>NC_133327.1:24801655-25134780 GCF_042186555.1 Aquarana catesbeiana
AGCTCCTGGATGGGTGAACTCCTCGCCACATCTTCCGAGATGTTCCTGAGTGTCTAATCCACATCCTCAGTCCAGACTTCCATAGCTTTGCTCCATTAAGGCGTGCTTAATGGAGACTGTATCTTCCAAGGGAAGGGTCACATGTTGTCACGGAACGCCCCACACTCCGCTTGAGTGCTTCCGTCATATACCGCTTCCTAAGTTCTGGAACACGAGTCCAATGGATCTGGCCATAGGAACCCCAAGAACTAGACAACACCAGTCTTGGAGTACATCAGAACTGCCTTTATTTTGAGATCTCACAGACCTTTTTATATCAGGGATGACTCAAAGCTAACCTAATTAACATGACCTAATTTACTACAAAATGTACCCAGACCAGATGACAGTCTTGTGGGCACCGGGCTTCACACATTAATACAATTAACAATACAAACAACAATCTCCCCCCTCCTCAGCCTAGACCATTCGTCTATTAGCCAGGGCTGGTGGCTAATGTGATCAGCTCTCTCAATTAACATAAACACATGTTGATAACACCAGCATCTCCTCACAGGATGTGTCCCAGCAGAATGAATCAGTCTTATCAGCAGGGGGCTGCTGGAGGAATCCCCCCTCCCTCTTCAGGGACACAAATATACAGTAAGGAGTCCCCATACAATATATACATGACTGAGTCCGATTAATACAGTTCAGACTGGATTTCTCATTCACCTCAAATGCTAGGGCCCATAATCGGTGGGCAACAGGCTTGCACACAGTCCTCTCCAACAGCCTCCGCTCTGGCTATGCCCGTGACATTTCTCCCCTTTTGGCAGGAGACTAACACAGGAGGAGACCCCAGACGGGTTGACTCCGAAGTTAGTAAACAGCTCCAGTCCTCTACTGCCTGTACCCACACAGTACCCCAAACAAATTATCCCAAACAGTGCATTACTCACCCAGCCATCCTCTGCCTCTCTCAGAGAACATATCTGCCGCTGGAGAGAAGACAGGGTGACTGGGCTCACTCTGTCATGCTGTTGGGGATCTGGGCCCACTGCCCAGCATCCCTGGGGTATACAGGTGGAGACTGAAGTTCCATCCACCTTCACAGGAAATCCATCCTCTGTTAGTTGAGGGCAGAGTCCAGCAGTCCTCGGCCCTGTTGCCAGCCCTTCTGCTGGAAACCCCACACCATCTGTTCCGGCTAACTGTTGGAGAGGGAGGCCGACTGCCCCGCCTCCCTGGAACTCTGTAGTTGTTGCCGGTGCTGGGCAGAGGTTGGTAGCACTCTGCCCTGTTGCCAGCACTTCTGCTGGGGACTCCGCATCCTCTGCTCCAGCTAACTGTTGGGGCAGGCAGCTGGCTTCCTCCACTCCCAAACTGTGTAGCTGCCATTGGGGAGGTGAGCCGGCTGCTTCCTTTTCCATTCCCTCATCTGGCTGCTGGGACGACATGTCGATGGTACTGTCTCCCAGGTACACGGATCTTTGCTGGGGAGGAAAGCCCACTTCCTCCACCCTGGCCAACTGTTGGGGAGGGACAACACACACCTCCTCTCCCTTCTCCCCCTGTATCTGCTGCTGGGAAGTGATTGCCATCTTCTCACCCTGAGCCTCCACAATTGCTGCAGGTGTGGGGCAGAGGTCTTGGACCCTCTGTCCGGTTGCCAGCACTTCTGCTGGGGGTTTGCTAGGTGGTTCCTCCTCTACAGAAATGTCTATTAAATCCCCAGTCTCTGGAAGTGGTAAAAGTGTGGGACAGAGGTCTTGGACCCTCTGTTCAGTTACCAGATCTTCAGCTGGAGAAGTTTGTTTTAACTCCATAGATGCTGCTGGCAGAAAATCACATGTCCCTGTCAGTGTTGTGGGAGAAAGGCCGACTACCTCTTCTCTCAGGAAGGCCAAAGCCACTGTTGGTGCTGGGCAGAACACAGTGAACTTTGGCCCTGATAGCAGCTCTTCTGCTGGAGGCTCATCAGGTTGTTCTTCCTCAGCAGAAAAGTCTATCAAATCCCATGTCTCTGCAACTGATGTCGGGGAATAGGGGTTCACCATCTCCTGTCCATGGAACCCAGAAGATGTTATCATTTCTGGACAGAGGTTAGCAGAGCTCTGCCCTGTTGTCAGCACTTCAGGTTTGGGGACGGCAATCTCCGGATTTTCCACTGCCGATTCTCTGGCATGCTGCTGAACTTGTTCTAGCAGTTTCCTGTATGCCCTTTCCAGATGCTGCTCCTTCCTTAGCAAATGGTCCAGATCAGGTTTGAGCTCTGAGACCCCTGCAAGACCGAGCATAGACTCTCTATAATCTCTCATGTCCTCAAGGTCAGGTTCCCCTTCATCGCCAAACATAAAAAGATCTGTAAGGTTCTCCCACAGCAATCCAGGGCCGCCAAAGTCATATCCCTCCGGAGAGCATTCTGTTGTCTCCCCTAAATATCCCTCCTCTGCGTGCCATTGCAGAGCCCGATATCGATTGTCCAGCTCTATCTCCTGCTGGACCAACCTGTCCAACTCAGTCACCCATTGCTCCTGGGGCTGCTCTCCCAGGAATGCCATCCGCAATGCCCGTTGGTCACTGGCCCGTTGCTCTTGGGTTGGAAAGCACTTGCCCTGTTTTATACCAGCGAGACGGAGGGCTGCAATCCAGAGCTCCACCCGAATCAGCTGCCTGAGCTCCAGGTATTCATCCTCAGACACAGTCCTGGTGTACGTTGAAAGGATGATCCGCAGATGATCCGTTGGTCACTGGCCCGTTGCTCTTGGGTTGGAAAGCACTTGCCCTGTTTTATACCAGCGAGACGGAGGGCTGCAATCCAGAGCTCCACCCGAATCAGCTGCCTGAGCTCCAGGTATTCATCCTCAGACACAGTCCTGGTGTACGTTGAAAGGATGATCCGCAGCAGCCCCGGGAATTCTGATGCCAGGTCCATATCTCCGCTGGGGTGACTGAAGTCTGCTATGCTGATCTTGGATCCAGTTGGAGGTTTGGATGTCCCAGACTTCAGACTTCAGGAAGCTATCCCACTGCTGCCACCAATGTCACGGAACGCCCCACACTCCGCTTGAGTGCTTCCGTCATATACCGCTTCCTAAGTTCTGGAACACGAGTCCAATGGATCTGGCCATAGGAACCCCAAGAACTAGACAACACCAGTCTTGGAGTACATCAGAACTGCCTTTATTTTGAGATCTCACAGACCTTTTTATATCAGGGATGACTCAAAGCTAACCTAATTAACATGACCTAATTTACTACAAAATGTACCCAGACCAGATGACAGTCTTGTGGGCACCGGGCTTCACACATTAATACAATTAACAATACAAACAACAATCTCCCCCCTCCTCAGCCTAGACCATTCGTCTATTAGCCAGGGCTGGTGGCTAATGTGATCAGCTCTCTCAATTAACATAAACACATGTTGATAACACCAGCATCTCCTCACAGGATGTGTCCCAGCAGAATGAATCAGTCTTATCAGCAGGGGGCTGCTGGAGGACTCCCCCCTCCCTCTTCAGGGACACAAATATACAGTAAGGAGTCCCCATACAATATATACATGACTGAGTCCGATTAATACAGTTCAGACTGGATTTCTCATTCACCTCAAATGCTAGGGCCCATAATCGGTGGGCAACAGGCTTGCACACAGTCCTCTCCAACAGCCTCCGCTCTGGCTATGCCCGTGACACATGTTTTACCAGCCTCATCAGGGCTGCATCCATCAGCAGAGCTGACTCCAAATGCTTGACCTCGTCCTCTTTGAAGGGATAAAGCCTCAGAACTTTAGATAGCATGGAGTTCTTTTTCTCCACCTTGCCCCATTCGTCTGTGATGACTTCACCAAGTTCAGCAAGGAATGTAAAGTTGACACGTTCCTTAAATTATTTGAAGTATTTCCTTTGCTTGGAAGGGGTGGCCACAGGATCTTCCCAATTTAAAGCTTTTCTGATGGCTTTAACCAAGGGAGAGAACAAGGCAAATCAAACCACACACAGGGATCTTCCCCTTCAGAGTCACTAGGCAAGGGAACAGCAGAAGGGTGGCTTGGCAGAGAGGACTCCCAAGTGTCCTGAAATTGTGTCTCCCGTACTGGTGAGAGTAGTGGCTCTGCAGGGGAATCATGGGTCTGGTGTTCTCGATACCTCTCAGGGACTCTTTGACAACCCTTTTGACCAGGGATTTCAGCTGCTGTTCCATACCACCTCTTTCGCCAGCTGCTTTGGCATAACAGAGGTCACACAGGGATTTTCCCACAGGTACTTGGTACCTACAGTATACTCCCAGCAGACACAATCAACTGAGCAGCTGGAATGAGCCATGGAAGGGCGAGACACGTATTTGCTATGATGCCTCGATCTTGAGGGTGAACTGTGGTGTTTAGATCTGGAAGAGAAGTGCTGGTGATAAGATTTCGAAGAGTCACTTCCTGACTCTCGCCATTGTTTAGACCTAGAAGGGCTGACAAAAAAAAAGAAATACAGGGAACAAAAAGTTTGGGGAAACAGTGGCCATGAAGACCAATAGCAAACCCACCCAAACCCCCCCCCCCCCCAGCTGGACCCAGAGAGGAGAAAACACCTCTAAGTACCTGCTGCGAGAGTTCTGGCCACAGGCAGGCGGTGGAGAATCCATGTCCCTGGGAGATTCCATCAGAGCTGTAAGAAATATATCTGTCAGTGCCAGGAACAGAGCATGACCTGCCTACCTGTCCCATGGGAGCCACTTACCATAGACAGAGAGACAGGGACCTGGGAAAGTTGCCGCAATAAGCCTGCAAGAATTCCCAAAGCTTGCAGGCTTTTCCCCTGTTTAAAAAGGCCGCCGCCATGGCGTCTCGCCGAATCGGACACGGTGCCAGTGCGCATGAGTGATTAGTGTCATTTTGACACTAATGCGCATGCGCGAACCAAGCCTCGTTCTCGTACTGTACTCGCGCATGTGCAGAACGGCCAAGAAGATGAGGCAGGAAGTAAATGGTGGCTGGAATGCAGAAGGAACCAGCTGCCACAAAATGAACGGGGAACCCAAGGGGAAAAGAAACATACAGGAAAAAGGGAAGCAAACAGATGAATAAAAACTGCTGCCATAATAAGGAAAAAATCTCACCACTCCCACCATGAACGAATCCAAGGCCGAAGGTAAGATGAATAAGCCGGACTCATGAGGGAGATAGGGTCACCTGCTAGTAACTGGATTGTTTGACCAATGCGCAGCCTGCCTGCCAGTGGCTAGGTCTCTAGCTTCTTCCAGCGCCTCTTCCAGTGCCCACTCCATACCCTGCTAGTAGCTAGGGCTTAAAGGAGTATTGCGACTCTTCATTCCAGGGACGCAGTTCGGCCAATCACGATCATGGGGGAGGAATCCTTGCGTAGGAAGACCATCAACTAGGTCCTATGGAGGAAGACAAAAAAAGAACACGGTCGCTGGTTGGGAGCAAAGATTTATGGGAGTAGAGTCCTATAGGGTAGTAGTGGAGGTGGGACTAAACCCACACGTTGCTGCCATGGAGTCTGTCAGGAAAGACTTATTATTTCTGACTGTTAATAATACCATTCTTACATTAATTTTGCAATTTTACAATATATGCATTTTATCTCTATTCATACAGGTAGGCCTGTAGTCTGAAAATATCCAGAAAAAGTTTGTATCACTTGTTTATTTTTACTTTTTATCTGCAGGATTTAATAAAAAAACTTGTCTGTGTCATTATCTTGTCAGGCGCATCTCGTATTCCCCTGTCGATCTCCTCACCTCTTTGTACGTAGAACTTTTCTATATAAAGAGAACAGATTCTAGACGGAGTGCTCCACTGCTGGAGATCCCCGGACACTCTGCCAGTAGAGCGCCCTGTAAGTAGAATTATAATTATCCTCTATGTAAGAGGGAGGGAGGGGAGATACAGAATAGAGAGACACACACAGCTCATCACTTCATGACATATTACACACTGAGTCACCTTCATCTCCTCAATATATTACATAATAAAGGGAAGCATTAACATTGCACTGATTACTATTGATCTGGGATATAGAGATAGTTTTGAACACTGAAAGACTTCGCAGAAAGATTCACCTTTCATTTTTTTTTTTGTTTTTCACATACATGCCTAAAGTGGAACTTTGCCTATAACAACTTGATAAAAACTGATCTTTTAGCAAGGAACATACATTTCACATTAATAATTATGCTACCAAAATTAGTGTGTAAATTGCCTCCAGCATTACACAGGTTTCATCTTCCCGGAGCCTGCTACTTTGATAAAGCCCAGAGCAGAAGTAAACCAAGGTCGTCAGCAGATTGGCCTCTCCAAATTCAGCACAGTGCCTAAAAACAGAGAGCAACTGAGCATGTGCAGAGCAGGGGGAGACAGTGTATTACTGGAGTTTAAATAGCAGAGACACTTATTTTTGAAGTTTTACTTAGCTATACCTGCAAAAGGGACCTGTCTGAGGTGATCTAGAAGGAATTTGTTTACTGATTAAAGTTTCATATAAAATGTACTTTACTGCCTTGAAAAATTACTAAAGATATCAAAAGTTTTATATTTTCAAAATCTAAAATCCTATAGCAGACCAAAAAAAAAAAAAAAGATACGATATTTGCACCTACTTTTCTAAAAGTTACAATTTTTTCAGTGAGCACAAAAACAAAATATACACTCAAAATGTTAAACTATATAAAAGATGAGACTGCATGAAGTGAATAAAAACAATATATAGATATCTTCTTCATTAGAAATGAGTGAATCTGCCTGGTTTCAATACACTCAATTCATTCAGCAAATCCTGAATGAAATTCGTAGAATAAGGGCAAATTTGAATTTCAGGGGAGGATAATCCTGTTACTAAATTCTGTCCATTTTTAAAGGTATAATAGGCACGCTACGTACTAAAGCAAACATCATTGAAAATATGCAAATCCTTTTACATTTTACAGTTTAACAATTACTATTACGCTAAGTATAAAAATTATTATTATCAGATGAACCGCACATACCGTATTTACCATTCTTCCAATATAAGTGTTATTCGACACATTCTGTATGACAACCTCTTGTTTGTACAAATTATCCAGAAAACAATAAAAATTATGGGAAAAAGAAATTAGCTTGGCATACACACAGCAGCACCCCAATCTAATAAAAAAATGCTTTTTTTCACATAGCATTTATAGGCTCGCTTTTATAAAGAAAATTTCTGCCTGTACCTAATATCTTCATAGGTGTCACAGCTGCTGTGCCGATACACTTATTATACAGTATGTCAATAAAGTGCTCCTGTTATAGGTTCACTTTTACCGGCAGATAAAATTTGTCCAGTCATTCACTGAGGCTCTTCATGTTCTCACTGATGTCAAACCATCCTGCCACTGGCCAATTTTTATCAAGCTCTCATCAAGAATTATTCATATATTAGAATATAAGATACAGTGGTTTAAAACTGGCCAGCAGCAGGACATTTGTAACAAGGGGGAATTTTCCAAAATGTACAAGTCTATAGTGCAGCAAGGAGTGGTGACTGCTAACTGATCCCAGAGAGTGATCCCAAATGATCATGGAGAATCAAGGCTAGTCTGGTGTTTATTAACCTACTGTTACAAAAAGGTCCGTTCTGTTTGATGAATTTGCCTGGCAGTTGGTGATTTTGTTTTCAGAAATTCACCTTGAAGCTTGTGAGGATTTTTTTGCATTTTGTGGGACTGTCTTTCTGCACATGCACATATTTCTTTCACATAAATGTTTCTTTTTCAGTTTATTCAAATTAATTATACTATTTACCACTAGAAATAAGGTAAAAGCTAGTTTTTTACGATTATATTCAAAATGAGACAAAAAGTACAAGCAAGGGTTTTACTGGAAGAATTAAGAGACCATGTATGATGCAGTAGCATAAAATTAGCAAGCAGCAGGACAGATTTTTTTTTTTTATAACCCTATATCATTATTCCAGATTTTTAGTAGAAAGCCATAAAAAGGTATATATGTGTGAAGCAGCAGGATATGTACAAGAAAGAAAAAAAAAAACAACAACTTGTAGTTCCGCAACAGCTGGAGGGCCGCCAGTTTGACACTTGTGGTTTAAGAGGATTTTGAAGCGCCTGGTGCCATTGTGTGAGGGAAGCTGAAAAATGAAGAATCTTTATCTAATGTTCTATCAAGAGTAGTTTATTACAAAGTTGAGGTTTTGAGGCTGTAGGAGTAGCTTATAAATAAAATAAATTCCTTTTAAAATTGGTTTATGGTGGTTATAAAAGCGTAATAGATCCCAGGTAAGTGTGCTAGGAAATATTTTGTTTGTTTGTGTGACATGCATTGCCCTTCCATGTATACTTTACTGCTAAATTAAAGGGGTTGCAAACCCTTGTGTTTTTTCACCTTAATGCATCCTATGCATTAAGGTGAAAAAACTTCTGACAATGACTGGCCCCCCAGCCCCCCCCCCCCCCCCCCCCCCCCCCCCCCATTGTACTCACCTGAGCCCTTCGTTTCCTCGGCGGAGACACGCTCTTCCCCTCTGCCCAGGGTTCTCGACTCTTGTTTGGATAGATTGATAGCAGCGCAGTCATTGGCTCCCAGTGCCATCAATCAAATACATATAGTCAATCAAATATGTCTATAGACACATATAGTGTCTATAGCTGCAAATGCTGGACTCTGGAGCGCACCCACAAGGTAACCCCCCGGGAGAGCGCTTCTCCCAGGAGATTTGCTGATGTGAGGAGGAGCCGCAAGAGCAGCCAGGGGACCCCAGAAGATGATGATCGGGGCCACACTGTGCAAAACGATCTGCACAGTGTGGCCCCGATCATCACAATGATTTTTTTTTTTTTAAATAACAAAAACATAAGGGGTTTACAAACCCTTTAAGGCTAGTTATAGGTTGCCACTTTTTTGTACAGTTTTGAACTGGGTGCAGGGATGCACTGAATTACTTCAGCTTGCCATTATGCTCACATGGGTCTACTGTGCCTTTAAAGGAGGGGTAGGCTCCCTCCAGGCACACCTGCTCTAAATTTATCAATTTTGATATGTGCTCCTACTAAGGAGACCTCAAAATTTCAGTTGACGTGGGCACTGCAGCTTACGCAAATATGTGCAAACAAAACCGTCTGTTTTAATGTGACTTGTTAGACAGGGTCATTTTAGTTGATTTGCAGGCTGGTGGGTAAGTGTTCTGGGAAATCTGTTTGTGACATGCATTGTCCTTCCATGTACACTTTACTGCTAAGGCTAGTTATAGGTTAGGGTGGTTGGCACTTTTTTGTATAGATCCCAGGTGCTTGTAGAATCAATCCAAGTGACTAGAATAAAGGACAGATGTGAAGATATATGTAGAAATCCTTAGTATGATAGCAAGGTTTATAGACAGACAGCTCTTGGAATGAGACAATATGAGAGCCTTCATAGAGTTCTAACATTGCGGAGACCGACCAGGATCTAATGTTACAGAGATAGATCCAGGCTCATGAGTTCCAAAGCAGAGAGGGCAGGAGCTGAGAAGTCTTGTTGTAATAGTATTGGCTCATTGTAGAATTGATTGCTGGGGCACATTTACGGTATCTGGGAAGGAATGTTAAAGCTATAGGGTACTCAAGAGTAATTTGGGTTCACAGCATGTTCAACTGGTAGTCATGAAAACTGTGGGGAAAAGAGCTACCACTGTTTGGTCTGATCCAGAATAACCGCCTTATAATAGGTTTTTATATTTTGAGCACCTAGGCCTGCATAAGATGAAGGGATGCAGAGGGTAGAGTGTTTCAGAATGCTTTGAAGCAATGGTTAGGCAAGACTGGGACTTGCATAGTTCTAAACATGTATAAGATATGAGGTAAAAGGTATATTTTTGTTAGAGTGATGCATCCCGCCCAAGGTGCTACTACTAAATGCAAGGTTAGGCATGTATCAAGTTTTTTGGTTAGTCTGTGGAAGTTGCGTTGAAGCAGGCTGGTAGAAGGCGTTATGCGATGGATTTCTAGATACATGATAGGTATGTGACAGGTGTGTGAGCGTAAAGGCAGGTGCCCATGAGAAAAGTGTCAACTCTGATATCTGAGTTTTAGAGGCTTGGTGAAAGCAGATGCCCAGCATACTAGATTTAGTGTGGTTAAGTCTGTATACTGATCCAAATATTTCTAATGTGTGTTGAAGGACAGGTGGGGATTAAAGAGGGTTGGAAAAGGAGATAATAACGTCATACACATACAGGCCAATTTTATGTGCAACATTCCTGACTGTGATACCCAATATTAGAGGGTTGGAGCATATACATTCTTCCAAGGATTCTATAAGGGTGAAGATAAGGGGCAAGCCTGGTAGGTGCCATTAGTAACATTAAATGATTCTGAAAGTAGCCTAGATGTCTGCAGCTTCACACTAGGAGTAGAATCTAGTCCAAAAATGTCAGATAAGATGATGCCAGAAAGGCCAAATTTAATAAGAGCGGCTCTAAGGTATTCCCAGTGTACTCTATTAAATGCCTTCTCTGCATTTAAGGAGAGGAGCAGAGCAGGCTTTCTATGATATTCCTTTCATTGGCTCACATCTATAAACCTCCTAGTGCCACCCAAAGCTTGTCTTTTGGGAATAAACCCCACCTGATGTGAGTGTTGTAGGTTGGGAATGTATTTGGCTAGACGGGTGGCTGGAAGTTTCGCATAGAGTTTTAAATTGTTAATACCTATAATAATATACCATGTATATAAGATTTGGGCTGATAATTGTTTGGGTGCTCAAAAGACTTTCCAGGTTTTTGGATGGTGACAAGGAGGGCTTCTAGCAATTCTTTTGGGATCTCTCCTTTGGCTGCAAAGAGATTAAAAGGTGTTACATAAGTGTGGAGTATGAAGATCAGAGAATGTTTTATAATATTCATAATGAAAGACATCCAGGCTCGGTGCTTTGTAAAGGGGGAAGAGTGGCTGTGGCTTTTTTCATTTCAAGTTTGGAGAATGGGAAAAGGGAGCGTTTTAGATAAAAAAAAAAAATAAAATAAATTACCAAGTACAAGTACCATCATCCCAAATGTCTAGTACAAAAGCAAGGAGCATGAGGTAGAGAGAGGTCGCAGGTGGCTGCCTCTGTCGGCCAGTATCTCAGTACCCCATGCAACAAGAGCAATAACCCCTAAAGAGGGGGGGGGAGGGGGGACTATTCCGGTACCAGGTATGATCAAAATTTATGATGAGAGGGGATAGAGAAAAAAAGCAATAATATAATATAAAAATTCCATTTTAATAGAAAACATGATTAAAAGATTGTAACAATGTCACATACAGTTGTAATTTAGAAGCGGAAGCAGTAAATACAACCAATTGGATTACAACTCATGGTGAGGTAGACACAAATAGAGCTTGAATTCTCGACCGGTTTCGCGGTTTTACCGCTTCCTCAGGAGAGCAATATCTGTGACACAACATACAATAATTGTGGTAAATACAACATACAGAGGTTACACAAAAACATATCAATGCAGCAAAAACATTAAACAAGACGTTACACAGTTATATACAATAAGGATAGAAAAAGGATGAGCTCACCCGTTCTATAGTTACCTGTGGGTATACACGGCCCCAAGTAGTTCCCCCTGCGGCGAACACAGGGGATAACTTAACAGCCCCTGAATAAATAATTTTTAGATGGTAAGGTAAAGTAGGTCAATAGACTGGGGAATCAATCAAAAAGAGGAGTAAGATAAAGGGGTGCCAGTGGTGTGCCTCTAAGATGAAACAGTGTGCAAGGAAAGGGAAGAACCAAGAGGGTTGTAAGAATAGGAAAATAATAAGGGGAAGGAGAGAAAGAGGGAGGGGGGGGGGAAGGGGGGGAAGGAAAGGGGGGAGAAAGGAAGGAGGGGGGGGAGGGAAAAGAGGAGGGGGATAAAGGGGGGGGAAAGAAGAGGAAGGGGGGGAGGGGGAAAAGGGGGGGGGGGCGGGGGAAAGGAAAAGGGGGGGGAGGGGAAAAGGGGGGGGAAAGGAGAAGGGGGGAAAAAAAAACGGAGGGGAGGGGCGGAGCGGGAAAGGAGGGGGAGGGAAAAGGGAGAGGAAAACGGGGGAGGAGGGGGGGGAGGGGAGGGGAAAGGGAGGGGAACAGGGGGGGGGCAAGGTGGGGGGGGGAAGGATGGGAGGAGGGGGGAACAGTGAGGTCAGTGGAGGGGAATCCCTGCTGGTTGAGTGTGCGGGAAAAGAGTTGAAAGAAATTGCACACAAAGATATGGGACTGGCACTCACCCCTAAAGTACTTATATATGCATGGACTCGAATGAGGACCAGATGCAAGAAATCATATGGTAGACGATATGAGGCCACCAGCTGCTGTTGGGTAGTAGGAAAGGTCCCCCCAAGTAAGCTGGAGATATTGGTATGCACTGGGAGAGATTACAATGGCAGCTGTAACAAACATGATAAATAAAGATACCATATTACCGGCGTCATATGGGTATTGACTCACCAGTCATAAAACCAACCAGCTAGAGCTCAGTTTGGAGAATGGTCGAAATAGTTCCTCATGTTGGTTAGGTGTCACGGATGGAAATTGTGTGGATGAAAGGAATTGTTGCTCATATTGTCCTCAAACATAGGTTCTGAGTCAACTGCCTTGAGGTTGTAGAGATTAGAATAGCAATTGATAAAACAATTAACAATGTCTTGGAGGTTAGTTAATCGTTGGATGTGGCAGCCTTTTAAACCACTTGCCGACCACCTCACGCTGATATAGGTCAGCAGAATGGCACAGGCAGGCAGAATCACGTACCCATACGTGATCTGCCTCCCATGGGTGGGGGGTCCAATCGGACCCCCCGGTGCCCGAGGCGGTCGGCTTTGGTCTGGGAGCGTTCAGTGATGAGGGGGAGGCCATCCATTCGTGGACCCCCCCTCGCGATCGCTCCCAGCCAATGAGAATCCTCCCCTGCCTGTGTGTAGTACACACAGGCAGAGGATGTGATGTCATCTCTCCTTGGCTCGGCAGTTTCCGTTCCGGCACCGAGGAGAGAAGACATCTGAGTGAGTTGCACAACACAGTAGAACATGCCAGGCACAAATTACACCCCCGACCCCCCCCGATCGCCCCCCGATCACCCCCCAATCACCCCGCCCCCCCCCCCCTGTCACACTGACACCAAGCAGTTTTTTTTTTTTTCCTGATTACTGCATGGTGTCAGTTTGTGACAGTTACTGTGTTAGGGCAGTTAGTATTAGCCCCCTTTAGGTCTAGGATACCCCCTAACCCCCCCCTATAAAGTTTTACCCCTTGATCACCCCCAGTCACCAATGTCACTAAGCAATCATTTTTTTGATCGCTGTATTAGTGTCGTTGGTGACGCTAGTTAGGGAGGTAAATATTTAGGTTCGCCGTCAGCGTTTTATAGCGACAGGGACCCCCATATACTACCTAATAAATGTTTTAACCCCTTGATTGCCCCCTAGTTAACCCTTTCACCACTGATCACCGTATAACTGTTACGGGTGACGCTGGTTAGTTCGTTTATTTTTTATAGTGTCAGGGCACCCGCTGTTTATTACCGAATAAAGGTTTAGCCCCCTGATCGCCCGGCGGTGATATGCATCGCCCTATGCAGCGTCAGATTAGCGCCAGTACCGCTAGCACCCGTGCACGCAGCATACACCTCCCTTAGTGGTATAGTATCTGTACGGATCAATATCTGATCCGATCAGATCTATACTAGCGTCCCCAGCAGTTTAGGGTTCCCAAAAATGCAGTGTTAGCGGGATCAGCCCAGATACCTGCTAGCACCTGCATTTTTCCCCTCCGCCCGGCCCAGCCCAGCCCACCCAAGTGCAGTATCGATCGATCACTGTCACTTACAAAACACTAAACGCATAACTGCAGCGTTCACAGAGTCAGGCCTGATCCCTGCGATCGCTAACAGTTTTTTTGGTAGCATTTTGGTGAACTGGCAAGCACCAGCCCCGGGCAGCATCAGGTTAGTGCCAGTAGCGCTAACACCCACGCATGCACCGTACACCTCCCTTAGTGGTATAGTATCTGAACGGATCAATATCTGATCCGATCAGATCTATACTAGCGTCCCCAGCAGTTTAGGGTTCCCAAAAATGCAGTGTTAGGCATTGGTGTCAGGCCTGATCCCTGCGATCACTAACAGTTTTTTTGGTAGCGTTTTGGTCAACTGGCAAGCGCCAGCGGCCTAGTACACCCCGGTCGTAGTCAAACCAGCACTGCATTAACACTTGGTGACGTGGCGAGTCCCATAAGTGCAGTTCAAGCTGGTGAGGTGGCAAGCACAAGTAGTGTCCCGCTGCCACCAAGAAGAAAACAAACACAGGCCCGTCGTGCCCATAGTGCCCTTCCTGCTGCATTCGCCAATCCTAATAATAGGGAACCCACCACTTCTGCAGCGCCCGTACTTCCCCCCATTCACATCCCCAACCAAATGCAGTCGGCTGCATGAGAGGCATTTTCGTTATGTCCTCACGAGTACCCCTACCCAACGAACCCCCCAAAAAAGATGTCATGTCTACAGCAAGTGCGGATATAGGCGTGACACCCGCTATTATTGTCCCTCCTGTCCTGACAATCCTGGTCTTTGCATTGGTGAATGTTTTGAATGCTACCATGCACTAGTTGAGTATTAGCGTAGGGTACAGTATTGCACAGACTAGGCACACTTTCACAGGGTCTCCCAAGATGCCATCGCATTTTGAGAGACCCGAACCTGGAACCGGTTACAGTTACTGTATTCTATTCTGCAATGTTTTATTGTTATTATGTTTTATCATGTTTGCTTTTCAGGTATGCAATTTTTTATACTTTACCGTTTACTGTGCTTTATTGTTAACCATTTTTTTGTCTTCAGGTACGCCATTCACTACTTTGAGTGGTTATGGGCGGCACAGTGGTGTAGTGGTAGCACTCTCACCTAGCAGTAAGAAGGGTCACTGGTTCGAATCCCAACCACGACACTACCTGCTTGGAGTTTGCATGTTCTCCCTGTGCCTGAGTGGGTTTCCTCCTGGTACTCCCACACTCCAAAGACATATGCTGGTAGGTTAATTGGCTCCTGTCTAAATTGTCCCTAGTATGTATGAATGTGAGTTAGGGACCTTAGATTGTAAGCTCCTTGAGGGTAGGGACTGATGTGAATGTACAATGTATATGTAAAGCACTACATAAATTGACGGCGCTATATAAGTACCTGAAATAAATAAAATAAAATATACCAGAATGATGCCTGCAGGTTTAGGTCTCATCTTGGTATCATTCTTTTCAGCCAGCGGTCGGCTTTCATGTAAAAGCAATCCTAGCGGCTAATTAGCCTCTAGACTACTTTTACAAGCAGTGGGAGGGAATGCCCCCCCCACCATCTTCCGTGTTTTCTCTGGCTCTCCTGTTTCAACAGGGAACCTGAGAATGCAGCCGGTGATTCAACCAGCTGACCATAGAGCTGATCAGAGACCAGAGTGGCTCCAAACATCTCTATGGCCTAAGAAACCGGAAGCTACGAGCATTTTATGACTTAGATTTCGCCGGATGTAAACAGCGTCATTGGGAAATTGGGAAAGCATTTTATCACACCGATCTTGGTGTGGTCAGATGCTTTGAGGGCAGAGGAGAAATCTAGGGTCTAATAGACCCCAATTTTTTCAAAAAAAGAGTACCTGTCACTACCTATTGCTATCATAGGGGATATTTACATTCCCTGAGATAACAATAAAAATTATTTTTTTAAAAAAAAAATAATGAAAGGAACAGTTTAAAAATAAGATAAAAAAGCAAAAAAATAATAAATAAAAAAAAAAAAGAGCACCCCTGTCCCCCCTGCTCTCGCGCTAAGGCGAACGCAAGCGTCGGTCTGGCGTCAAATGTAAACAGCAATTACACCATGCATGTGAGGTATCACCGCGAAGGTCATATCGAGGGCAGTAATTTTAGCAGTAGACCTCCTCTGTAAATTTAAAGTGGTAACCTGTAAAGGCTTTTAAAAATGTATTAATTTTGTTGCCACTGCACGTTTGTGCGCAATTTTAAAGCATGTCATGTTTGGTATCCATGTACTCGGCCTAAGATCATCTTTTTTATTTCATCAAACATTTGGGCAATATAGTGTGTTTTAGTGCATTAAAATTTAAAAAAGTGTTTTTTCCCCAAAAAATGCATTTGAAAAATCACTGCACAAATTATTATTATTATTATTATTATACAGTATTTATATAGCGCCAACAGTTTAAGTAGCGCTTTACAACTTGAGGGTAGACAGTACAAATACAATACAATTTGATACAGTAGGAATCAGAGGGCCCTGCTCCTTAGAGCTTACAATCTAGGAGGGAAGGTCAAGAGATACAAGAGGTAATAACTATGGGTGATGTGCTGATTGAGAAATACTGTGTGAAAAAAAAAAAAAATGAAACACCCATCATTTTAATCTGTACGGCATTTGCTTTAAAAAAAATATATAATGTTTGGGGGTTCAAAGTAATTTTCTTGCAAAAAAAAATAATTTTTTCATGTAATCAAAAAGTGTCAGAAAGGGCTTTGTCTTCAAGTGGTTAGAAGAGTGGGTGATGTGTGACATAAGCTTCTAAATGTTGTGCATAAAATGCCAGGACAGTTCAAAACCCCCCAAATGACCCCATTTTGGAAAGTAGACACCCCAAGCTATTTGCTGAGAGGCATGTCGAGTCCATGAAATATTTTATATTGTGAAACAAGTTGCGGGAAAGAGACAAATTTTTTTTTTTTTGTTTTTGCACAAAGTTGTCACTAAATGATATATTGCTCAAACATGCCATGGGAATATGTGAAATTGCACCCCAAAATACATTCTGTTGCTTCTCCTGAGTATGGGGATACCACATGTGTGGGACTTTTTGGGAGCCTAGCCGTGCACAGGACCCCGAAAACCAAGCACCGCCTTCAGGCTTTCTAAGGGCGTAAATTTTTGATTTCACTCTTCACTGCCTATCACAGTTTCGGAGGCCATGGAATGCCCAGGTGGCAAAAAACCCCCTAAATGACCCCATTTTGGAAAATAGACACCCCAAGCTATTTGCTGAGAGGTATAGTGAGTATTTTGCAGACCTCACTTTTTGTCACAAAGTTTTGAAAATTGAAAAAAAAATGTTTTTTCTTGTCTTTCTTCATTTTTAAAAACAAATGAGAGCTGCAAAATACTCACCATGCCTCTCAGCAAATAGCTTGGGGTGTCTACTTTCCAAAATGGGGTCATTTGGGGGGGTTTGTGCCACCTGGGCATTCCATGGCCTCCAAAACTGTGATAGGCAGTGAAGAGTGAAAAAAAAAATTTACACCCTTAGAAATCCTGAAGGCGGTGATTGGTTTTCGGGGCCCCGTACGCGGCTAGGCTCCTAAAAAGTCCCACACATGTGGTATCCCCATACTCAGGAGAAGCAGCTAAATGTATTTTGGGGTGTAATTCCACATATGCCCATGGCCTGTGTGAGCAATATATCATTTAGTGACAACTTTGTGCAAAAAAAAAAAAAAAGTGTCACTTTCCCGCAACTTGTGTCAAAATATAAAATATTCCATGGACTCAACATGCCTCAAAGCAAATAGCTTGGGGTGTCTACTTTCCAAAATGGGGTCATTTGGGGGGGGGGGGGTTATGCCATGTGGGCATTTTATGGCCTTCAAAACTGTGATAGGTAGTGAGGAGTAAAATCAAAAATTTACGCCCTTAGAAATCCTGAAGGCAGTGATTGGTTTTCGGTGCCCCGTACGCGGCTAGGCTCCCAAAAAGTCCCACACATGTGTTATCCCCGTACTCAGGAGAAGCAGCTGAATATATTTTGGGGTGCAATTCCACATATGCCCATGGCCTGTGTGAGCAATATATCATTTAGTGACAACTTTTTGTAATTTTTTTTTTTGTCATTATTCAATCACTTGGGACAAAAAATGAATATTCAATGGGCTCAACATGCCTCTCAGCAATTTCCTTGGGGTGTCTACTTTCCAAAATGGGGTCATTTGTGGGGGTTTTGTACTGCCCTGCCATTTTAGCACCTCAAGAAATGACATAGGCAGTCATAAATTAAAGGCTGTGTAAATTCCAGAAAATGTACCCTAGTTTGTAGACGCTATAACTTTTGCGCAAACCAATAAATATACACTTATTGACATTTTTTTTACCAAAGACATGTGGCCGAATACATTTTGGCCTAAATGTATGACTAAAATTGAGTTTATTGGATTTTTTTTATAACAAAAAGTAGAAAATATCATTTTTTTTTCAAAATTTTCGGTCTTTTTCCGTGTATAGTGCAAAAAATAAAAATGGCAGAGGTGATCAAATACCATCAAAAGAAAGCTCTATTTGTGGGAAGAAAAGGACGCAAATTTAGTTTGGGTACAGCATTGCATGACCGCGCAATTAGCAGTTAAAGCGACGCAGTGCCAAATTGTAAAAAGTGCTCTGGTCAGGAAGGGGGTAAATCCTTCCGGGGCTGAAGTGGTTAAGTAAGGTATTTTGGTTAAAGCCAGTTTGAGTTTGAATTGTCTGGCTAAAAATACTCCTGTCCTGGTTTAATGCCTTGAGCATACCAGTTAAAGTGGAGACATTTAATATAAAAAACATAGCCCTTTTATAGATATGTACTAAGCTCATTTCTGGGATACCATAATTCCATTGTGTTTCTATGGCCAGGGTGAGATTTATTGCTCCAGTGCACAAATCCGATCTAGCATGCGGGTAACTGTCTCAGTTCATAGTACTTTCTCGTGAACACCAAACTTAATGAAAAAAACTCTAATATACAATTTATGTGGGTTCAAGAGTGTAGCAACATGAGAAATGGAGCCAATATTTGTACTAAAATAGGAATTAATCTCATTTTTGATTTGTTCCTGAAATCGTGGCTGGGTGAGATTGGAGGTGTTTAGTCTCCATAGAGAGTTTTCATTGTTGTTAGGACTTGAAAAAAGAGTGATTCCAATTACCAATGGTAAATTTTATTAAAAACTATAACAGCAATAATCATACTCACAAATGAGCACGTAAAAGAGGCTTATCGATTGGTGAGACTGCGTCTCTGAATGACTGCAACCCGGACCTGATATTGGAGGGGTCAGATGGCATCCCAAACGGCTGACACGTTTCAAGGGCGTACCCTCTTCCTCAGAGCCCAATCAGTCAATGCAATCCTAACCTGCTGCTAACAAAGCAAACAGAATATTGCCATGCATTAAAAAGGGGATTAATTCCAGAGATAAAACGATAATTCTCCTGCTCTACAGGACTCTGGTGCGGCCGCACCTAGAGTATGCTGTCCAGTTCTGGGCACCAGTCCTCAGGAAGGATGTACTGGAAATGGAGCGAGTACAAAAAAGGCCAACAAAGCTAATAAAGGGTCTGGAGGATATTAGTTATGAGGAAATATTGTGAGCACTGAACTTATCCTCTCTGCAGAAGAGACGCTTGAGAGGGGATATGATTTCAATATACAAATACTATACTGGTGACCCCACAATAGGGATAAAACTTTTTCGTAGAAGGGAGTTTAACAAGATTCGTGGTAACTCATTAAAATAAGAAAAGGGGTTTAACCTTAAACAATGTAGAGGGTTCTTTACTGTAAGAGCAGGAAGGATGTGGAATCCCCTTCCACAGGCGGTGGTCTCAGCGGGGGGCATTGATAGTTTCAAGAAACTATTAGATAAGCACCTGAACGACCGCAACATACAGGGATATACAATGTAATACTGACATATAATCACACATAGGTTGGACTTGATGGACTTGTGTCTTTTTGCAACCTCACCTACCTACTATGTAAGAAAGGCATATGTTCCCCTTAGGTGTTGCCTTTAGTAATCCAGGGCTCAGAGATTTGTTGTGTTGGTTTTGACCATGGGGTAGGAGGTGGAGGTTTAGATAATGAGACCCCAGTTATGAAGTTGCTTAAAAAGATTGATACCAACTGATTTTTAAAGGTCATCAGGAGTTTTGTTGGGAACCTCCACTTGTACAACACGATGCTCCCTAAGTACTGTAGTGATTGGCACAAATGATTTAATGATAAAAATATATTCAGGCCAGAATGTTCATAGGGACAGTGTCTGGTAGATGCTTGAGTTCCAGGACCCTGTGTGCAATGATCAAATATATTGTTAACTGCGTTCCTCAAAAGGACTTCACAATATGACCCCAGCCGCTGCTACGAAGTGCTCCCATATACTGCACTATACCAAAAGGGGCAAATGATCCAAATAGAGAATATAATTACATGACATGCTTATTAACCACTCCAATATCGGGTGCTTTCACCCCCTTCCTGCCCAGGTCAATGTGTTGCGTTTGTTTATAAATATGATTCTTTTATATTAATCAGACATAACATTACACAATAGTGGTTGCTCATAGAGATACTGTCAGGTTTTGGCTTGAGTAGATTTCTCAAACAAATGCTGTTGCATACAATGGGTACGTAGATACCATTGTTGTATTCAAATTCACAGTTTGAATACTCTATTGTCTCTATAGCTACTGTATACCATAAAGTAACCTTGCTAGATAGACGCAAACAGTCAATTTTCAGCTTTAAAGAGGAGTTCCACACAAAAATGGAACGTCCACTTTTCAGAACCCTCCCCCCCTCCGGTGTCACATTTGGCACCTTTCGGGGGGGGGGGGTGCAGATACCTGTCTAAGACAGGTATTTGCACCCACTTCCGGCATAGACTCCCATGGGAGTCTATGCCTCTTCCCGTCCCGACAGCACTGTCTGCTGGGAACACACAGCTCCCAGGAGAGAGAGGGGGACCACTAGGGACGCGCAGCGCGACTCGCACATGCGCAGTAGGGAACCGGGAAGTGAAGCCACAACGCTTCACTTCCTGATTCCCTCACCTAGGATGGCGGCGGCAGCTGCCGAGAACCGAGCGGGTTCTCGGCGTCCCCTGCCGACATCGCTGGACCCTGGGACAGGTAAGTGGCCATGTATTAAAAGTCAGCAGCTGCAGTATTTGTAGCTGCTGGCTTTTAATATTTTTTTTTTTTGGCGGTGTGGGTGAACCCCCGCTTTAAAGCAGGGTTCCACTCAAATTTTTAACTTAATCTTACCCCCTTCAGTTAATTGCATAGATGTTCAAATGCCGCACGAAAATTTTTTTATCGCTGTAATTACCTTTATATTGTACTTTATTGTGGCACTTCCTGTCTCTCCTCCCATGGGAGTAGGCATGTTCATTGCCTTTCCCCGGCGCCGCACTGTCTCCTGAGAGCTTAGTGTCAGGCTTCCCAAGATTCAGTGCGGAAACAATGATCATGCGCGTGAACAAGCTGTGAATGAACAGCATTCACCGCATCCCGGAAATCAATGCTTGTGGGCTTCACATGCCCACAAGCAAGATGGAAACAGCCAGCATCACATTTGTTAAGTTATTCTTCAGTACGAAAACAGACAGAGGCAGAAATATTACACCCAAACTGTGAGTATTATTTTGGAATTAGCAAAGTGTCTTAATGACCTAAAAAAAAAAAAAAAAAAAAAAAAAGATTGGTCGCCGGACTCCCACTTTAAGCTTTACCCATATGAAAATGTCATCATTTTTTCCATACAAATAGAACTTTTTTTTGGTGACATTTGTTTCTGTGAGAAACATTGCAAATAAATAATTTCTGTTTCATACATTTAGGCCAAACTGTATTCTGCTCCATTTCTTTGGTTAAAATAACCCAAATCAGTGTTTATTATATAGTCTGTAGGAAAGTTATAGTCCACAAACTATGGTATATATCTGGAAATCAATCAATCCTGATGTACTGACAGCCTAATTTCTCAAGCCCCAAAAATGCCAGGATAGTACAAATATTACAAACAAATAGTACAAAAATCCCCCTTACAATTGTCATGCGATCTGCTGCCACCAGAACGAATGTTCATTTGACAATAGGCTGGGCAGGGAGTGGTTAAAAACAATAGTGTCCACTCACATGTTAATGTTACCAAACTGGCACCAGTTATGACCAGTCAAAACAATGCTGGAAACTGCCGCTGCTCTTTAGGAGATCGCAGCCAGTGTACATTCTGCTGGGAGAAAGTGATGTCACCAGATGTGATGCAAGCAAGTGAAAGTCCCGCCTCTATGCGTTTTGTTACCAGAAATTATCAGGAAGCAAACATTTTGTACAATGATATTCTTTATGTGGATCTTTTGCCCCTTTGCTTGAGCCATATTTGAAGGTGATGTAAAATATTATTTTGGATTCTCCTTGAAGTGGTAGTGTAATGGATTCTGGCCTATAACTGAGCTCAGGTAAGGTACTAGCTCTCTGTGTCTAAAGGACTCCAGGATGCCCCTGAATTTTATATTATTATGCCTGCAGCAGGCCTCAACGTCAATGCGTTTAAGCAGGAGTTATTGGAGCTCCTCAGCCTGATCCTCCTTAATTGGGTGCTCTGGCTACCTTACCTATTCGTCTCTCTAAAGAGTATATAGGGAAAGCTGATGCTCCATTGCAATGGCTATAATCAAATGCTCTTTATTCAAGCTTGTGTAGTACTGTCATGTAAAAAGCCAACAGGTTTTGGCCGTCAGGCCTTAATCATGGCTATTTGTGTCTCTAAGCTGTCAGTGCGACCCTTTAAGTATTCTAGCCAGTAGGGGTTGTGAGATAGACGCCCATAAATCACTCTGCAATTCTGACTGTAAAGAGAGCACCATGGCTTTCAACGTATGTTTAGAAGCTGGGTTGTCAGATGTTGGAAATGCAGCAAGGGATTCTGCAAGGTCTCCCTCTGTGTGCAAAGCGATCTTTCAGCTAAGTATTGCTCTTTGGCTGTGGAAGAATTTTTGAGGGAATGTGCAGGAGACAGAGCAGTTCTCATACCTCTGTCCTGAGGTGTTTGTGAAATGACAGGCGCACAGGGTTGCCAACTACCAGTAAATTTACTGACAGTTTGTAAAAATTGGTGATTTTTTTTTACAACTACCACTAAATATGAGGTGTTAACCGTAATGCCGTATACACACGACCGGACTTTTCCGTTGGACAATTCAATCGTGTGTGGGCTTCATCGGACCTTTTCTGTCAAAAAATCTGTCGGACTTTAGAAATAGAACATGTTTCAAATCTTTCCGATGGACTAGAGTCCGATCAAAAAATCTGTTTGTCTGTATGCTAGCCCGACGGACAAAAAAGGACACAAGGGCAGCTATTGGCTACTGGCTGTGAACTTCCTTATTCTAGTCCGGCCGTACGTCATTACATTCGAAACGATCGGACTTTGGTGTGATCGTGTGTAGGCAAGTCCGTTTCGTTGGAACTCAGTTGGAACTCAGTTGAAAAGTCCTTCGGAGTTCAGTCCGACGAAAAGTCCGGTCATGTGTACACGGCATAAGTATAAATCAAGTAAATTACTTTGTTATAGGTATTGCCAGTGTTTCCATATCATGTTTATACTGTTCATATATTCACTGTGTTATGCCTTGTACACACAAGCGGACTTTTCGACGGGCTAGGTCCGACAGTCTTTCCAACAGACTTTGCAGCGTAGGTCCGCCGGACTTTCAAATGAACGGACTTGGACACACACGATCACACCAAAGTCTGACAGATTCGTACGTGATGATGTACGACCGGACTAATATAAGGAAGTTGATAGCCAGTAGCCAATAGCTGCCCAAGCGTCGGTTTTAGTCCGTCGGACTAGCATACAGACGAGCAGATTTTTTGACTGGACTCGAGTCCGTCGGAAAATTTTGAAACATGTTTTATTTCTAGGTCCGTTGGACTTTTGGGGAAAAAAAGTCCGCTGGAGCCCACACACGATCGAATTGTCCGATGGAGTCCGGTCCGCCGGACCAAGTCTGCCGGAAAGTCCGCTCGTGTGTACGCGGCATTAGTTTTCAATAGGAGTTCTGTAATTTCTCAGGTTACCAGTAAAAAAAAAAAAAAAAGTGTGCTCCACCAGTAAATTGTCCTTGTTGTCAGTAAAAAAATGCTGTGGGAGGTTGGCAACTCTGCAGGGGCAGTAGTGGTGGATTCCTCAATATCCAGGAGGCAGTCAGCAGCAAAGGAGGTCTGTGTAGCCACCAGAGTGTGCAAGTGGCTCCACCATCCTGTGATGTGCGGCATATCGGCTGCATGAAAAAAAATCTGTTACGTGGCACAGTCCCTAAACTCGATTCTTTTGGGACATAGCCAGCTGCAGTCTGTGGGAGTAACCCTCTATATAGGAGGGGAAAGTGGCAGGTGTCAATGCAAGTGGTTGCTTTTTGTTCCCCAAGGAGAGAAGAGCCAGGAGATCCAGGAGTCATTCCTCAGTGGCCAGGTCATGCCCCAGCAGGACAGTTTTAATCACAGGTAATAGGACTAACTGACATATGCCTAACCTTTATTTTTACTATAGGGGTAAGGAGGTGAGGAGATTGTGACTGATATAATTGAAGGGTTTTGGCACACACTGTTCTTTCACTGTAGGGGAATGAGTTGAAAAAAGGTAGCACCAAAAATACTGTAGATGGTCAGTAATAAGTTAGTGCTGTGAGCAAAGTAAAAAAGGCCTTTAAAAATATTAAAATAAAAAAGAACCCCCCCCCGCCACACACACACAAAGCAATTAAAACCCCAAAATACCATGCATGAAACAAAAAACGGAAAATTGTATATATACCTGACGGTAATTTTCCTTTCCTGATGCATAAGCATGACAGCATAAACATATGGGTTAGGCCCCTCCCCTCGCCCAATCAGGACTGGTTATTCTATATTTAACTAAGTCGCCTCCCCCTAGGCAGCATTCTCGTAACTATGCTCAAATGCGAAACCCACAAGGGAGGGACCTGTATGCTGTCATGCTTATGCATCAGGAAAGGAAAATTACCGTCAGGCAAGTATAAAATTTTCTGTTTTCCTGAAACAAGCATGACAGCATACACGTACGGGATGTAGCAGGCCTATAAAACCACAAGGGAGGGCCATGCTAAAGAAGTGTTTAACCAACATATCATTAGATTTATTTAGAACTGAAGTCAACTAGAGATACTGTTGTACAAGGAGGATTTGGATTTTGTGGGAATTTCAGAGACCTGGTTCAACAGCTCTCATGATTGGCTGGCAAACATTCAAGGGTATACCCTATACCGCAAGGATAGAGAGGGTAAAAAAGGGGGAGGGGTATGCCTATATATCAAGAATAATGTACAAGTGAATGTGAGAGATGACATCACTGAGGGGGCTAGGGAGGAGGTGGAATCTTTATGGGTAGAGCTCCAAAGGGATGAAGCTAAGGGGAAAATAATACTGGGAGTATGCTATAGGCCCCCTAACCTGAGGGAGGAAGTGGAGACTAGGGATGAGCCGAACACCCCCCTGTTCGGTTCGCACCAGAACATGCGAACAGGAAAAAAGTTCGTTCGAACATGCGAACACCGTTAAAGTCTATGGGACACGAACATGAATAATCAAAAGTGCTAATTTTCAAGGCTTATATGCAAGTTATTGTCATAAAAAGTGTTTGGGGACCTGGGTCCTGCCCCAGGGGACATGGATCAATGCAAAAAAAAGTTTTAAAAACGGCCGTTTTTTCAGGAGCAGTGATTTTAATAATGCTTAAAGTCAAACAATAAAAGTGTAATATCCCTTTAAATTTCGTACCTGGGGGGTGTCTATAGTGTGCCTGTAAAGGGGCGCATGTTTCCTGTGTTTAGAACAGTCTGACAGCAAAATGACATTTTGAAGGAAAAAACTCATTTAAAACTACCCGCGGCTATTGCATTGCCGACAATACACATAGAAGTTCATTGATAAAAACGGCATGGGAATTCCCCAAAGGGGAACCCCGAACCAAAATTAAAAAAAAAAAATGACGTGGGGGTCCCCCTAAATTCCATACCAGGCCCTTCAGGTCTGGGATGGATATTAAGGGGAACCCCGGCCAAAATTAAAAAAAAAAAATGACGTGGGGTTCCCCCTAAATTCCATACCAGACCCTTCAGGTCTGGTATGGATTTTAAGGGGAACCCCGCGCCAAAAAAAAAAAAAAAAACGGCGTGGGGTCCCCCCAAAAATCCATACCAGACCCTTATCCGAGCACGCAACCTGGCAGGCCGCAGGAAAAGAGGGGGGGACAAGAGTGCGGCCCCCCCTCCCTCCTGAACCGTACCAGGCCACATGCCCTCAACATTGGGAGGGTGCTTTGGGGTAGCCCCCCAAAACACCTTGTCCCCATGTTGATGAGGACAAGGGCCTCATCCTCACAACCCTGGCCGGTGGTTGTGAGGGTTTGCGGGCGGGGGGCTTATCGGAATCTGGAAGCCCCCTTTAACAAGGTGACCCCCAGATCCCGGCCCCCCCCCTGTGTGAAATGGTAAGGGGGTACATAAGTACCCCTACCATTTCACGAAAAAAGTGTCAAAAATGTTAAAAATGACAAGAGACAGTTTTTGACAATTCCTTTATTTAAATGCTTCTTCTTTCTTCTATCTTGCTTCATCTTCTGGTTCTTCTGGCTCTTCTGGTTCTTCTGGTTCTTCCTCCGGCGTTCTCGTCCAGCATCTCCTCCGCGGCGTCTTCTGTCTTCTTCTCCTCGGGCCGCTCCGCACCCATGGCATGGGGGGGAGGCTCCCGCTCTTCTCTTCTTCTCTTCTTCTTTTCTTCTTTTCTTCTTTTCTTCTCTTCTTCTCTTCTTCTTCATTTTCTTCTCCGGGCCGCTCCGCAATCCATGCTGGCATGGAGGGAGGCTCCCGCTGTGTGACGGCGCTCCTCGTCTGACAGTTCTTAAATAACGGAGGGGGGCGGGGCCACCCGGTGACCCCGCCCCCCTCTGACGCACGGTGACTTGACGGGACTTCCCTGTGACGTCATGGGGAATGCCACAGGGAAGTCCCGTCAAGTCACCGTGCGTCAGAGGGGGGCGGGGTCACCGGGTGGCCCCGCCCCCCTCCGTTATTTAAGAACTGTCAGACGAGGAGCGCCGTCACACAGCGGGAGCCTCCCTCCATGTCAGCATGGATTGCGGAGCGGCCCGGAGAAGAAAATGAAGAAGAAGAGAAGAAGAGAAGAAAAGAAGAAAAGAAGAAAAGAAGAAGAGAAGAAGAGAAGAGCGGGAGCCTCCCCCCCATGCCATGGGTGCGGAGCGGCCCGAGGAGAAGAAGACAGAAGACGCCGCGGAGGAGATGCTGGACGAGAACGCCGGAGGAAGAACCAGAAGAACCAGAAGAGCCAGAAGAACCAGAAGATGAAGCAAGATAGAAGAAAGAAGAAGCATTTAAATAAAGGAATTGTCAAAAACTGTCTCTTGTCATTTTTAACATTTTTGACACTTTTTTCGTGAAATGGTAGGGGTACTTATGTACCCCCTTACCATTTCACACAGGGGGGGGGCCGGGATCTGGGGGTCACCTTGTTAAAGGGGGCTTCCAGATTCCGATAAGCCCCCCGCCCGCAAACCCTCACAACCACCGGCCAGGGTTGTGAGGATGAGGCCCTTGTCCTCATCAACATGGGGACAAGGTGTTTTGGGGGGCTACCCCAAAGCACCCTCCCAATGTTGAGGGCATGTGGCCTGGTACGGTTCAGGAGGGAGGGGGGGCCGCACTCTTGTCCCCCCCTCTTTTCCTGCGGCCTGCCAGGTTGCGTGCTCGGATAAGGGTCTGGTATGGATTTTTGGGGGGACCCCACGCCGTTTTTTTTTTTTTTTTTTGGCGCGGGGTTCCCCTTAAAATCCATACCAGACCTGAAGGGTCTGGTATGGAATTTAGGGGGAACCCCACGTCATTTTTTTTTTTTAATTTTGGCCGGGGTTCCCCTTAATATCCATCCCAGACCTGAAGGGCCTGGTATGGAATTTAGGGGGACCCCCACGTCATTTTTTTTTTTTAATTTTGGTTCGGGGTTCCCCTTTGGGGAATTCCCATGCCGTTTTTATCAATGAACTTCTATGTGTATTGTCGGCAATGCAATAGCCGCGGGTAGTTTTAAATGAGTTTTTTCCTTCAAAATGTCATTTTGCTGTCAGACTGTTCTAAACACAGGAAACATGCGCCCCTTTACAGGCACACTATAGACACCCCCCAGGTACGAAATTTAAAGGGATATTACACTTTTATTGATTGACTTTAAGTATTATTAAAATCACTGCTCCTGAAAAAACGGCCATTTTTAAAACTTTTTTTTGCATTGATCCATGTCCCCTGGGGCAGGACCCAGGTCCCCAAACACTTTTTATGACAATAACTTGCATATTAGCCTTTAAAATTAGCACTTTTGATTTCTCCCATAGACTTTTAAAGGGTGTTCCGCGGCATTCGAATTTGCCGCGAACACCCCAAATTGTTCGCTGTTCGGTGAACTTGCGAACAGCCAATGTTCGAGTCGAACATGAGTTCGACTCGAACTCGAAGCTCATCCCTAGTGGAGACGGATCTCCTATCACAAATTGGATTAGCAGCAAGGATGAGAAGTGTTATCATAATGGGGGATTTTAATTATCCAGACATAGACTGGGCGGAGGGAACCACGCATTCATTTAAGGCTTGCCAGTTCCTTAATATCTTGCAGGACAATTTTATGGGTCAGATGGTAGACGCACCAACTAGAAATAAAACATTACTGGATCTACTGATTACCAACAATACAGACCTGATCACAGATGTGGAAATACGGGGCAATTTAGGTAACAGCGATCACAGGTCAATTAGTTTCAGTATAAATCACACAAATAGGAAACATGAAGGGAACACAAAGACACTGAATTTCAAAAGAGCCAACTTCCCTAAACTACAAACCTTGCTAAAAGGCATAAATTGGGATAAAATATTAGGAACAAAGAATACGGAGGAGAGATGGGTTTGCTTTAAGAGCATATTAAATAAGAGCATTAGCCAATGTATCCCATTGGGTAATAAATTTAAAAAAGCGAACAAACATCCTGGATGGCTTAACTCCAATGTAAAAATGCATATAAAAGCAAAGGAGAAGCCCTTCAAAAAATACAAGGTTGAGGGATCATCCTCAGCATTCAGAATTTATAAAGAATGCAATAAGAAATGTAAGGGTGCAATTAGGATGGCTAAGATAGAACATGAAAGACACATAGCGGAGGAGAGCAAAAAAAATCCCAAGAAATTCTTTAAGTATGTAAACAGTAAAAAAGGGAGGACAGACCATATTGGCCCCATAAAGAATGAGGAAGGACATCTGGTTACAAAGGATGGGGAGATGGCAAAGGTATTGAATTTATTCTTCTCCTCAGTCTTCACGAGTGAATCGGGGGGCTTCAGTAACCAAAACTGCAGTGTTTATCCTCATGACACAACACAGGAAGCACCTACATGGTTAACAGAGGACGGAATTAAAATTAGACTTGAGAAACTTAACATTAATAAATCACCGGGACCAGATGGCTTGCATCCGAGGGTACTTAGGGAACTCAGTCAGGTGATTGCCAGACCGTTGTTCCTAATTTTTACAGACAGTCTATTGACTGGAATGGTACCAGCTGATTGGAGAAAAGCCAATGTAGCACCAATATTTAAAAAGGGCCCAAAAAACATCCCTGGGAATTACAGACCAGTTAGCCTTACATCAATAGTATGTAAACTCTTGGAGGGGATGATAAGGGACTATATACAAGATTTTAGTAATAAGAATGATATCATTAGCAGTAATCAGCATGGATTCATGAAGAATCGTTCTTGCCGAACCAATCTATTAACCTTCTATGAGGAGGTGAGTTGCCATCTAGATAAAGGAAGGCCCGTAGACGTGGTGTATCTGGATTTTGCAAAAGCATTTGACACAGTTCCCCATAAACGTTTACTGTACAAAATAAGGTGCGTTGGCATGGACCATAGGGTGAGTACATGGATTAAAAACTGGCTACAAGGGCGTGTTCAGAGGGTGGTGATAAATGGGGAGTACTCAGAATGGTCAGGGGTGGGTAGTGGGGTTCCCCAGGGTTCTGTGCTGGGACCATTCCTATTTAATTTGTTCATAAACGACCTGGAGGATGGGATAAACAGTTCAATCTCTGTATTTGCAGACGATACTAAGCTAAGCAGGGCAATAACTTCTCTGCAGGATGTGGAAATCTTGCAAAAAGACCTGAACAAATTAATGGGGTGGGCGACTACATGGCAAATGAGGTTCAATGTAGAAAAATGTAAAATAATGCATTTGGGTGGCAAAAATATGAATGCAATCTATACACTGGGGGGAGAACCTCTGGGGGAATCTAGGATGGAAAAGGACCTGGGGGTCCTAGTAGATGATAGGCTCAGCAATGGCATGCAATGCCAAGCTGCTGCTAATAAAGCAAACAGAATATTGCCATGCATTAAAAGGGGGATCAACTCCAGAGATAAAACGATAATTCTCCTGCTCTACAAGACTCTGGTCCGGCCGCACCTGGAGTATGCTGTCCAGTTCTGGGCACCAGTCCTCAGGAGGGATGTACTGGAAATGGAGCGAGTACAAAAAAGGCCAACAAAGCTAATAAAGGGTCTGGAGGATCTTAGTTATGAGGAAAGGTTGCGAGCACTGAACTGTTTCTCTCTGGAGAAGAGACGCTTGAGAGGGGATATGATTTCAATTTACAAATACTGTACTGGTGACCCCACAATAGGGATAAAACTTTTTCGCAGAAGAGAGTTTAATAAGACTCGTGGCCACTACAATTAGAAGAAAAGAGGTTTAACCTTAAACTACGTAGAGGGTTCTTTACTGTAATGCCCCGTACACACGGTCGGACTTTGTTCGGACATTCCGACAACAAAATCCTAGGATTTTTTCAGACGGATGTTGGCTCAAACTTGTTTTGCCTACACACGGTCGCACAAAGTTGTCGGAATATCCGATCGCCAACAACACAGTGACGTACACACGTACGACGAGACTAGAAAAGGCCGGTTCAGAACCAAGCGCGGCACCCTTTGGGCTCCTTTTGCTAATCTCGTGTTAGTAAAAGTTTGGTGAGAGACGATTCACGCTTTTTCAGACTCGTGGCTTTCAGATCGTTTTCTGACGTTCAGTTTGTGCTTGTGGGTTTGTATCTGATCTTCAGTGCGTGCAGTCAGTTCGTATCGGAGTTTTCTGTGTGATCTTGCCTGCTCGTTGCTGTTTTTCAGGTCGCTCTTCACAGGCCTTGCTGTTCTTCAGTGCGTTCTGTTACTTCGTTCTGAGCAGCCGACCGTTTTCTAGCCATGTTTCGTATGCGTACTCCTCGTAGAGTTCGTGCTGTGCGGGGGCTTGGTGTTGGGGTCCTGACCTTGACACAAGTCCAGTCCATGAACAGGGTGGGGAGGAGTTCATGGACCAAGAATTGGTTGCTTCAGCGTGACCAGTTCTGTCATATGCCTTTGCTCCGTGAGATCTGTGAGAATAATCCTGATGATTTCAGGAACTTTCTCAGGATGACGGACCCCGTGTTTCACCGTTTGTTGGCTTCGCTGACCCCCTATATCAGCAGGCAGGATACCTGCATGAGGCATGCCATCACTCCGGAGCAGAGGTTGGTCGCTACCTTGCGGTATTTGGCCACAGGGAGAAGTCTGCAGGACTTGAAGTTCTCGACAGGCATCTCCCCCCAGGCTCTGGGGATCATTATCCCAGAGACCTGTTCTGCCATCATCCAGGTCCTGCAGAAGGAGTATATGAAGGTAAGATTTTTATCCTTTTATATCCCATTTTATTGTATTTAATGTTTGATAATATATTGTATTTCTTCCCTCATTCCCTAATTACCATGATTGTAATATGCTGTGAATGTCCCCTTTGTTCTCATGCATGCCGGATTTTTAGGTAATTATTATTTTATGTCCTTCATACATATTTGCCCTTCAATAACCTCCCCAGCATGGTGTCTCCTGCCCTATATTCACCTCATGTAGTCACTTAACAATGTATTTTATCAGCTCCATAGTAGTGCTTTACCCCAAACACCCCCTAAAATGTTTGGAAATGTTATTTTTGATTTAAATTCAGGCAAAGTGCCAGAGGCTTTTTTTTGTGGTGTCCCCAAATTTTTTTTAACCCTCCCCCCCCAACTGCTAAGTCAGCTGATCCCAATTCTCTATCTATCCTCAATCATCTATCTGCTGACTTTGCCAAACCCATACACACTATACCCACCTCTTTACTGGTCAGATTTAGGTATGAATTCCCCAAAGCATGTAGTGCAAGGGCCTGCCTGTATACTTTCCAATGGTACTGTTTAAAGTTTTTGTATCCTATTATTATCTTGATAGGTAATAGCAGAATGTTCAAATGTCCTCAAATGTGTACAGTGTGTATTTATATCTTTGTATTATGACACTTCTTACCTGTCCAGTGGTCTGCCAATAGTGTAACTAAGGAGGGGCTGTTCCAAGTAATACCCTGTATTTAGGCATTCATCTCTCAATGAAGTGAAGAGGGTTACCTGTCCAAGAGTTCCCCCCCTATAATGTTAGAAATGGCCCATGAGAGGGGGGGAGGGGGAATATGATAGGTGTACCTTATACTTTGGCCTTGTTAAATTCCCCTTAGTAAATGCTATCTGGAGGTTGCCCCATAATGTTTGTGTCTAATCTGCTTGCCATGTTTCTGTAAAAAAATAGTAAGGTTTATTTTTTTTTCCTCAACAGTTTCCTTCAACGCCACAGGAATGGCAGACTGTGGCCTCCCACTTTGCCCAGCGGTGGGACTTTCCTAACTGCGGAGGGGCAATTGATGGGAAACACGTCCACATCATCCCACCACCCAACTCGGGGTTGTACTATTATAATTACAAGGGGTTTAATAGTATAGTGATGTTGGCGGTGGTGTCGGCTAATTACGAGTTCTTGTATGTGGACGTGGGGAAGAATGGCCGGATGTCCGATGGTGGAGTGATCGCCCAGACGGAGTTCTACAGGCGTCTCCAGAATGGCAGCTTGGACTTGCCACCTCCAGAGGACAATGTTGAAGGTTTCCCATTTGTGTTCGTTGCTGATGAAGCGTTTGCGCTGGGGGACCACCTGATGCGGCCATTCCCGATGAGGACCCTCACCCCGGAACAGAGGGTTTTTAATTACCGGCTGGCTAGAGCCCGAAGAGTGGTGGAGAACACATTTGGAATCCTGGCCAGCCGGTTCCGATTATTTCTGACACCCATCCATATGGCGGAGTATAAACTGAACCATATTATACTGGCGTGCTGTGTTCTCCATAATTTTTTAAGAAAACATTCAGCCAACTATGCTGGCTCAGTTGGGCCTGAGGCCGGAATACCAAATACATCAACAATGATGGCGCTTGAAAGCGGCCGTCCTGGCTTGCCCTCCCTGAGTGCCCGTGATGTCCGGTTACGATACCTGGAGTTCTTTGCGGGTAGGGGGGCTATCAATATGCCAGACAATCTGTGACACCTTTTTCAAATAAAAAACAACCAAAAGCAATTATTGGTGGACATTTACTGCTTGTGTTTGTTTGAGCTGACCCTGACAGAAATGTGTTGAGTGCAGAAAATGTCGTGATTGGGTAACCTTATAAAGAATAGTGTTGGCTGGTACTTCCTAAATGCAAAAACACATTTCACTACAAGTGCACTTGCAACTGCACTGAACCTGCACTTGTAGTGCAAAGTGTATTTGCCCTTAGGAAATAACCCCCATTTTTGCATAAAACAGCTATTACATCACCTCAAAAGTGTTGTAGTGTTGAGACAATAATCCACACATTCTTGAGTAAGGCACTTTTTTATACCTGCACAATCACATGTGCATTTACCAAAGGTTTTTAAAACAAAACAACATGTTTGTTGTATAACAATTTTTGGGGGGGGCATTATCAAAAATCGAAATATCCATTTCAGATAAAACAGGCCTGTGTAAAACCAACAAGAAAGCCAAAAAACTTGAACTTACAAAGTTCACATTAGGTAAAACCTGAAGGCTATATCAGACATCAGTATTTAGGAACTGGGTTTGATATAGCGTTCAGATGGGGGGAAATCACCCCTGGAAAAGCCAAATTTGGAAGATGCACACCAATTTACGAATGTCAACATGTGCTATCTGCCATCAGGGGGGATCAAGGGACGTGTTTGGGGGGAGCAAGCCCTTCCTCAACACTACTTTTTAATTGAGGAAGGGGTTGCACCCCCAAAACGCGTCCATTGATCTCCCGTGATGGCAGATAGCACATGTTGGCACACTGTGTGTATCCTCCAAATTTGGCTTTTCTAAACATTTAAAAAATTTTGGTACGATAAAACAGGTGATTTTGTGGGGTTTAAATTCACCCCAAAACATCAATGATGTTATTATTTTTTTTTAATAACATCACTGATTTGTTGCTGGATGTTTTGCAATTGGAGATTACACCCCATGATCTCCCCGATCAGTATCTGGGCACTTTCAAATGTAAAGCGTTCTGGATCACGATCACCTAAAAAGAGATAAAGAACAAAAAAAAAGGTCTCAAAAATCTGCCACCATCCATCTCTTTTACCTGAGCCTGTGGTCGCAGACACTCACCTGTTGTGGTGCCAATCTCCACCACATCTTCTTCTTCCTCCTGCTCAGCTTCTTGGGTTGGGAGTATTTCCCCTTCTTCCAGAGGTGGGGGGTCTCTGGTCTCCTGGGATGAGGGGTGTCCGAGTCTTTTCTCCCCTATGTAAAACAAAAATGGTATACTTAGCACACAGATATTTGATGGCAGAACTATAGAAATAGGAAACATTGCTCGGAAGTGGGGTACAATTGTCTATTTTAGCAGAGTTCCAAGATGTATATTTTTTATTGCCCTTTGTCAAGCTGCAATACTTTACCTGTTTGGTACAAGCTTCACAGATGTAGCCCCCCCCCTATAGTATACACTGGAGCACCTGTGTGCCCCCCCTAATAAAAATGGTGTTCTTGTGTCCCACACTAGTGCTCCAGTGTTTAGATGTGAAAACAGCTGCTCAGTGTCCTCTCCTTACACACAATCTAGTTTGCATTTCATTCTAGTAACAAACCCATCTACACAAACAAATATTTGGCATCCAAGTAGGCCCCCAAAAATGTGTGAAAATGCATATGGCCTAAACAATGGTGTTCTAGAGGCCGAAAGAAAAATGTTTGATACGAACGAATAATGTGCCCATGAACATTAAAGTTGACCTTTTGAAACGTTACAACTAATAAAAGCATATGGAGCAGAACGAACGTAATAAAGACAGAAAGAATAGGAACACAGCACAACTACTTACTTTTTGCAGCACTCTCCGGATCTTTCGGTACTGCTCTGGCTCTCTCAACTTCAGGTCCGACCACCGCTTCCTGAGCTGATCTTTAGACCTTCGTACGCCGAAATTCCGCTCAAGACTCCTGACCACTTTTGCCATGATCTTGGCCTTTCGGATGTTCGGGTTGGGGTAAGGCCCATATTTTACGTCATAGTCGGACTTCCTCATGATGTCGACCATCTCCAACATCTCCCCAAACGACATATTTGTGGCCTTAAAACGTCTCCTTCTGGATCGGGACGTGCCTGGATCCGCCCTTTCCTCCTCCTCCTCCTCGTTGCTACAATTAGCCCGCACCTGCTGTATGTCCGCCGTCATGCTCTTCCCCCACTGCGCCGAACGAAAAGGGGCGGGGAATACACTAGAAAGAACGTCAGGGGCGGGCGGAGTTACACGCATGTGCAGTGTATATAAAGCGTAACACGCGTGCGTATTACGTTTGATCTGTGAGCGGAGGAAGGAGCATTGGACGCGGCGATCGTAAGAACGAAGGTAAGAGACAAACTTGGGCCTATACTGCTTCTAGATTGAGGCCTATATTGTTACAAGATTAGGAGAGTTTTGTCTGACATTAGGCTTTGTCTTGTGTTGTGTCTTGCAGTGAACATGGATATGGTACTGAAAGATCAGGACTTAATTTCAGTCTTCATAGAGATGCTAAGGGAGCTGCCCTGTCTGTGGGAGATTAAACACCCCCATTACAAGAACCAAGCAAAGAGGAAGGCAGCACTGGAGCAATTGTGTGAAATTGTGAAGCAGGTGATCCCCACGGCAGACATCACTTTTTTAAAGATTTTCATTGGTGGTCTGAGGAGCACATATCTGAGGGAGCGCAATAAAGTCCTTGATTCGCAGAGATCCGGAGCAGCAGGTGACATCTATGTCCCCAGGATGTTGTACTACGACAGGCTGCACTTTCTGGCAGGCCAGACTGAACCCAGGCCATCCCTCTCCAGTCTTCCTTCCACGCTTCCTTCCCCCCCGGCTGAGGCTTCTGACACCCAACCTGGGCCTTCCAGGCCACATGTGGAGGAGCCCAGATTGAGCCAGGTATAGCATTCCTCTAAATATTTCTGCTTGTCCAATCAATGATGTGAACTATATGTTAGTTGGGAGTACTAATTAAGGATTGTGATTGATGATGCAAAACATTACAACTATGTCCCTTTTTCATACACAGGGAAGTCTCAGCCAGGAGGTGGCCGGGCCAAGCCGGCTGGATGATCTGCAGGTCCCTCCACCCCCCCTGGAAAGAGAAAGTGGCAGTAGGAGGAGTGCCCTAGAGGAGGCGGCTATCAGATTCTTTTGTAGGGCTACAGAGGTCCTGGGAGCACCACACACCAGGCAGGAGAACATTGCTGCATTCATAGCATATAAAATGCAGAGGATGGAGGAGGGCCAAAAAGCCATGTGTGAGGCCCTCATATCTGAGGCTCTGGCGAAAGGTATGAGGGGCCAAATTACACCTCACACACAGCTTTGGGATGGTCCTCCTCCTCCTCCTGCAGGTCCTACTCCTCCTCCAGGTCCTACTCCTCCTCCTGCCACATCTCCAACTGCACAGCCACAGCCCGGAAGGAAGTGTGAAAGGAAGACCAGAGAGTGATTGCCCTGGATCCAGTCTGGTCGGCCAAAAGATGCAGCCTCTTGTGGTACCACAGCCTGCGGACACAGATGTCATCTGCTGCTATCCAAGTCTCTGTGAATCCCGGACCAGACTGCCCTCACTTACATATGGACTCCTCAGGCCACCAATTTTGATGTTGAAGAATTGATGTCTGCCGTGGGGGTCCCAGGCTTCACTAATTTCTGCTGTTGATCCAGTGTTGCCTTCCTCTTTGTTTGGTTCTGATCCCTTAATAAAGGATTTTTGTTTTGAATTATACTCTCCTATGTGTTTTACTTCAAAAATGACAGTTGGTTTGTGAGGATTCAGGTACATTTCAAATATACAATGTGAAATGAACAAGGGTCACCAACAACAAACAATCTCCTTGAGATTAAATAATAAAAGATATCAATGGTGTTGGGGTAACTTGACACACAAAACACACACAAAAATATTCTGGAGTAAAAATAAAAATAACATTGAACAAAGATCAGCCTTGGAAAAAATCCAAAACATTAAAGAAAAAAAAAGGCTTAAAATAAAAAAAAAAAAAAAAAAACCATAAAAAATATAAAACTGTCAGATGTGACAACTAATAACAATATATTCAGGGAATCCCACTAAAAAAACACAAATAAAACTTTGTGAGAAGTGTGTGTGAATATGAGCATCGAAACTACTTAATTCTTGTCACATTATAAAGAAGAAGAGAGTGCGCTGTATTAAACCATTTTTTACATTGCAGTGTGACGAAAGTGCTGTATCCATTGCGAACGCTAAGTTTACCAGAACGAGCTGTCCCGTGTCGGAATTTCTTCTGAGCATGCGTGGCACTTTGTGCGTCGGAACAGGCCACACACGGTCGGAATTGACGCGATCGGATTTTGTTGTCGGAAAATTTTACCTCCTGCTGTCCAACTTTGTGTGTCGGAAAATCCGATGGAAAATGTCCGATGGCGCCCACACACGGTCGGAATTTCCGACAACACGCTCCGATCGGACATTGTCCATCGGAAAATCCGACCGTGTGTACGGGGCATAAGAGCCGCAAGGATGTGGAATTCCCTTCCACAGGCGGTGGTCTCAGCGGGGAGCATTGATAGCTTCAAGAAACTATTAGATAATCACCTGAATGACCGCAACATAGAGGGATATGTAATGTAATACTGACACATAATCACACACATAGGTTGGACTTGATGGACTTGTGTCTTTTTTCAACCTCACCTACTATGTAACTATGTAGTTCCCTTGCTTCCAATGTTGATTTAATCAATCAACTTTGCAATAGACAAAAAAATGGTTTTTAGTATATGAACCTGGTTGGTATCCTGTAAAATTCTGGACCTCTGACGCCACGCGTCTGGTAAAGTGAACTCAGTACTAGATTAATTAATCTTCATTCTACAAGCCCCTCAGGCTACTTTGACCCGCGATAATGCCATTGTTCTAATGAACAGTGAAAAGTCTTCTTCTGATAGTCTTCTTCTGATACTGTCAGGCCTGAAGAGGCCACTGTCTGACCTTCTAGAGAAAGGCCATTTCCATGTATTTCTTCCACATAGAGTCCATTACCCCAGCTTGTGGTGACGCAGACATTTCAGTATGGACATGCTGGAAGGGTGATGTCTTGACCCAGAAGCAAGGATGCAGACCTTCGTCTGGTGCCGGAGAAGAAGAAACCAGAGCTATTTTGTTTGATTATGGTAGCAAAAAGGTAGTTTTCCGCTTGGATATCTGAACGCCTTCTCCCAGACGTGATCGGCTTAAGAAATACTGCTTTAGTGTCACTGAACCCTAATGAGGAAGTCTTGTTCAGAAGAATGGAAGAGTGGGACAACCTTCCCAATGCTAACTGCACTGTTCTAAAGGGGAAAGAACGAACTGTACCAGCCTTTCGGAAATTGGTTTCCCCAAGATGTGCAGCGGTCACTGGATCTCAAGAAGTGAGGACCTGACCAAGACTTGACTATCGCTCAATCCCTTATCTTGGCTTACTTGCAGATATCTTAATCTTTACAGCCGGGAGCAGAGGAATCCATCCTTAAATTCTGTGAGATTTCCCACGTTCTACTATACTTGGAGTTTTCCGTAGGTGCCCCGGCTTCCACAGGGTTTCAAATAAATACTAAAGGTAAGACCCTTATGCCGCGTACACACGAGCGAAATGTCCGCTCGTGCCTTATGCCTACTCACAAACAAACTGTCCTTTTTGAATAAAAAAACATAGGAAAGTATTTTGTGAAAATAAAATATCCATTTATTCTGGGTAACAAAATAAAGAGGAAGTCTTTTGGGCCCCAGGGCACACATCAAGTCTGTGGAAAAGAAAATTGGAAGCTTGAGGAGTCCATATAATAGGGAGCACAATCTGGTCTAGGAATCCCAGAGATCAGGACCAGCAGCAGATGACATATTTGTCCCCAGGCTGTGGTACTACAACAGCCTGCGTCTTCTGTCAGACCAGACTGAACCCAGCCCATCACTTTCTTGTCTTCCCTGCAGACTTCCTTCCACGCTTCCCTGCAACCTTCACTGCAGCATTCCCTGCAGCCTTCCTTGGAGCCTGTGGCTCTGGTGGTGGACTTGTGGCAGAAGGAGGAGGAGGATGGGCTTGTTCATATATGTGGCTGTTCTCAGTCAGCTGACCCCTCAACCGCTTCTGAAGGGCATCATAAAAAATTCCCTCACAGAGGAGGCGTTCTCCAATTACAGCAACCTGGTGGCTAGATAGCAGCCATAGGCCTCTTCAGTGTTGAGGGGGTTCCTAAGGAAATCGTTGGCTTCCCTAAGGAAGCCCAATGCTGCCTCCTCCACCATTGTTCCCTTCCTGGGCCTTTTGGTGGTAAGGCAGAGGGGAGGCACCTGGGATTGGGTGAGGCTCCTACTGGGCCCAGCCACCTCCTGCCTGACACTGGGCACGGCCTCCTCCTGGCTGCCACTGGCTGACGCTTTCCAGACCCTCCTCCTGGCTGAGCTCATCCTGTGTAGAAAAAAAAGGACATAGTTGTAGTTTTTGCTTCATCAATCACACACAATTTTCAGCTCATGACTTGCAAATTGAAACTTAATAAATAAAAAAAGACTATCATTCTGACCCCAGCATTTTTCAAGCTGGTCACCAACATTTTTAGCCACTACTGTCTAGTGATATGTATACATAATTTTTTTTTTATAAAATCATTAATTTGTAAGCAAATATAACATATAGTTAACATCATTAATATCAGGACAATAAATATGTCTAAAAAAAGAATATGCCTGACTCCAGCTGGGCGCATCCACTTCTTCCAGGATGGAAGACCCAGGTTGTTCCTCGTCAGCCTCTGCTGGGGTTGAGGGAACGGTGGAGGGAAGGCTGCAGGGAAGAGTAGAAAGAGATTCCCTGGCTTCAGTCTGGTCGTCCAGAAACCGCAGTTTGTTGAAGTACCACAGCCTGGAGACATAAACATTCTCTGCTGATGCTCCTGATCAGAGTGATTTCTGGATCTTATTATGCTCCTTCTTATACATGTTCCTCAAGATCCCAATTTTATTTTCCAAAAACTTCTGGTTTGCATTGGGGACCCAAGTGTTCACAAATTCCAGATGTTTCTCCGGTGATGACCTCCTAGCTTGTTTATTATAATATAAGCTGTGTTTCACCTCCCACAAATTACTCATCTCCCTGTATCTGTCTATGAAACTGGCCATAAATTCTGGGTCCTTAAAGTGATTAATCTTCGCTGTAAGACAATACACAAAACAAAAACACTAATGTCAGCCTAAACTCTCATTATCATATCCCAATATAGGCCTCAATCTTGAAGCAGTATAGGCCACTGTGATGGGTCAAGTTCAAATTTTACCTTTGTTTAGGACGCTCGCCACTTCTGTTCGCCCTGCCTCCACACACAGATCGGACGTACGACAAATGTGTGTTAGCTTCACATAGACTGCGCATGCGTTAAACTCAGCCCGCGTCGCCCGCCCCTGACGTTCTTTCTCAAAGATTCCCCGCCCCGTCTCTTTCGTCGCAGTGGGAGAGGAATATGGCAGAGATACACCAGGTGACTACTAATAGTAATAATGAGGAGGAAAGCCCAGAGGCCGAAACGTCCCGATCCAGGAGAAGGTTTAAGGCCTCCAATATGTCCTTTGAGGAGATGGTGGAGATGGTCCACATACTGAGGAGGGCCGACTATGATGCTAAGAATGGGCCATACCCAAACCCCAATCTGCATAAGGCCAAAATCATGAGTGGTGAAGAGTCTGCGTCACAAATTTGGGATACGACGATCAAAGGAGCAATTAAGAAAATGCTGGTCAGACCTAAAATTAAGGGAACTGGATCAGTACAGAAGGATAAAGAAAGTGCTTCAAAAAAGTAAGTACTTGTCGTGTGTTCCTAATATGATTATTAACTTGCATGCTAGTCCATGTGTTTTTCTTTACTGTTGTACAGTTTTAAATGGCTACTTTCATGTTCGTGGGCACAGTAATCGTTCATAGGAAACATCGTTCGTTTGCAAATAAATACAAGGTTTTTAGCTGATACAGGGTTAACTACATTTTGGTCATGCAAATTTGTCTTAAAAGAAGTTTAGGACATTGTTATCTAGATGTCTTTGAAACTAGAATGAATTGCAAACTTCATTCAGTGTAATGCAGGGGTCTCAAACTGGTGGCCCTCCAGCTGTTGCAAAACTCCCATGAGGCATTGCAAGGCTGACAGTTATAAGCATGAATCCCACAGGCAGAGGCATGATGGGACTTGTAGTTCTGCAACAGCTGGAGGGCGGCCAGTTTGAGATCCTCTGGTGTAATGTAAGGAGAGGACACTCAGCAGCTGTTTACACATCTGGACTCAGGAGCACTAGTGTGGGACACCAGAGCACATTTTGTAAGGTGACCCACACAGGTGCTCCAGTGAATACTTGGGGTGTCTCCATCTGTGAAACTTGTCCAAAAAAGGTAAGTATTCCAGCTTTGTTAAAAGGGAATGAATCATGTCTTCAACTTGGAACTCTGCCCAAACAGACAATTGTACACCACTTCCAAGCAATGTTTCATATTCCTATTTCTGGACTAAAATATCTGTGTGCTAAGTATACCTTTTGTTTCATTCTCATACGGGAGAAAAAACTCAGAGGACACCACTCAGAGGACACCAGGGACCCCCCACATCACCAAGAATGGGAAATCAGCCCAAGCCCCCCGGGGATCTGGAGGAAGGAGAGGTGGAGGAAGTGGGCGAGATGGTCACCCAAACAGGTGAGTGTCTGACACCCCAGCTTCAGGTAATCTATGTATGTCTGCATATTTCTAATACATGTTTTTTAACCAATTTTTAGGTGATGTGCTGGTTGTGGAACAGGAAGCTGAACCTTTCACTAGTGCCAGCGCCCAAAGGCTCATCCACGACATCATGATGGGGAATGGGGAAATCGACATTATTCAAAATAAACTGAATGTTATGGAACAACAAATGAAAAACACGATAAATGTGTTGGGGAAAATATAAATTTATTGCAAATCGCATCAATTTTCCCATTTGTTGGACTCCACAAATTGTTTTTTTGACATTTTAAAAGCCAAATCTTGAAGATGCACACGGTGTGTCAACATGTGCTATCTGCCATTTTGTGGCTGCGACCCCTTCCTTGTAACTCTAGTAGGTGAGAGGAAGAGGTTGCACCCCCAAAACACGTCCATTGATCCCCCATGATGGGAGATAGCACATGTTGACATTACCCATTTGGACTCCCAATTTGTGTGCACCTTCAAAATTTGGCTTTTACAGGGGTGACATCACCGCATCTGATGAAGGCAATATCAAGACATTTTTGACACTATAATGTCTGATATTGCCTTCAGTTTTTATACGTTGAACTTTGTAAGTTCCAGAGTGTATGTTTTGTTTTAAAACATGCCTGTTTGTAAAAAAAAAAAAATATTGAGAAAAAAAAACAAATATTTTTATAAAAATTTTTCTAAACGCACATGTGGATGTGCGCAGAGTAAAAATTTTGAGAAACAACAGTGTGGCTTCTTCTTTCAATGCTCAATACCAGTTTTGTAAGTAATTTTGTGTTTACAGTGACAATGGGGCTTATTTACTAAAGGAAAATCCACTTGGCACTACAAGTGCACTAGGGGAACCTAGGAGACAAAAAGAAGAGCAAGCTATATTTCTTGCAAGAAATTTCAAGATTTTATCGGATAATTTTTTTTTATTAAATAAAAATTAGACATTGTCTGGCATTGCAATGCCCCCCCACCCATAAAATAATTAACATATTTCTCCCTAACTTCACGGGCTCTTTGGGGGGCCAAGCCAGTACGGCCAGTATTCAGGCCCATCAGGGAATTCTCTGTAAATAAGTCAGGCCTCAGGCCCAACTGAGGCTATTTAATTCTGTGAATTTTTTCTTAAATAATTGTGCAATATGCAGCAGCATAGGATGATATGGTTGATTTTGTAGTCCGCCATATGGATTGCTGTCAGAAACAGGCGGAACCGGCTGGCCATTATTCCGAAGGTATTCTTAACGACTCTTCTCGCTCTGGCCAGTTAAAAACCCTCCTCTCCAGGATGAGCGTCCTTTGGGGGAATGGCCTCATCAGGTGCTCGCCCAGACTGAAGGCTTCATCTGCAATAAAGACGAAGGGGAGTCCTTCCACGTTATCCGCATCAGATGGCAATGCCAGGCCATCAGTCTGGAGACACTGGTAAAACTCCGTCTGGGCAAAGACTCCTCCATCCAATATCCAGCCTTTCTTCCCCACATCCACATAGAGGAACTCATAGTGTGCCAACACCACCGCCATTAACACTACACTATTAAACCCCTTATAGTTATAATAGTAAGACCCTGAATGGGATGGTGGCACAATGTTGACATGATTCCCATCTATAGCCCCTCCACAGTTGGGAAAGTCCCAACGGTCAGCAAAATGGGAGGCCACAGTCTGCCATTCCTGTGGCGTTGAAGGAAACTGTGGTGTCAAACAAGAAAAAAAAAAAAAAGTACTTTTGCACATAACATTGCAAGCAGATTACACAAAAAACATTCTTGCACAACATAAGTGTAACATTTATTTTAAGGAGTATTTAAAGACAAAAATATAAGGCCCACTTATCAGATTCCTCACCCCCTCTGATGGCCCATTGATAAAATTGTATGGGGGGGGGTTTGAGGTGAAATTGGGAGCCCCCAAAAAAAAAAAAGTCTCCAGCAGCCTGAATTTAAGGACACACATAACATATGGTCACATTTTAGGGGGTAGGGGAGGGTTATAAATGAATTTAAGGACACACATAACATTTGGACACATTTTAGTGGGGTGTTTCAGGGAAAGCAGTACAATGGAGCTGACAATATACATTGTTAAGGGACTAGGCTATAGGTGTATATGGGCCCAGGATAGCATGCTGGGGAGGTTAGTGAAAGCAAATGCGCATGTAGGCCAAAAAAGGATCATTAAAAGCTTCCAGCATGCATGAGGATAAAGGGGACATTCACAGGTCATTCCAATCATGGTAATTAGGGAATGATGAAATAAATACAATATATTAGCAAACATTAAATACATATAATGTGATGTTAAAGGAGAAAACTTACCTTAATATACTCCTGCAGGAACTGAATGATGACAGAACAGGTCTCTGGAATAATGATCCCCAGAGCCTGGGGGGAGATGCCTGTTGAGAACTTGAGGTACTGCAGGCTTCTCCCAGTTGCCAAGTACCACAAGGTATAATTAAAAGATTTTCCTCACCGTATCTCCACAGAGTGGTACTGTGGATATTGTAATAAGTAAAAATTATTTTGCCACGTCCCGATATTCAGAGTATAAGAAAAAGGTCTGTCCCTGCTATCTGTGTGGCGCGGTTGCCAAGAGGAGACTCTGCAAGGAACTTAGCATCTAAGGGACCAGTGTTTATGGGACAATAGGCATGGATACAATGGGAGGATTCCTCACATTGAACAAGCCAGCATTTTAATAGTAGTCCTGTGTACCATCTTTTACCTTAAAGACCACTTTCTAATTGTTGACAGTGGTATAGAACTACACTGAAGATTAAATCTATATAGTTCCTGAAGTGTTACCCGCCTCTGAATTGCTGTGAATTTCTACCATTATCGAGGATATTACTCTCTGCCTCATTCCTTCTCTTTCTTTTTACCTATGATTAAATAATTTGTCATAGCTCCTGAAGAAGCGTTTCCTTACGCGTAACATGTAGAGCAGAGTTGAGCACTTTATGACACGCTACCTCGTCAAGCTCTATCATTCCAAGAGTGATCAGTCTGGCCCTCCAGGGTTTGACCATATTGTTTATAGGTGGTGTGCCTTTCATGCTCATAGGCTATTTTATGTGAATGAAATATATGAGAAATCCATGTAAATGTCTTGATTTTAAATTTGTAATAAATATCAATTTCTTATAAGGAATGTGTTATGCTAAAAAGTCCATCATCCAAAAACTTTTTCTTATAAGTACCACAAGGTGGCAACTAGCCTCTGCTCCTGAGTGATGGCTTGCCTCATGCAGGTATCCTGCCTGCTGATATAAGGGGTAAGCAAAGCCAACAGACGGTGGAAAACGGGGTCCGTCCTCCTGAGAATTCCTGAAATCATCAAGATTATTCTCCTGGATCTCACAAAGTAAAGGCATGTGCGAGAATTGGTCACGCTGGAGTAAACAATTCTTGGTCCATGAACTCTTCCTCGCCCTGTTCATGGACTGGGCTTAGATCAAAGTATGAACCCCAACACCAAGCCCCCACACAGCACGAACTCTACGACGAGTACATTCTCGCACCATGGTTTCAAAATGGTCGGCTGGTCAGAACGAACTTAACAGAACGCACTGAAGAACAGCAAGGCCTGTGAAGAGCTAGCTGAAAATCAGCAACGAGCGGATCAGAACGCACTGAAAAACAGATATGAACTGACAACAGGCACTGAAAACCAGATACAAACCCACAAGCACAAACTGAACAGCAGTAAAACGATCTGAAAAAGCTGGAGTCTGAAATCGCGAATCGCCTCTCACCAAAAGTCTACTAACACGAGATTAGCAGAAGAAGCCCAAAGGGTGGCACACTGGGAATTGAACTTCCTTTTTCTAGTCCCGTCGTACGTGCTGTACGTCACCGTGTTCTTGACGATCAGACTTTGGTGTGATCGTGTGTACGCAAGACAGTTTCAGCGGAACTCCGTCGGAAAAACCTTCAGAGTTTATTCCGATGGGAAAACCTGTCGTGTGTACGCGGCATTAGATGATCCTTCCTAATTGGTCTCCCAGTTGCTAGATATAACATGGCTGAATTTGGATACACTTGGCTCTGCTGTGTAAGGTCTGAGATCTCAGAAAGAATAGGAGGTTCTTGGACCAAAGACTGTACGTTGAGGACTCCACGGTCCGCAAGGCCACCGGATCAATATTGTCCTTATCACAGCTGTATGACTACGGATACTGATGAGGAGCTTGGAGATCACAGAGTCTGGTGGCTATATAGGCCAACCTGCCGACCCAGCTGGATGTTATTAGATCCACTGATTCCACTTCTGGGAAGCTCCTCTTGCATGAATAACTTCCATTCCTGACCATTGAGTTTACTGCCAAGCTGGGATTCATTGAACTGCTTGTTGGTCTAGGGACTCATCCATGACATCCAAGGCTTCGTATTTTACTGTGTCTGACAGGAAGTTCTAGGAAGCCAGAACACAGAGCAATGAGAGGAGACAGGTTTTACTATTGGCAAACCCGAATGGGAGATACCTCTGGCATGAGTTGAATAATCTGGTATTCCTTCTTGCCGTGACGATAGGAGATTACCTATTGCCGTCTGTTTGGAGCATAACTGAGGCCTCCTAAGCTGTGTTGCCCAAAGGACCTCCCCACTTGGGAATTGCTGTACCCCTGATGTTAGACACTTTGTCCTCCACTGGCCTATGCCATTGACCTTGAGCTAGGAGGTCACTGAGGTGAATACCAAGAAAGTGAATAGACTTGGATGACTGGTATGCCTGAAAGCTGATGAAAGCTGACAAGATTAACTATTCTTAGCCACCATCAACAGGACTTGTGTCTCATATGTGGGGTAATCGTCCCTGGAATAGGAAGCAAATTTTCCATCACCTTAGAAGGCCAGGTTATGATGTTCTCAATCTTCCAATGTGCCAAACCGACTGCATGGATTACTGCAGACTACTTCTTGACCATTTGAGACCATGGGATACAAACAGATGGGATAGAGCTAGGACTTGCCTCCATATAAGGACCTAATACTGTCACCCTCTATTAGGGCAACTCTACAGTATTCTCCTGAATGTCTAAAATGTCATTATAATAATGAGATTAGTTAGCCTTCCTCAGTTGATGATCTGTCCAAATTTGATCTGAGTCTGAATCAGGATTTGCCAGGGCCTGGAGGATGTCGAGCCACCCACAGCTGTTGTCCACATAAGGAACCTGCAGCCCTGGCTTCTGCAAGATGGCCAGTACTGGAAGCAACGTTCTGGAACATGTCTTGAGTATGTAGAAAGGTCAAAAGGTTGTTGAATGAACCTGAAGTGAAGCTCTCAGAAGGCTGGGTGCACCGAAGTGCGAATGTACACATCAGCTAGATCTAGAAAAACTGTAGCTGCTTTATCTGACGGTTTGAGTGATTGTTCTCAATGACTCCATATGACGCTTTGGATCGTGATCCTTCATTCCATATCTTGCCTAAATCTGCTTTCCGACTAAAAGACAATGGACCGATGGTTCCTGTTGGGCAAGATTTGGTAACATTTGCTTAAATCCTTGATTGCTCTAAAGAACCCTAGTGGGAATTAGAGGAGTTGGAAGAGTAGAAAAAAATTCCATTGACTTCCTTACTGCGCAAAATACAACCCGCCAGCACACCAGGAATCTTCCGTTGTTGTCCTAAGGTTTTGTTGCAGACAGATCACATCACAAAGACAAGTGCTGCACAGGCCCCACTGATCCTGAGCCTCCAGCCCCAATTTTGCATTAATTTCTGCAATATAACACCTACTGGTCTTATTTGCGTGAAAAGGAATTTTCCTGCTCCTCGAGAGGAGCAGACTTGTGCTTAGGCGATCAAAGACCATTATGGACCTTCCAATCTCTTCGCTAGCTCTTCTCTGGCCCTGTCACCAACTCTTTCTTCTGGGCCAAGGTGACTAGCCTAAAGGATTAGTCCCTGATCTAGACATCACTGATTCCATCTTAAATCACATTCCATTCAACTTAGAAGCCATAGGGCTTGACTGACCCCACAGAATAGTAGGAGGAACAGCCTGCTGCATCCATAGTGGTTGTACTGCCTTGCTGGTCACTCTAATTTCACTGATGGATCAAACACCACAGAGGCGTATTACTTGCTTTCAACTCATCTGCTGAGAACTAACTAGCCTTGGCTACTGAGGTGAACTCCAACACAGGCCACACCATACTCCCTAATGGTAGTATAAACCTTCATTTCCAAATCCATATTGCTGTTTCCATGCCTCTGTGAAGGCTATTGCACCATCCGCTGGCAGACTGGCACTTCTGGCTAGTCTGATGAAGATTACTTGGCTTGGCTAACTGCCTCTGCAGTAAAAGTTGGGCTTTACAGAGGGGATCTTGCATCCTCTGCTAGCATGAAGACACATCTGGCCAATCTGATGAACGCTCCTTGGCCTGCTGCTTTTGAGGCAGAGGTACCCTTTAAACAAACTCAGTTTTTTGATTAGCTTAGTACCTGAGCGTTAGTGACTAAAGATCCAGCCAGTCAGTTTGCAATTGAATCAACACATCTGTCTTTGTGTTTACTGCTGCCTGATATGCAGCTTGGCATAGCATCTTGGAGGACACGTCAGCTAACCACACTCCCCATACTGCCCTAGATGGTCTTTATTGTGATTTACTTTAGTCTTCTCCTTCTGGCATGCACTTTGAATGTATAGCAGTTTTCTTTAGAGCCAAACAGAACCTGTCACTGTTGAGGGAAGAAGTTGCAACGTTTCCTTTGGGGAGTGGCATTGGTATTGAAGGGCTGGAGAGTTTTACTATCCATACTGCCCATGTACTCTTTTATTTATTTTTTATTAGGATAGCATACCTACTTGACCCTCACCTTATTGATCATGGTTGGTCTCTGGGTAAGCTCATGGCTCAAGATATGTGCTGCAGGTTTGTGATGATAATAAATACCTGGAAGTACTGGCTAGGACATAGCCTTAATACAATATCAGTGGCCAGCCACACACCCATTTGCAAACATTAAAGCAGCAAATGGACCTATATGCTGAACAAGGGTTAAACCCTTAGACAGGAGCAATTACAGATAGTAGTATAATAAGCCAATTACTTAAGGCACTGTAACTTAAGCAGAACACTGAATTTCACTCTGGCATTTAGACAGAATAGGTTAATACATATCATTAAACACATTGCACCCAAAAGCAGACCTCATCTATCTTAAACGTATAGCAGCAACACAATGCATAGCAATGTCATCCATACTAAAGTATCACTCTATCATAAGCAGCGCAATGAAGGTTTAATATACCTGGCAGGATTACCTACACTGGCGACTGCCCTGTAAAGGTTAAAAACAGCAAATCCAAGCATTAGCATTTGACACGGTGATCTCAAACATGCAAAGCCAGGCCTTGCTGACTTAAGTGGAAAGACTCAACTTTGCAGCAAACACCTGTATATCAGTTCATGCATTAGTAGTGCTACAGACAAACAAACCTAAGAGGCAAATGAAACAGACAAAACTATACACAGCAGTTTAACCTACTTTGGCAGCTTGTATATTAACAGCCTAATGATTCAGACACACCATGACAGCCCATGGAAAGCTTACCTGCTCTGTGTAGCACCCCTCCTTGACTGGCTCTAAGTAGGGATGGTAGAGGCTCCATTCCTGAACAGGTGGCCACCAATCTATTCCCAGGCAGCCGCTTCTACAGTGAGCCAGCAGTTACTCCAACCTCATCTTGCTGCTCCCTGCCGACTGAAAGCCCACAGTCCAGGAACAGGAAGCAGACAAGGAGCCATCTTGGAAGGGGGCAGCCCTGACAAAAATTCCAGGATCTTTGCAAAGAAAACCAGCATAACCAAAGCCAGACTGACAAAATGTGTGTGTGGGGCCACAACTCACCAGGGAGGAGAGCTTGGGTCCATCCCAACCAACCACAAGGCAGAACTGTTTTACCTGCATCCAGAGACCAGTATCCCAGCCCCCCAGTATCTTGGCCTGGGGGGAGCCTCCCTTGTATGGAAGTTTTACAGCCGAACGGAGGGGCTTTGTCACAGGAAAGAGGCTGAACCTGTATGGCTGGCCAGATGAATCCAGCAAGGTGATGGCAAAAATAAAAATTTTCTTTGCTTCACAGCCATAACCAGTTGAGCATTTGAGGAACAAAAAGAGAATGCCGCCTAGCGGGAGGCAATTTAAATATAGTATAACCAGTCCTAATTGGGTGTCACGACTAATACTCACCGAGGCCAAGATGCCGAGAGCGGCTCGCCCTTACGACCACGCGCACCCAGACCCCTGGAGTTGATACAGGGAGCAGGGGGCACGCGGGGGCACTGGCTTCCGGTATGCGGGAGATCTGTAGGTGGGAACTGAAGCACTGGAAGTCCGTTAAAACAGGCAGGGGTCAGAACCAGATAATCAGGCAGAGCAAGTTCATTTAAGCAGGCAGAGGTCAGAACCGGGTAATCAGGCAGAGCAAGTCCGTTTAAGCAAGCAGAGGTCAGAACCGGGTAATCAGGCAGAGCAAGTCCGTTTAAGCAAGCAGAGGTCAGAACCGGGTAATCAGGCAGAGCAAGTCCGTTTAAGCAGGCAGAGGTCAGAACCGGGTAATCAGGCAGAGCAAGTCCGTTTAAGCAGGCAGAGGTGAGAACTGGGTAATCAGGCAGAGCAAGTCCGTTTAAGCAAGCAGAGGTCAGAGAGGTATCAGGCAGACAGCAGTATCAGTATTCGTTAGCCAGGGGTTCAGTACACGTAACAGTAGATAACTTCAGGAGGGACACAGGAGAAGCTGACGACGAACCAGAAACCCGACTGGGCGCTGGAGTTGTCAGAAATAGCCTCCCCCCGGCGAGCGCGTCAGAGTGACGTGCTACCGGGTACCCGCACGAGCGACAGCGCGCACACGGGGACCGCCGTGCACCCGCATGCGCCGCACCATCGGGCCGCGGACGGGTGTGCGGCAAAGTGCCAGTCCACTGCGCATGCGCCCCGGAGCCCGGCGAACGGTGGCGACTGAAGTCTCCCGACAGTGCCCCCCTCCTAAGGGAGGACACTGGATGCCCAGGCTAGACATCAATTCTGGGTGATCTCGGTGGAAGGCTTGAATTAGGCGTGGTGCATGCAGGTTCCTAGTGGGTTCCCAAGAATTGTCTTCAGGTGGGTAACCCTTCCACTGGATCAGGTACTGTAGCTGCCTGCCCTTCTTTCTACAGTTCAGGATGGATTCCACCTCGAACTCGTTTTCGCCATCCACCCTGATCGGCGGAGGAGGAGGTTCTCCTCTTCCCGAAAAAGGGCTGGGCACAACAGGCTTCAACAAGGATACATGGAAAACAGGATGAATCCGGTACGTCTTAGGTAGTGCTAGCTCAACAGCCACAGGGTTAATGATTCTCTTGACTTGGAAAGGACCGATGAACTTGGGTCCAAGTTTTCGAGAAGGCAAAGGTAATTTAAGGTTAGTGGTGGATAGCCAGACCTCCTCTCCTAAATCAAACTTTGGATTCACCCTCCTACCCCAATCGTATTGTTTCTTGTAATCCTCTTGCGCCTTGTGTAACATATCTTGGATCTTCTGAAAGTTGGATTGCAAGGAGGTTATCCTGTCTTGGACTGCAGGAACTGCCATTTCAGGGATGTCATTAGAAAGAAACGTAGGGTGGAACACACAATTTGCCCAGAAGGGTGTTTGGTTGGTAGAGGCATGAACCGAATTGTTATAGGCGAGTTCAGCAAACGGGAGAAGGCTTGCCCAATCGTCCTGGGAACCTGAGCAGAAGCAACGGAGGTATTGCTCCAGAGTTTGGTTTGTCCTCTCCATTTGGCCGTTTCTTTGAGGGTGATACGCTGAGGAAAGGCAGACTTTGATATCAAGGGTCTTGCAGAGTTCCCTCCAGAATGTGGACGTAAATTGCACGTCCCTATCCGACACAATGCTCTTCGGTACACCATGGAGCCTAACGATCTCTTTCAAAAAGATATTGGCTGTGTCTACAGCAGAAGGAGTGCCCCTCATGGATAGGAAATGGGCCATCTTGGAGAGACGGTCGATAACAACAAAAATGGTGGAAAAACTCTCTAATGCTGGCAAATCAACAATAAAATCCATGGACACACCGGCCCATGGCTGTTCCGGGATGGGCAAAGGCTTGAGCAAGCCCCAGGACTTAGCGTTTTGGCCCTTGTTCCATTGGCACAGAGGGCAGGATGCCACGTACTCTTTACAATCCCGTCTCCACCCAGGCCACCAGAAGGAGCGAGAAATTAGCTCAAATGTCTTCTTTATCCTGAAATGCCCCGCCAATTTATGGTCGTGACACATTTTAAGGGTTAATGGCCGTGTCTCTTGAGGTACAAAAATTTTTCCCCAAATCCAAAAAAGATCCTCATATTTCTTCAAGGAATGTACCTCTGGTTCTGTACACAAGTTAGATGAGGACCTGATGGATGACATTACGTCCGCCTGAGTCAGTCCAAGAAAGTTTTGTGGAGAGAGGATAGTGCTTGGTTCCGATGTTTAGAAATCTGCGGAGAACATCTGAGAGAGTGCGTCTGCCTTTCCGTTCTTTGCACCAGGTCTGTAGGATATATGGAAGTTAAAACGGGAAAAGAAAAGAGCCCAACGGGCTTGTCGGGGTTTTAGTCGTTTTGCTGTTTGGAGGTATTCTAAATTCTTGTGATCCGTAAAGATCATGACCGGGTGTACTGCACCTTCCAGCAAATACCTCTATTCCTCCAAAGCGAACGTTATGGCCAGTAGCTCCCTGTCACCCACATCATAATTGAGTTCCGGCGGGCTGAGTCTCCTGGATGCGAAAGCTACAGGATGTAGAATGGCTTTAGGTCCCTGTCTCTGGGAGAGAATTGCTCCAGTTGCGATTTCCGATGCATCCACCTCCAGTACAAATGGTTGAGTCGGGTCAGGATGACGAAGAATCGGGGCGGAACTGAACAACGTTTTCAATTTCAGAAAAACTTCTTGGGCGGCTTGGGACCACTGAAAGGAACCGTGCTGATGGGTTAGTTGAGTGATAGGTGCCACAATAGCAGAGAATCCAACAATAAATTTTCGATAGAAGTTGGCAAACCCTATAAACCGCTGTACCCCTTTTTTGTCAGATGGGGCCGGCCATTCCTGAATTGCCTGAATCTTTTGTGGGTCCATTGCGACCCCACTGGTTGAAAGGATGAACTCAAGAAATTGTATGGTTGATTTTTCAAATTCACATTTTTCAGCTTTCAGGTATAGCTTGTGTTGCTTTTGTATGGTAAGGACCTTTTTTACATGCCCCTTGTGCATTTCAAGAGTGGAGGAGAAAATAAGAATATCATCCAGGTATACAACAAGGAAGTCATCCAGGTATTCTCGGAATATATCATTCACCAGGTGTTGAAAGGTGGCCGGGGTATTACAGAGTGCAAATGGCATCACTAGGTACTCGAAATGCCCGAACCTGGACCTAAAAGCCGTTTTCCACTTGTCCCCAGCCCTGATCCTGACGAGATTGTAGGCACCCCGGAGGTCGAGTTTAGAAAACACTTTAGCTGATCGGAACCTTTGGAACAGCTCAGGAATGAGCGGCAGTGGATACCGGTTTTTGATAGTGATGTTATTTAGCTGCCGGTAGTCTACGCATGGCCTCAAAGAACCATCTTTCTTCCCAACAAAAAAGATACCGGCCCCGGCAGGTTAGGACGAGGGACGGATGAAGCCCTTTTTGCGATTCTCATCAATATATTGTTTGAGAGCCTCTAGCTCAGTTTCCGAGAGAGGAAATATACGGCCAAAGGGGACTTCAGATCCGGGCAGGAGGTCGATCGGACAGTCGTAAGACCGATGATGTGGTAGGCGATCAGCCATTTGTTTGCTGAAGACTTCTTGAAACTCAAGATACTCGGAGGGGACATGTTGGAGGCTGCCTGACGGAACAGTAAGCGTAGCACAGACTTTAGGAGCCGTGGGAAGACAATGTTGGGAGCAATACTGAGAGGAGAAAGATACCGCCTTGGTACTCCATTTGATCTGTGGATCATGAGCCTGTAACCAGGGCAAGCCCAGTATAACAGGAAAGATGGGAGAATGAATAAGGTCGAGCCGTAGAAATTCCTGATGGCCGGAATCGGTGGTTACAAGAATAGGTTGGGTTTCCTGGGTGATGGGTCCTGAACGAGGGAGGGATCTGTCGGCCAGATGTACCCATAGACCTTGAGCCTTGGTTTGCAGAGGAATGTTCAGGCTGTGAGCCAAGGCAGCATCTACGAAGCAACTGCACGCTCCGGAATCAATGATGGCCTGCAAGCGGGTCTCCCCTGTAAGGAAACAAACAACATCACATAAGTCTTTGGAATACTGTTGTTTGGACAGTTCATCACATTTGCTGAGGGAACTTACTAGGCGTGATTGGACAGTTGCGCAGGAAGTGACCGGCTCCTCCGCAATAGAGGCACAGGTTGGATTGCCGTCTGCGTTGCCTCTCTTCAGAGGTCAGCGGAGCCCGGACCAGGCCGAGCTGCATAGGTTCAGCCTCAGGAACTGATGTAGTAGCAGCTGTCGTTGAAGATGGTGGCTGGACCGACGGAGATCTGGGCAGCGTCCAGGCGAGGCGCGGGCCTTGGAAGCGCTCTGAGCGTCGCTCACGCAGTCGCCTGTCCAGTTTCGTGGCTGCTTGAATTAATTCTTCCAAGGAAGCGGGGGTTTCCATCCTGGCTAATTCATCTTTGAGTAACTCCAACAAGTCTTGACGGTACTGATAGCGCAGGGCTGGCTCGTTCCAATTTGTGTCGGCCGCCCACTTGCGAAATTCCACCGTATAGTCCTCAATTGGTCTTCTTCCTTGGGACAGGTGGTGCAAGATGGCCTCAGCTGTAGCCGTACGCTGCGGGTCGTCATAGAGCTGAGACATACTCTCAAAAAAGGCATCAATTGTGTTTAGTACTGGACTGCTCTGTTCCATCAAGCCGTGGGCCCAGGCTTGAGGTTCCTCGGACAATAGAGAGATCGCAAATCCCACCTTAACAGTTTCTGATGAAAAGGTTCTGGGCTGGAGAGCGAAGTAGAGGGAACATGCGTTTTTGAAGGCCCTGAATTTCTTACGGTCCCCTGAGAACCGTTCTGGTGTGGGAACCCTGGGTCCTGGGAGCACCATGACGACTGTGTGATTGGCGGTAGCATGAGGGAGCGGACCCCCACTACTGGGTGCGGGAGCTTCGGCTGCAGAAGGAAGTGACCCCGTAATCTGCTGAAGGTGATTGTCAATTTGAGTATATCCCTCCTGTAGTTTTTGCACAGAGTCAGCAAGAGTGGATACCTGTTGACACAGGATCTCAAAAGGAGAGCGCACTCTGTCGGCCTCGGACATCTGGCTGGTTCGTACTGTCACGACTAATACTCACCGAGGCCAAGATGCCGAGAGCAGCTCACCCTTACGACCACACGAACCCAGACCCCTGGAGTTGATACAGGGAGCAGGGGGCATGCGGAGACACGGGCTTCCGGTATGCGGGAGATCCGTAGGTGGGAACTGAAGCACTGGAAGTCCGTTAAAACAGGCAGGGGTCAGAACCAGATAATCAGGCAGAGCAAGTCCGTTAAGCAGGCAGAGGTCAGAACCGGGTAATCAGGCAGAGCAAGTCCGTTTAAGCAGGCAGAGGTCAGAACCGGGTAATCAGGCAGAGCAAGTCTGTTTAATCAAGCAGAGGTCAGAACCGGGTAATCAGGCAGAGCAAGTCCATTTAAGCAAGCAGAGGTCAGAACCGGGTAATCAGGCAGAGCAAGTCCGTTTAAGCAGGCAGAGGTCAGAACTGGGTAATCAGGCAGAGCAAGTCCGTTTAAGCAGGCAGAGGTCAGAACTGGGTAATCGGGCAGAGCAAGTCCGTTTAAGCAAGCAGAGGTCAGAGAGGTATCAGGCAGACAGCAGTATCAGTATTCGTTAGCCAGGGGTTCAGTACACGTAACAGTAGATAACTTCAGGATTAGCAGGGACACAGGAGACAGGAGAAGCTGACGACGAACCAGAAACCCGACTGGGCGCTGGAGTCGTCAGAAATAGCCTCCCCCCGGCAAGCGCGTCAGCGTGACGCGTTACCGGGTACCCGCACGGGCGACAGCGCGCACACGGGGACCGCCGTGCACCCGCACGCGCCGCACCATCGGGCCGCGGACGGGTGTGCGGTGAAGCACCAGTCCACTGCGCATGCGCCCCGGAGCCCGGCGAACGGAAGCGACTGAAGTGTCCCGACATTGGGTGAGGGGTGGCGCTTAACCCATATGTGTATGCTGTCATGCTTGTGTCAGGAAATATATTTTTAAGGAAAGCTTTGCAGCACAATTTAAAAAGAAAAAAAAAATGTAAACTTTTTTAACTTATGAAATTACATGTTAACATATGATAAAAATCATTATACCTCCAAAACAAATGAAAGTCCAAAAAATAAATAAATACTCCCCCTTTTAAAGGGAAGCCTTTTGACAAAAAAAAAAAAAACATAAACCTAAAAAAGCCCCTATAAACATACATCAAAAAACAGTATACCAAATAAGTAAAAAAAAAAAAAAAAAAAAACTTAGAAAAAAAGAAGTAAATTATTTTTTTATTTAAAAAGTAGTCTTGCAGGAAAAAAAAAAAGAAAGATTGCTAGGCATAGGAAACTTTAAAGAACTGTAGATTTTCCTCCCCAAAACAACAGATGCATTGTGTATATGAGTGAATCCCAGTCAATCTGTCAGTTTATATGTAACTTACCTCCTATAGCTGTATGTAGGAGGTTTCTGTGTCTGTGATGTCACTTCTCCACCTGGCTGAATTTCAGAGATCTCTAACTTCCTGTTTCCTTCCTTTTCCAGTCCTGATACTACATGCCTCTTGATCCTTTGAGCCTTTGTAGTTTCAAGTTGGGCTATGGGAGTCACTTGTACCAGTTCTGGGGGTTGATGTGGGTGGGTTCTAGGGTTACTGTGGGTGTTTCTGGGCTTTCATGTGGGTGGTGAAATGTGTAAATGTGTTATACCTTCTGTGTAATTCCAGTCTTCTAGTATGCCAAAGCATAATGGCTTACTGCAATACTACAGAAGAAAGGCCATGGGAGGTTATTATGAAGGTGATTCCTTCATATGTTAATTAATCACTCCACAGACAGACTATAGCCCCCAGGATTCTCAGCGCTCTGCATAGAAGTTATTGATTGGCTTGATTGGCTTTAGCTCTCCTCCTGCTGTCCAGGAGGATGGTGCAGCATAATATCGATATCTCAGTAGAACGAGAGAAAAGAATAAAGGGCAATGTTTTCATCTTCATATTGCTATAGACCAGCACCTACCCGTCTATATGTCCTGTCCTTCCAGGTACAAATGCTGAAGAAAATACTCAATTTATCACTGTTAATCCCTTTGTTAATGTTTGATGAGGATGAATATGTGAATGAGCCATGCAGCTTGACAATGGTCCAGAAAAAGCCTCAATATTTTTCAAGAGATGGAGATACCATCATTGGGGGCATTTTACAAATATCTCATTTTACAACATCATACCCCCCGAACTTCTACTCTCGTAGACACCCAGAGGACAAATGTGTACTGTAAGTAACTTATGTTTATAGAAATTCACCACTACACCCTCCTGACATATACCTTTCTCGTACGTAAAAAGTAGTAACAGAACATTTCCAAGAAGTTATTAGATCATTCCTTTTCTTCTAAAACAAATTGAAACATATGTGACACAACCAAAGGCTGCACCTTCAGTGTGCTTCAGTTTATTTATTGATAATATTTTAACTGTATGGCAGAAGGATTGTCATTCTGGATTTCAGGGTAGTTGAGGTTTTAAATTGGCAGGTTGTTTTTATAAATATAGTTCAGTGTTAATAAAATTGACAAAAGACTAATGTCGATCAAGGCCTGCCTCTCAGAGTTCCTGCAGCTCTAGTCCAGAGGAAAATAACTATTTCCAAATTTGCCTTTCAAGAGGGAAAAAAATCCTTCACAACCTCACCATTTCAGTTCAGTTGGATCAGGATCACAATATTTCTGTATTTACTAATGCTATTTGTGTATTCAGCTTTAATTTGCATACCCACTGTCCTGACGAAGCAACTCCATTGCGTAACGCATTGATGTGATATGTGGATTTGGAGAAGCCTACATTACAACTACTTGTTTTATGTTGTGATACATTTATTATATTGGACTGTATGCTTCCCTATACAGTAATGTGTATTGTCTGTATGTTTTTATAAGAATTAGGGGTTATAATCCTATCATTTTAAATGGGTGTTTGATTTTAATATGATTCAATAAATTGTTTATATTTTAATATGTGTCCCATGTTGTGCCCAAGTCTGTTATTGTAGGTGGTCAAGTAGGGGGGGGGGGGTTCCCACTTTCCTCTACCCCACGATTTTTCTTTATTTTTATGAATATAGTTCACTGTTATTACAAGGATAGATGAGCCCATGCATATGGGTAATAAAAAATACTGCTCACCAAATTATGTAACAAAACCAAAAACAGAGACAAAAATCTCACAGGGGCTGTTAGGCAGCAAAAAATACTAAATAAATGAATTGGATGTATAAGAAATATATTTTATTGATAGATAATGACATAAAGTTTCAAAAAGAAAGTGCAAATATAAAAACATGGGCTCTGGTTTATGCACCCTCTATACTACACTGGATGTCCCAATGACATAGATTTACAACAGTATATACATGAAAAAAAAAAATCAAACTTGATATACTGCTCAAAAAACCCCAACGCATTTTGATTTATGCTAGCTAAATGTTTCTCAGGGGCATAAGAACATCTTAATCATGAAACATATGAAGGAAAATATGTTTACATACAGAGAAACCAACAACATATGTGTCCATACTATATTGGATCAACATTTATGCAGTGACCATCAATGAGCATACCTTTAATGGAGAGGATTACAGGTGACCAGAGCATACTAAAAAAACACCCAAGAAGGTGGGTTTCAGAATGGTCACCCAACAAGGAGACACACCGGGGCCCAAATTGAGCCTACGAGAGATGTGATCCAGTATAGTATGGATACATATTTTGTTGGTTTCTCTGTTTGAAAACATATTTTAACTTTATACGTTTCATGATTTAGATGTCCTTATCCCCTGAGGAAGATTTTAACTAGCATAAATCGATACGCGTTGGGGTTTTTTGAGCAGCATATCAAGTTTGAAAAAAAATCATGTATATAATGTTGTTTATCTACAGTATCTCACAAAAGCGAGTACACCCCCTTTCACATTTTTGTAAATATTTTATTATATCTTTTCATGGCACATTTGACACCCCTGTCAAACAGGTGTGGAAAAATTGGTCTTTGAGTGTTAGTGCCTTCATCCCGTAACCTTAAAGAGATGCTCTTGAAAGAAAGAATTGGCCTTGCTGTAAAAAATAAAAATAAAAAAAATGAAATGCTCTCCCAGCTGCGGCTAGGAGAGCATGACTGCCAATTTGTGTACCAGTGTTCTCCCCTTTTGTGTATGCTCATGTTCCTTCCTTCCTCAACATCAAAACTAACATCTGAATCAAGTAATGGCTGTGCATTGTCAAGGTGCAAGTGGCTGACGCTGTGTTCAAATATCTCAGCTGACTCCTCCATGCCTAATGCTGGGGCTATGGCAGGAATAGCTGTGGACAAGGAGGCAGGTTTAGCCACTCTGGCAGCTGCAGTGGACTGCGCACTAGTCTCTGCTTGGGTGATGGAGGATGAGGATGGTTTAGTAAGCCATTCCACCACCACCTCTGCATGCTGTGGCTGGATAACACAGGCAACATCATTAAACAGAGGAAATGATGCCCTCCCTGAGGACTGACCATATGCATCTTTGCCTGTGGACACAGACTCTGCTGGCCCCCTAACAGTGCCATGGGAATGTCTGCCTCTCCATGACATGACAGACATGATGGGGGGGTGCTTATTAACAAAAAGTAATAAAGATGTGGAAATGTGTACGTGGATGCACTTTAATCAATGGAAAGTGTTGTTTGTGCACTTTAACTTGAGTACTCACTACACAGACACACTCCACTAACGCACTGAAATATACTGTGTTAAATGGCACATAACGCACTGACATATACAGCAATAAACTTGCAGTAACGCACTGAAATATATGGCTTTAAACATACAGTAACGCATTGAAATATACTGTGTTAAACAGCCCATAAAGCACTGAAATATACTGCGTTAAAGGCCACGTAACACACTGAAATATACAAAGTTAAACTTGCACTAACGCATTGAAATGTACTGCCTTAAACGTGTACCAACGCACAGAAATATACTGCGTTAAATGGCACGTAATGCACTGAAATGTAAACGCAGCGGCGGCTAGTGAAGTTTTAGGATGGGGGGCACTAGATCCCCCCATTCCCTTTTGACCCCTTCCACTTCTCATAAGCCCCACCCCTTGTAGAATCCACCCACTCCATCCCCTGTATTTCACTTGCTTCCGCCCATAGTGCCAGGAGTATACAGGCCCAGGATCACAGGACAGAGTATATAGCTCAGCCTCACAGATCAGGGTATACAGCTCAGCCTTACAGATCAGGGTATACAGCTCAGCTTCACAGATCAGGGTATACAGCTCAGCCTCACAGATCAGGGTATACAGATCAGCCTCACAGATCAGGGTATACAGCTCAGCCTCACAGATCAGGGTATACAGCTCAGCCTCACAGATCAGGGTATATAGCTCAGCCTCACAGATTAGGTTATATAGCATAACAGAACAGTGTATATAGAATCACGGATCAGGGAATACAGCTCAGCCTCTCAAATCAGTGTATACAACATCACATATCAGTGTATACAGCCTCACAGATCAGTATATATACTGATATATATCAGTATATACAGCCTCAAAGATTAGTGTATATAGAATCACAGATCAGGGAATACAGCTCAGCCTCTCAGATCAGTGTATACAGCATCACAGATCAGTGTATACAGCCTCACAGATCAGTATATATAGCCTCACAGATCAGTGTATATAGCCTAACAGATCAGGGAATACGGCTTAGCCTCACAGGTCAGTGTATACAGCATCACAGGTCAATGTATACGGCATCACAGATCAGTGTACACAGCATCACAGATCAGTGTATACAGCATCACAGATCAGTGTATACAGCATCACAGATCAGTGAATACAGCATCACAGATCAGTGTATACAACATCACAGGTCAGTGTATACAACTTCACAGGTCAGGAAACACAGCTCAGCATCTCACGGCTCTGACAGTATGCCCCCCCCGCTCACCATCCAGCGGGGCTCGCGGCACTGACAGCTTACCTCCTCAGCAGGGCTCGTGGCTCTGACAGCACCTCCCTGCGGGAGGTTCGGCACTTACCGCCAGGCTGTAGTGTCCTCTCTGAGTGCTCCTGACTGTATCTACTCCAGAGCAGCAGCGGTGGCAGGGGAGGTGTCTTTCCTGGAGTCCAGTGCATGCCTCCCCTGCTGGGGCCTCCTCTTCCTAAGCACCAGGTATCCAATAGGATCGCCTGGTGCTTTGGCCAGTTGGGAAACAGGTCTCACTGACCTGCCTTCTGATTGGTGGGGAGGAACGATAGTGTGAAAATAGCAAAAATGTATTCGCTATCATCACACAATTGGGTGGGATCAGGGCGCACTCTCTGCACCCGAGCCCACCCTATTTTGAAGCCTATTAGCGCCTCTGGCTCTAATCAGGTGCATAAAAAAAACACCCCCGCCATAGAAGTCCATGCGTCCAGCGTCCTGAAAGGGGCTGGGAGCCCGTGCGCCCGTACGCCCTCAATGCATGGGCCGCCACTGGTTAAACGTGTACTAATGCACAGGGATGTACTGTGTTAAATGGCATGTAATGCACGGAAATATCCTGAGTTAAACGGCATGTAAGGCACTGAAATATCCTGAGTTAAACTTGCAATAACGCACTGAAATATACTGCTTTAAACGGCATGTAACACACTGAAATATACTGCATTAAACAGCAAGTAACGCACTGAAATATACAGTGTTAAACTTGCTGTAACACACTGAAATATACTGCGTTAAACGTCACATAACACACTGAAATGTATGGCGTTAAACTTGCAGTAATGCACTGAAATATACTGCGTTAAACGGCACGTAACACACTATAAATATACGGCATTAAACTTGCAGTAATACACTGAAATATACTGTGTTAAACGGCACATAACACACTATAAATATATGGCTTAAACTTGCAGTAATGGCACTGAAATATACCGTCTTAAGTGACACGTAAAGCACAGAAATATACTGCGTAAAACGTGCACTAAAGCACTGAACTATACTGTAAACCTGCTCTGACAAAATAAACTGACACTAATGTAAAAATGAATGGTCACTACTCTTACACTGACTGAAATATCACTAGATTCATACTAATGTAAAGCTAAATGGTGGTCACACAACACTCACACTGACTGAACTGTCACTAAATTCACACTAAACTGATATTCTATACTGACAATAGAATCACAATAGAACACTATAGCACACTAATGCCCTGTACACACAGTCGGATTTTCCAACGGAAAATGTGCGATCAGAGCTTGTTGTCGGAAATTACGACCGTATGTGGGCTCCATCTGACTTTTTCCATCGGATTTTCCGACACACAAAGTTTGATAGCACGCTATAAAATTTTACGGCAACGAAATCCGAATGCGTCAATTCCAACCGTGTGTGGACAATTCCAACGCACAAAGTGCCACGCATGCTTAGAAGAAATTCAGAGACGGAACTGCTCAGTCTGGTAAACTTAGCGTTAGGAATGGATATAGCACTTTCGTCAGGCTGCAATATTTTAAATAGTTTAATGCAGCGCACTCTGTTTTTCTTTATAATACGAGAAGAATTAGGTAGTTTTGCTGCTCATATTCACACAGAGTTATCATAAACTTCTTTATTATTTAGCATGATTTCATCAATATATTTTGATTTGTCACATCTGACAAAAAAGATATATATTTTATTTTTTTTGGTTTGTATTTTTTTCAAGCCTGATATTTTTTGTTTTTTTTTTGTTTTTACTCCAGAATATTTTTGGGTGTGTTTTGTGTGTCAAGTTACCACAACACCATTATCTTGTATTATTTAATCTCAAGGAGGTTGCTTGGTGTTGGTGTCACTTGTTAATTTCACATTGTATTTTCGAAATGTACCTGCCTCCTCACATACAAACTGTACTTTTTGAAGGAAAACACACATAGGCGAGTATAATTGAAACCAAAAAACCTTAATTAAGGGATCCAAACCAAACAAAGAGGGAGGCAACGCTGGAGAAACATCCAAAATTGGTGGAGCCTTTGGCCCCCAGGGCAGGCATCAATTATTTCCTGCCAAAATTGGTGGCCGGAGGAGCCCATATATAAAGGGGTTCAATCTGGTCCAGAAGTCCAAGAGAATCATGAACAGCAGCAGATAACATACATGTCCCCAGGCTGTGGTCATACAAGAGCCTGCATCTTTTGTCAGACCAAACTGAACACAGGTCATCACTCTCTGGTCTTCCTTCCACGTTTCCTTCCACGCTGTGGCTCTGGTGGTGGAGTTGTGGCAGGAGGAGGAGGATGGTCCAACTCACACAGGTGGGTATTGGGTGTGATTTCGCCCCTCACCCCTTTAGTTAAGGCTTTATAAAGAATGTCCTCACACATGAGGCGTTGACCCTCCTGCATGCCCTGCAGTTTTGTGGCAGCCATGCAGGCAAAGGCCTCTTCAGGAGTGGGGAAGGCTCTGAGGGACGCAGAAGCCTCCTGAATCAACCTGAGTGCTGAATCCTGCACGTTACTCCCCTTCCTGGGTCTTTTGTTTGGAAGGCAGAGGGGAGGGACCTGCGATTCGGTAAGGCTCCTACTGGGCCCGGCCTTCTCCTGGCTGCCGCTTAGCCCTGCCTCCTCCTGGCTGCCACTAACCCCCGCCTCCTCCTGGCTGCCACATTCCACAGCCTCCTCCTGTGTGCCACATTCCACAGCCTCCTCCTGGCTGAGGTCTTCCTGTGTATGAAAAAGGGACATAGTTTTAGTTTTTCTTCATTAATCACACACAATTTTCATCTCATGACTGTTGCAAATTGAATGTTAACAAATATAACATACTATCATTCTGAGCCCAGCATTTTTCATTCTTGTCCCAATTATTTTTGCCCACTACTGTCTATTGATATGTAAACCATTTTATTAAATCAGCAATTAGTGATCAATAATAACATCTAGTAAACATCATTTATTTATTGACCAGAAATCTGTAGAAGAATGCTATACCTGGCTCCAGCTGGGCTCCTACACTTCTTCCTGGCTGGAAGTCCAAGGTTGGACATCGGAAGCCTCAGCTGGGGTGGAAGATAGGGTGGAAGTAAGAGTGGAAGGGAGAGTGGAGAGGGATTCCCTGACTTCAGTCTGGTCTGATAGAAATCGCAGTCTCTCATAGTACCAGAGCCTGGGGACATAAACGTCATCTGCTGCAGCTCCGGATCTCTGGTAATCCGTGACCTTCTTGCGCTCCCTAAGATATGTGCTCCTCAGGCCACCAATTTTGGTTTTTAAATAGGGGATGGTTGCCGTAGGGACCATCGGCTTCACCAACTCCAGCAGTTTCTCCAGCGCTGCCTGCCTCTTTTGTTTATTATTGTATTGGGGGTGTTTCACCTGCCACAGACAGGGCAGCTCCCTGTATTTGTCTATGAACAGTGGGAGTAAGTTGTAGTCATTAAAGCCATCCATTTTCTCTGCAAGACACAACACAAGATAAACCCTAAGGTCAGGCTAAAGTCTCCTAATCTTCTCCCAAAATAGGCCTCAATTTCTAAGCAGTATAGGCGCAAGTTTAAATGTTACCTTTAAAAACGGGGGTTATTCCTGCGCTACCAGATTGGAAAAAATGTTATATAGTCGTAATCGACTTATGAACCTGTATGCAACCTCTATCACTGGGCAGCTGCATGCACCAAAAACAAGGGCTCAGACACAAACCCAAATCTAATGGTATAAAGAGAGGGGGGGGGGGGGGTGCCGCGCTATCCAAAGGGGTCTTAGCTTATAGGTGTTAATGATAATTCCTAATATTCCTAGGTCACGAAGTTTTAAATAATCATAAACATAAAACGATCGTAAAAAATCGCATGGATTTGAGTTGAGATTATGCGTAGATATAATGACTCAAAAGTAGATGTGTTGATCCAGCAAGGGATATAAATATAAACACTGATGCATATGTTGATCACAAAGTGAAAAAATATATATAGATAAAAACCCAATTACTACATGTGTTAAAATATTACAGTACAATATATCCAAAGTGCTCGTGCTCTTGTGTCTTAAATAAGAAGATCAAACTTGTACATATACTAAAGTGCAAAAAATGGGGCAATACAATAAACAAATCATATATCAAGTGAAACAAACAAACATCAAGTGAAACAAACAAGAAAGGAGATATGGTCGCCTGATCCTCGTGTTGCGACCAGTGCGACAGTGCAAGTATTGTGTGGATGGTTAACGTGAGTAGTTAAACCCACTCTATTTGTTAGTGTCAAAAGTAAATTAGTAATTCAAGTGTCCAAAAAAAATGAATGAATGGTGTTCAAAACCAGTGTTCAAACACAATAATCGAATGACAGTGGGGTGTTGCTATGCAGATCAGACACTCTATATCCTCTTCATGCAGCATGCACTAGTGTAGGTAATGGCCCCTTACCTAGCGGTGCTAGGTCAACCGCATACAAGAAAATGGCCGCCAATCTATTCCTATGGGAGAGACTATTGAAGACTAACTTCAGCCTATTTCGTTTATCCCCTGAAGAAGTCACGTGATCGGTGACGTCACGCGTAGGGACGGAATAGGCTTGTTTTTGGTTTACCTTCCTTGCTGAATACATTGCGAGCTCGCTGCTCGTAGGATATCATGCTGTATGAAAAGAACTGCTAATGTGAGTACTCTGTATATTGCATATGTGAATAAAGTGACCCTAAAGAAACATACTTCACTATCTGGGTACCTTGTCCTATATTTTACATACACTGGAGACATGATGTGGAGGAGGAGCTAGGAGCCGCACTGTCCTAGGACCCCAGTTAGGACCACTACTAGACATATCCCAGCCCCCAATAAGATCCTGTAGAGTCAGCAAGTCCGGCGCAGAGACGCAGGAAAGACCCAAGACTCCGGGAGTTAACAACTTATATGCGGTTGACCTAGCACCGCTAGGTAAGGGGCCATTACCTACACTAGTGCATGCTGCATGAAGAGGATATAGAGTGTCTGATCTGCATAGCAACACCCCACTGTCATTCGATTATTGTGTTTGAACACTGGTTTTGAACACCATTCATTCATTTTTTTTGGACACTTGAATTACTAATTTACTTTTGACACTAACAAATAGAGTGGGTTTAACTACTCACGTTAACCATCCACACAATACTTGCACTGTCGCACTGGTCGCAACACGAGGATCAGGCGACCATATCTCCTTTCTTGTTTGTTTCACTTGATGTTTGTTTGTTTCACTTGATATATGATTTGTTTATTGTATTGCCCCATTTTTTGCACTTTAGTATATGTACAAGTTTGATCTTCTTATTTAAGACACAAGAGCACGAGCACTTTGGATATATTGTACTGTAATATTTTAACACATGTAGTAATTGGGTTTTTATCTATATATATTTTTTCACTTTGTGATCAACATATGCATCAGTGTTTATATTTATATCCCTTGCTGGATCAACACATCTACTTTTGAGTCATTATATCTACGCATAATCTCAACTCAAATCCATGCGATTTTTTACGATCGTTTTATGTTTATGATTATTTAAAACTTCGTGACCTAGGAATATTAGGAATTATCATTAACACCTATAAGCTAAGACCCCTTTGGATAGCGCGGCACCCCCCCCCCCCTCTCTTTATACCATTAGATTTGGGTTTGTGTCTGAGCCCTTGTTTTCGGTGCATGCAGCTGCCCAGTGATAGAGGTTGCATACAGGTTCATAAGTCGATTACGACTATATAACATTTTTTCCAATCTGGTAGCGCAGGAATAACCCCCGTTTTTACTGATTGATCCGTTACATACATACATTCCCGCAGCAACCATGGAAGTGTTGTCATTTTTGGAAAAAAGAAAAATAAACCTAGAGGAAGTGTTTAATGTTAATCAACCCAGCAGAAATAAAACAGGCGACTTAGAAAGCCTAATGAGAAGATTGGGGCACAATATGGAAAAACAAGTCAGCCTATGGTGGGACATCAACACCTTTGAGACATATTTGAAAGAAAGTATTGTCCCGAGGAGATTAAGGTGGGATGTCCCTCCAAATGACGGCCTAGTTGACCAGGAGTCGATTGACGAATGGTTCAAATTCTTCAACGACAAAGGCCTGGAACTCCTGAGGTTCCTACTACAAAGGAAAAAGAGGAAGACTGAAATAATCAATCGGAATATTGCTGAAATTAAGGAACAACTGGAAACTTTTAAAGAAACGACAGAATTCAAAACACTCACCACACAGCTAAATAGGGATTTAACCAAGAAGGACAAAGAGGTACAACAAAGAAAAAGTAAAAAATACATTAGGGACATGAATGATTTTAGGAATGACCAAGCCTTCAAATGGCAAAACCAAATAGGAAAGACAGAAGTCAGTTCCACATACTCAACTCCTGAGAAAACAGTGAGAATGCACCCACAGCAGACAAATGAACCCCCCATACAGAGCCCACAAAGAAGAGGCTACTACAATCAGAAAGACGGAAACGAAGGAATGACACCCAGACAACAATACCAAGATTATGGATACAGGAACGAATATCCATATACCCCCCAGAGAGGGAACAGAAGACCCCAACAAAGCGACAGAACTCCACAGAATGGAGGGAGGAGACCATTTCATGGAAAAAAGAACAGGAAGCCCTACAATAACTGGCACAAACCCTCATACGATCAAAGGGACCAAAGAGGATACGCACAAGACTACAGAGAATACAGGAGGCCATACGAATACAGGGAAAATAGAGGACCAGTACACGACTACCACGGACCAAGGGGTAGAAGTCCGGGCCAAGACTACGAACAGAGAGAAAGAAGAGCACCCCAACAGAGAGACTATCGGGATTACGAACGAAGTCCGATACCCACCTACAATTATTATGCTCCTCTGACCGATCGAGGAGAAGAGAGAAACAACCAATATAGACAATACCCCCCACAAAATGAAAATCCCGACCACAGCAGGCTTTTTTTAGACAGAGGCCGGGAGAACCCTCCTCAGAGACATTTAGACGAAAACAGAAGCCAGAGAAGAAGCGACGAAAGAAGAGAGGAAAGCGATCCGGAAAGAGAGAGCAAAAGAAGAAGAGTATAAAAGGAGAAGGTATATTCAATCTGAGTGGCCAGACCCTAACGCATGAGGAAATAGGGGTTCTGGACAAAGGTTTGAAATATGCACCTTACAAGAATATGGACAAATTCCAGACGTATCTGGGAATTCAAAAATTCGTGAGAAAACTGAACATTGCCAAGTACATGGCAGGAAACCCAGTAAGGCCCAGATACATGGCACCCCATGATGAAGAGATTGTACACAGCACACTACGAAATAAATCTGTTTTTAATCCACCTATAAATAACAACAAGTACACTGAAGTTTTTAAACAAGTTGTTTTAGATGACATTAAAGTTTTAAAAATCAAAAAGAAAGAAGAACCAAAGCACATAAAAAGCGGTATCAAGAAATTAACAAGAAGGAAAGATCTAGTCATAAGACCAGCTGACAAAGGAGGGGGAATCGTGATTTTATCCAAAGAGCAATATCATACGAGCATGACCAAGATGCTGGAAGATGAGATGACTTACAGCAGACTGCTAAGCAATCCAATGTTCAAGTGCAGGAAGGCATTAGAAAAGGTGGTGTGCCTGGGAATCAAGAAAAACATATTAAATAAAAAGGAAGCCCGCTACCTGATACCAGAATCCTGCCGAACCCCAATTATATACTCACTGCCGAAAATACATAAAAATAAGACAGATCCACCACCAAGACCCATTGTAAACGGCATAGACTCTCTAACATCAAGGATTGGACAATATATTGACGTGTTCCTGCAGCCAGCGGTCCAGAACACAGAGGCATACCTCAGAGATACCAAGCAGATGCTACAAATATTAGAAGAAATTCCGAAAGAAGAAGGACCCTGGATCCTAGCCACGGCAGATGTCTCTTCCTTATATACAGTGATACTGCACCATCAAGCATGCGAAGCCACAAAATGGGGCCTTAGACTACACACCCAATTGCCCTGCGTCCAAAGGAAGTTTCTAGTGAAATGTCTAGACTTTTGTCTTAAGAATAATTACTTCTGGTACAATAAAAATTATTACCATCAACGAACAGGAGTAGCCATGGGGGCCAAGTTTGCCCCCAGCGTGGCAGGCCTCTTTATGGCCCAGTGGGAGGAGCAAAATGTTTTTAAGAATAGACCCACTGAACTGGCCATCTACAAGAGGTATATTGACGATATTTTTATACTTTGGAAAGGCGAAGTAGACCAACTCACGAGTTTCCTAGAGAATCTGAACACTAATGACCGAAATATCAAGTTATCCTGGGAAATTAGTGAAGATAAGGTGACATTCCTAGACCTAGACATCATACAGGAACACGGTAAATTATCATCTAGCACACACTTTAAAACAGTGGACAGAAACAGCTACCTCCCGAGAGACAGTTGTCACCACAGGAATTGGCTGTTCAATGTCCCCAAAGGCCAACTTATGAGAGTCAGACGAAATTGTACCCACCTAAATATTTATTTGGAACAGGCAGAGCACATTGCACAGAAATTTACTAACAAAGGATACGATCAGCAATTTATAAGAAAGAAGGTATTGGAAGTAAAAAATATGGATCGAAATGAATTGATCAGAGATAAAATCAGGAAAGAAACGGAATCTATGCTAGCACCACTAATTTTGGATTTTAACGTTCAACATAAAAGAATAGAGAAAATCATTAGGAAACACTGGCATATACTCTTGGCCGATAAAGATCTGCAAGACAAACTTCCCCGCAATCCCAGATTCATATATAAAAAAGCCCCCACCTTGAAAGATAAAATCGTAAAAAACGTTATTGACCCCCCAAAGAAGACGATCTCCTTCTTCACACGCAATGGTTTTTTCCCCTGCAAAAGGTGTTTCGCGTGCTTAAGAACCAAGCGTCCAAATGAGAAGAAACTCCATTTTACATCAAATAGTACTGGAGATACATACGAGATTAAAGAATTCATCTGCTGTAACACTGAGGGAGCAGTATACGCTCTAGAATGCAGTTGCGGCCTACAATATATAGGCCGCACCAAAAGACCCCTCAGAGTCAGGATTAAGGAACATGTGAATAACATCCTGAAGGGGTATGACAAACATAGTGTCTCCAAACACTTCCTGCTGTGTCATAACAAAGACCCCACACAATTAAAATTTTGGGGAATTGAACCATATGTGAGACACTGGCGGGGAAGTCACAAAGTAAGAACCCTCAGCCAACTGGAATCCAAGTGGATATACACCTTAGACACTTTTGTCCCGAGAGGTTTGAACATTGAGTTCGACTTAAACTGTTTTTTAAGTGATTTTTAATGCAACTGTATTTCAGTGATTTTTAATGCGATTCCTATGCGATTTTTAATGCGATATTTTTAAGTGACTTTTAATTTTTAATTCGATCCTTATGCGATTCCCAATGAGTAGTGTAGTCTTTCAGTGATTTTTAATGCGATTTCTATGCGATTCTTAATGCGCTTTTTTAAGTGATTTTAATGCGACTTTTTTTGCGATTCCCAATGAATAGTGTACAATCTCTTCCCACTTTTTAATACATATAATCTGGATGTTGATATTTTGTTTCCCCGATGATTTCCCTGTTTCCCCCTTCCCCCCCCCCCTCCCTTGTTTCCCTCCCCCCCCCTCCCCTTTTCCCTCCCCCCCTCCCTACCTCCCGCTTATTCAAGTGTGTTGTTTACAGGATAGGGGAAATAAGCCTATTCCACCACCTCCCTGTGAAGTAGCTAAATTAATCAATCACTATTTTTACCACCCCTTTTTTATATATACAGATTTTTATATGGAACGAACTGGTCCTCTTCACTAATAAATATACCCCTGGAGTTTTATATAAGTTTTTTATACTGAGAACCTAAGTGTTCCTTTCCTTTTAAAGTTTATTTTTAATATTTACAATAAAGATTTCATATATACCCCATTCACAATGTTACACAGAACCGGAACCCACGATTAGCTCTCCATTTAAACTACATGGCAGCGGGTCTGCACTTTTTCAGAGTCTGCCGTTGTGTAACAACCATCTCTGAAAGATACTCAAATGAGATTAGGACGTCCCGCCCCATCACCATGGAAATATACCAACAATTCGGCCTCCTCCCATTGAATACATTTACCATACCCTTTACCAACCAAGAAAATGGCCGCGCACATGGGAAACCTAATAATGGCCGGCGCGGCTACAAGAAAATGGCCGCCAATCTATTCCTATGGGAGAGACTATTGAAGACTAACTTCAGCCTATTTCGTTTATCCCCTGAAGAAGTCACGTGATCGGTGACGTCACGCGTAGGGACGGAATAGGCTTGTTTTTGGTTTACCTTCCTTGCTGAATACATTGCGAGCTCGCTGCTCGTAGGATATCATGCTGTATGAAAAGAACTGCTAATGTGAGTACTCTGTATATTGCATATGTGAATAAAGTGACCCTAAAGAAACATACTTCACTATCTGGGTACCTTGTCCTATATTTTACATACACTGGAGACATGATGTGGAGGAGGAGCTAGGAGCCGCACTGTCCTAGGACCCCAGTTAGGACCACTACTAGACATATCCCAGCCCCCAATAAGATCCTGTAGAGTCAGCAAGTCCGGACGCAGAGACGCAGGAAAGACCCAAGACTCCGGGAGTTAACAACTTATATGCGGTTGACCTAGCACCGCTAGGTAAGGGGCCATTACCTACACTAGTGCATGCTGCATGAAGAGGATATAGAGTGTCTGATCTGCATAGCAACACCCCACTGTCATTCGATTATTGTGTTTGAACACTGGTTTTGAACACCATTCATTCATTTTTTTTGGACACTTGAATTACTAATTTACTTTTGACACTAACAAATAGAGTGGGTTTAACTACTCACGTTAACCATCCACACAATACTTGCACTGTCGCACTGGTCGCAACACGAGGATCAGGCGACCATATCTCCTTTCTTGTTTGTTTCACTTGATGTTTGTTTGTTTCACTTGATATATGATTTGTTTATTGTATTGCCCCATTTTTTGCACTTTAGTATATGTACAAGTTTGATCTTCTTATTTAAGACACAAGAGCACGAGCACTTTGGATATATTGTACTGTAATATTTTAACACATGTAGTAATTGGGTTTTTATCTATATATATTTTTTCACTTTGTGATCAACATATGCATCAGTGTTTATATTTATATCCCTTGCTGGATCAACACATCTACTTTTGAGTCATTATATCTACGCATAATCTCAACTCAAATCCATGCGATTTTTTACGATCGTTTTATGTTTATGATTATTTAAAACTTCGTGACCTAGGAATATTAGGAATTATCATTAACACCTATAAGCTAAGACCCCTTTGGATAGCGCGGCACCCCCCCCCCCTCTCTTTATAAATGTTACCTTTGTTATCACGATCTCTGATGCTCTTTCCAGTCTATTCCCCGCCCCTTCTCGTTGGGCGCAGTGGGGGAAGAGCACATGGCAGAGACACAGCAGGTGCATGCTAATTACAGCAACGAGGAGCGGTAGGAGGAAAGCCCAGAGCTAGAAACGTCCCAATCCCGGAGGAAACGATTTAAGGCCTTAAATATGTCCTTTGGGGAGATGTTGGAGATGGTCGACATACTGAAGAGGGCCGACTATGACGGGAAGTATGGACCTTACCCCAACCCCAATGTCAGAAAGACCAAGATCATGGCGAAAGTAGTCAAGAGTCTGCACAGGAATTTTGGGGTACGATGATCCAAGGATCAACTCAGGAAGCGGTGGTCAGACCTCAAATTAAGGGAGCATGAGCAGTACAGAAGGATCAGGAGAGTGCTGCAAAAAAGTAAGTAGTTGTCCTGTGTTCCTATTCTTGATTTTTCTAATGTTCGTGCTGCTCCATGTGCTTTTCTTTACTGTTGTACAGTTTAAAATGGCAACTTTCATGTTCATGGGCACATTATTCCTTCGTAGATGGGTTTGTAATTAAATTTAACTGCAAACTAGATTCTGTGTAAGGAGAGGACACTCAGCAGCTGTTTACACATCTGGACTCAGGAGCACTAGTGTGGGACACCAGAACACCCTTTTTATTAGGGGGTCCCACACAGGTGCTCGAGTGTATACTATAGGGGTGTCTCCATCAAAACAGGTAAGTATTCTAGCTTGACAAAAGAAAAAAAATATTCTTCATCTTGGAACTCTGCCAAAATAGACAATTGTACCCCACTTCCAAGCAATGTTTCATATTTCTATTTGTGCCATCAAATATCTGTGTGCTAAGTATACCTATTTTTTTTTTACATAGGGGAGAAAAGACTCAGAGGACACCACTCATCAGAAGAGACAACAGACCCCCACCTCAGGAAGAAGTAGAAATCCCCCAAAGTCAACAGGAGGAGGAGGAGAGAGACGTAATCAAAATAGTCCCCACAACAGGTGAGTGTCTGCGACCACAGGCTCAGGTAAGAGATGGATGCCGACATATTTATAATACATGGTGTGTTCTTGTTTCTATATTTTTAGGTGATCATGATGTTGTGGATGAGGGACATTTCACCAGTGAAAGTGCGCAGATCCTGATCGGGGAGATCATGGGACTTGGAAAACATTCAGAAAAACATCAATGGTGTTCAAAACAAAATGAAGAACATAATTGATGTTTTAGGGAGAGTTTAAAACACCTCCAAATCCCTGACTTTTTTTTTGTTTTTTAATTGAAAACATTTTTGCACCTTTTTTGACATATTCTCGAAAAGCCAAATTTTGAAGATGCACACAGTGTGTCAACATGTGCTATATGCCATCACAGGAGATCAATAGATGCGTTTTGTAGGTGCAACCCCTTCCTCAATAATAAAGTAGCTGAGAGGAAGGGGTTGCACCCCCAAAACACGTCCCTTGATCCCCCATGATGGCAGCTAGCACATGTTGACATTCTGCAATTTGTGTGCATCTTCAAAATTTGGCTTTTCCAGGGGTGACTTCACCCCATCTGAACACAATATCAAACACAGTTTATAAATACACGTCTGATATTGCCTTCTATTTCTATCAAAGTTGAACTTTGTAAGTTCCAGATTTGTGCATTTCTTGTTTGTTTGAAACATGCCTGTTTTACCTTAAATGGACATTTTTACTTTTATTAATGTGACCCAACAAATTGTTATACAACAAACATGTTGGTTTGTTTTAAAAACCTTTTATAAATGCACATGTGATTGTGCTTGTATTAAAAAGATTGATAATCAAGAATGTGTTGATTCTTCTTGCAATGCTCCAAAACTTTTTTGTGGTAAAATTGGTGTTTTCTGTGACAATGGGGGTTATTTCCTAAGGGCAAATCCACTTTGCACTACAAGTGCAGTTTCAGTGCAGTCTCAAGTGCGCTTGTAGTGCAAAGTGTATTTTCCTTTAGTAAATAACACACAACAGTGCTTTCTAATGTTACACAATCACGCCATTTTCAAGACTACCCACATTTCAGTCAGGGTCAGCTAAAAGAAACACAAGCAGTAAATGTCAGCAAATATTTTAGTAGGTAAACTCATTTTTTTATTTAAAAAAAAGGCTCAGACATTGTCTGGCATATTGATGGCCCCCCTACCCGCAAAGTATTCAAGGTATCTTAGACGGACCTCGCGGGCACTCAGGGGGGGCAAGCCAGGACGGCCAGCCTCAAGCGCCATCAGGTTTAGTTTATTTACATGAATTCCGGCCTCAGGCCCCACTGAGGCAGCATAGTTGGCAGAATTTTGCCTTAAAAAGTTGTGGAGAACACAGCACGCCAGGATGATATGATTCAGTTTATACTCCGCCATGTTTATGGGTGTAATAGGCGAACCGGCTGGTTCGCCTATTACACCCATAAACACGATTGCAAACATGTTCTCCACCACTCTTCTGGCTCTGGCCAGCCGGTAATTAAAAACCCTCTGGTCCGGGGTGAGCGTCCTCATCATGAATGGCCGCATAAGATGGTCCCCCAGCGCAAATGCTTCGCAACGAAGACAAATGGGAGTCCTTCCACATTGTCTTCTGGAGGTGGTAAGTCCAAGCTGCCATTCTGGAGATTCCTGTAGAACTCCGTCTGGGCGATGATTCCACCATCTGACATCTGGCCATTCTTCCCCACATCCACATACAGGAACTCATAAGTAGACGACACCACCGCCAACATCACAATACTATTGAACCCCTTATAATTATAATAGTATGACCCCGAGTTGGGTGGTGGGACGATGTGGACGTGTTTCCCATCAATTGCCCCTCTGCAGTTAGGAAAGTCCCACCGCTGGGCAAAGTGGGAGGCCACAGTCTGCCATTCCTGTGGGTTGGAAGGAAACTGTGGAGTAAAACCAGAAAAATAAATCAATCATTTTGCACATAAACCTGGAAAGCAGATTAGACACAAATATTCTTGGCCAACATCAGTATAACATTTATTTTAGGGAGTATTTAAAGACAAAGGTATAAGGTCCACCTATCAGATCCCCCCCCCCCCATGGGCCATTTTATACATTTTATGGGGGGGAGGGAGATGTTTTGGACAGGTAACCCTCTCCACTTCATTGAGAGATGAATGCATAAATAATGTGTATTACTTTGGCCAGCCCCTCCTTACTTTACACTATTGGCAGCCCACTGGACAGGTAAGAAGTGTCATTAAATAAATACACACTGTACACATTTGAGCACATTTTTACATTCTGCTATTACCTATCATGATAATAATAGGATACAAAAACTTGAAACAGTACCATTTGAAAGTATTCAGGCAGGCCCTTGCACTACATGCTTTGGGGAATTTATCCATAAATCTGACCACAAAAGAGGTGGGTATAGTGTGTATGGGTTTGGCAAAGTCAGCAGATAGAGGATTGGTATCAGCTGAGTTAGCAGTTGGGGGGAGGCAGGGTTCAAAAAGATTTTGGAAGACCAACAAAAAAGCCTTTGGCACTCTGCCTGAATTTAAAGCACACATCACAAATTTACACATTTTAGGGGGTATTTAGGGTAAAGCACTACTATGGATCTGACAAAATACATTGTTAAGTGACTACACGAGGTGAATATAGGGCCAGGAGAGCATGCTGGGGAGGAAAGTGAAGGAAAATATGTATGAAGGACAAAAAAAAAATTACATAAAAATCCAGCATGCATGAGGACAAAGGGGATATTCACAGCATATTACAATCATGGTAATTAGGGATTGAGGAAAGAAATACAATATATTAATAAACATTCTATACAGTAAAATGTGAGGTTAAAGGATAAAAATCTTACCTTAATATAATCCTTCTGCAGGACCTGGATGATGGCAGAACAGGTCTCCGGGATAATGATCCCCAGAGCCTGGGGGGAGATGCCTGTCGAGAACTTCAAGTCCTGCAGGCTTCTCCCCGTCGCCAAGTTCCACAGGGTGGCGACTAGCCTCTGCTCCGGAGTGATGGCTTGCCTCATGTAGGTATCCTGCCTGCTGATATAGGGGGTCAGCAAAGCCAACAAACGGTGAAATACAGGGTCTGTCATCCGGAGAAAGTTCCTGAAATCGTCAGGATTATTCTCACGGATCTCACGGAGCAAAGGCATATATGACAGAACTGGTCACGCTGGAGCAACCAATTCTTGGTTCATGAACTCCTCCCCACCCTGTTATTGGACTGGACTTGTGTCAAGGTCAGGACCCCAACACCAAGCCCCCGCACAGCACGAACTCTACGAGGAGTACGTATATGCAACTTGGCTAGAAAACGGTCGGCTGCTCAGAACGGAGTAACAGAACGCACCGAAGAACAGCAAGGCCTGTGAAGAGCGACCTGAAAATCAGTAACAAACGAACAGGAACACAATGACAAGTCAATTGTACTCGCTGCACGCACTGAAGAACAGATACAAACCCACAAGCACAAACTGAACAGCAGAAAACGATCTAAAAACCACGAGTCTGAAGAAGCGCGAATCGTCTCTCACCAAACTTTTACTATACACGAGATTAGTAAAAGGAGCCCAAAGGGTGCCGCGCTTGGTTCAGAACTGCCCTTTTATAGTCTCGTTGTACGTGGTGTACGTCACTGCGTTCTTGGTGATCGGAAATTCTGACAACTTTGTGCGACCGTGTGTATGCAAAACAAGTTTGAGCCAACATCCGTTGGAAAAAATCCATGGATTTTGTTGTCGGAATGTCCGATCAATGTCTGATCATGTGTACGGGGCATAACTCTCTAGTGGCAGTGAGCAGAAACCTGTTCTATCTCTCTCCAGGCCGATATCACACTACAAATGGCCGCTATTGAAAGAATAATTTTATAATGTGGGACAAGACTAAGAGAAGTGAGCCATGATTGGATAGTCATCATGACAGCGTTTATTCATGGCTCTGACAGTACTCTGTGCCCTGATTGGGCAAAGCCTTTTTTGCTTCAGCCAATCAGGGATTCCAATGCACTGTGCGGCAGCGCAGTTCACTGTGGTCATTCGGCAGGCCGAACAAATGGTGGAACGCTCCGATAATTTGGGTGTTCGTCAAACAGCCAATATTCGGCCTGAACTCATGCTCAGAAAGAACCGTTGGCCCATCCCTACTTCACGCAAAATGACATACCTGTAGATAGAACCCTTAGATCTAGTTTACACTTACTTCAAAACATGGCTTTTGGACACGCTTTGTTAAAGCTTTGTTAAAGCTTTCTGAATGCCAGTCAAAGCTCCTTCCACTAAATAAAATGGTTGACTTACAGTCCTGTTTACACCTTGCTTTTACTTGGTGCTTCGATGAGGCTTCTTTGGGGCTTCAATGAGCCTTTGGTGGGGCTTTGATGAGGCTTCAATGAGCCTTTGGTAGAGCTTCGATGGGGCTTCAGTGGGGCTTCAATGAGGCATTGGTGGAGCTTCGATTGGGCTTCTATGAGCCTTTGGTGGGGCTTCTATGAGGCTTCAATGAGCCTTTGGTGGGGCTTCGATGAGGCTTCGGTGGGGCTTCAAGCAAGCTTTGCCATAGACTTCTATGAAGGCTTTGAAAACGCTTTGAAGCACAACTAAAGCGACATGGGGTAAAATTTTGGAAGCAAAGCCGAAGCAAAGCAAAGCAAAACCAAGGTGTAAACAGGACTGTAAGCTAACCATTTTATTTAGTGACAGAAGCTTTCACTAGCATTCAAAGAGCTTTAACAAAGCCTGTCCGAAGCCTTGTTTTGAAGCAAGTGTAAACTAGCCATTAATGTGTGTTGATGCCGAAGTAAGTGTAAATGAGCCCTTAGTTTGGATTTTTAGGTGCATATGAGTTACATGTAAAAATAATATTGACTGTCTCTCTTCAGTGAACTCAGTTTTCTGAGACATCTTTTAGTCTTCATGTTTGCCATAGAGGAGATAAACAACCGAACGGATTTGTTGCCAAATATCACATTGGGGTACCAGATTTATGACGTTTGTAATATTGAAAGTAAAGCTATACAAAGTGCGCTGGATGTATTATCTGGGATGAAGGATCCAGTTCCAAACTATGACTGTCGCAAGAAGAGTAAAAAAGTCATGTTCGTAGGTCACAAGATGACTTCCCCATCTGTGGCATCGGCAACACTGACCGGAGTCTATGGATATCCTCAGGTAAACAACTCCCTGTCATTAACCTTAAAATTGTGAGTAAAATAACAAATAAACCAGGTATTTTAAATGCTTACTTGCATAATTTTCCTTTGCTATAAACATTTTTTTATTCACTTGCAATGTCTCTTTGAACCTGCTAGAGAAGTTGTCCACTCCAGAAAGAGTTGATTCCTTAGCGTAGCCTTCCCTTCCTCCTGCCACACCTTAGCCTCTTGCAGGAGGGTGGGGAAACTACGCTAGCTGCCTTGCTGCCCTTGATTTACAGAGACATAACTTTACCCATTGAGGGCAAGATAACAGTGATTCTAAAGTGCTTTCAATACAAAGAAAAAAGGAAGTTGGATAGAACATTTTTTACATGTCCTTCCTACAGGTACCACATCCTTAACCACCTTAATACCAGCCACTTTTACCCCCTTCCTGCCCAGGCCAAGTTTCACCTTTCTGTGCTGTCGCACTTTGAATGACAATTGCCCGGTCATGCAACAATGTACCCATATGCAAATTTTTATCATTTTGTTCACACTAATAGAGGTTTCTTTTGGTGGTATTTAATAACCACTGGGTTTATTTTTTGCTAAATAAACAAAAAAGAGACTGAAAATTTTGAAAAAAAAAAAAAAAAAAAACATGCCTTTCTTCATTTCTGTTATAAAAGTTTTCAAATTATATTTCTTCATAAATTTAGATCAAATGTATTTTACTACATTTCTTTGGTGCAAATAATCCAAATCAGTGTATATTATTTAGTCTGTAGGAAAGTTATAGAGTCCATAATCTATGGTATATACAGTATATATCTGAAAATTGATCATTCCTGATGTACTGATACATTTTGTGAAGCCCCAAAATGCCAGGACAGTACAAGAATTTCCAAATGACCCCTTTTTGAAGAGTAGACAATCCAAGGTATTTAGTAAGAGGCATGGCAAGTTTTTTGAAGTTGCGATTTTTTTGTCATTTTTTGGAAAATGAAGAAATTATTATTATTTTTTTTTAACAGAATGTCACCAGTGCAGTACAGCGTCATCGTAAAACTGGTGTGGCGGTGATCAGGGACACTGACTGGTGACAGTATGAAAAACATTTTTAAATTTTTTGTATTTTTTATTTTTAATTATATTTTTTTTCTTTATTTTACATTTTTTTAACACACTTTGACCAGAGCAATATATTTTAACATAGTGACATTGCATTACTCTGGGGAAGTGATCAGTATTTTTTTTATACATTATGTTTGCTTATAGCAGTGAATTCCATTGATCGGCCCCTAGTGTTAACCCATTCCCTGCTAATGCCATTTATACATTGATCCGTACATTTTTATAACACTGATCAATGTAATAATGTCACTGGTCCCCAAAAAGTGTAATTTGAGGTCAGATCTGCCCATCGCAATGTCGCAGTCCCATTAAAATTGCAGATCGCTGCCATTACCAGTAAATAAATAAAAGTCCATAAATCTATCCCGTAGTTTGAAGACGCGATAACTTTCGTGCAAACCAATCAATATACGCTTATTGTGATTTTTTTTTACCAAAAATATGTAGAAGAATACATATTAGCCTAAATTCATGACAAAATTATGAAAAAAAAATGTTTTTGGATATGTATTATAGCAAATAGTAAAAAGTATTGTTTTGTTTTTTTCAAAATTGTCACTCTTTTTTTGTTTATAAGGAAAAAAATAAAAACCGCAGAGGTGATCGAATACCACCAAAAGAAATCTCTATTTGTGGGAAAAAAAGAACATAAATTTTGTTTGGGTACAGTGTCACACAACCGCGCAACTGTCATTTAAAGTGACGCATTGCCGTATTGCAAAAATTGTCCTGGTCATTAAGGGGGAAAATCCTCCGAGGGCTGAAGTGGTTAAAGGGGTTGTAAACCTCCATTTACAAGTTGTACCTATAGGTAAGCCTATAATAAGGCCGTTAATATCTCCTAAATGTGTGTCAGATTTGGATAGTATAGGGTGGTATAGTGGCAGGTTTGGGTAGTATAGGTGGTATAGTGGCAGGTTTGGGTAGTATAGGTGGTATAGTGGCAGGTTTGGGTAGTATAGGTGGTATAGTGGCAGGTTTGGGTAGTATAGTGGAAGATTTGGGTAGTATAGGTGGTATAGAGGCAGGTTTGGGTAGTAAAGGTGGTATAGTAAAAGGTTTGAGTAGTATAGGCAATATAGTAGCAGGTATGGGTAGTATAGGGTGGTATAGTGGCAGATGTGAGTAGTATAGGGTGGTATAGTGGCAGATGTGAGTAGTATAGGGTGGTATAGTGGCAGATGTGAGTAGTATAGGGTGGTATAGTGGCAGATGTGGGTAGTATAGGGTGGTATAGTGGCAGATGTGGGTAGTATAGGCAGGGCCACTGTTAGAAATCGGAAATCATGAGGCCCGCTTTGACTCTGCCCTCGACCCCACCCCTGGCTCCTCCCCAACTTCCACATGAAACCTGACAGTTGCCTTGTTGTCAAAGTGTGTCACATGGCTGTTGGGTGCTGACTTTGTTCATTTATAGCTGTCCTGTGTGTTACAGATTGTACCCCACAGTATTTCCATAGCTAAGTCAGCACCAGTCATGTGACACACTTTGACAAAGCCATAGAAGACCTGCTGTCCTGTGTGGATGATTATCCTAAAGCTATAAGATGTTAATAGGCACTATGAGGACTTTGGATGATTCTTTTAGGATATCACAATGGGTGTGACACCTCACTCACTGTGTGCTGCCCAGTGCCTGCCGCGCTACCCGCCACCACTTCTCCGCACGTATTCGTTTTACAGCTCCCTCACATCAGTCCTGACACCTGTAAGAGCAGAGCAGCCGCAGCACTTTACAGATCACTCTGCCAAACACTGACACCAGGGAAGAAAGATAGGAGCCAGGCACGGCCGGATTAAGAGCATTATGGGCCTGGTGCTGAGGGTTTTGGTGGGCCTTTTTATGAAAATAAATAAAATTGAAAAACAAACATTTTTTGTTAAAACAAATTAAATTAAATTAAAGAGAGAAGGGGTTGAGAGAGAGAGAAAGAGAAAGGGAGAGGGAGAGGGAGAGGGAGAGGGAGAGGGGGAGAAAGAGAGAAAGAGACTGACTGTGGGGGCACAGCATAGTACATTACATGGGGGGGGGGGTGTAATAGCACAGTACATTACATGGTGGATACATGAATACAGCACATTACATGGTGGGCACAACACATGACAGTGGGCACTGCATAGCAAATTCAATAGTGAGCATGGCACAGCACATTACATGGTGGGCACAGGACATTACACAGTTGGCATTGCAAAATACAGCACATTACGTGGTGGGTACAGCACATGATATGGTGGGCACAGCACATGACATGGTTGGTACTGCACAACACATTACATGGTGGGCAGAACACAGCACATGCACACAGTGAGCACAGCACCTTATATGTTGGACACATCACGTGAGATGGTGGGCACAGCTGAGCACATTACCTGGTGGGCACTGCACATTACAAGTGGGCACTGTACCGCATATTATATGGTGGGCACAGCATATTATATGGTGGGAACTGCACATGACATGGTGGGCACTGCACGACACCACATGACATGGTGGGCACTGCATGGCACAACACATGACATGGTGGGCACTACACAGCACAGCACATGACATGGTGGGCACAGGACATTAAATGGTGGGCACTGCACAACACGTTCCATTGTGGGTACTGCATGGCACATGACATGGTGGGCAATGCACAGCACATTACATGGTGTGTACAGCACATTACATGGTAGGCACTGCATGGCGCAGAACATGACATGGTAGACGCAACACATACATCTCAGCTCCCCTTACTACCAATGCGGTTCACCTGTTCCTTTGGAACCATTTGTATTTACCTTGTACAGTTGTCATTAACTGTTTATCAATTTATGTACAATTGCTTTTAATCATGTCTTTTTCTTAAATAAATTGTTAATTTTATTACAATCCCCTGCTCTATCCATGGGTACCGTGATGGTCCTAATTCCTTTCTAAACAAGGGGCATGCTTGGAGCAGCCCCAGGTGTTTTTCACCAATAGATTCCAGACAGGGTATTCAGTAACTTAGGAACTTTTACTGAGTTTCTTGCAAGTACAGGGTTAACACAAAATATTGACACTTTGGGCCCAATTTTCACTGAGGGGTGTACTCACTTTTGTTGCCAGCGGTTTAGACATTAATGGCTGTGTGTTGAGTTATTTTGAGGGGACAGCAAATTTACACTGTAATACAAGCTGTACTCTCACTACTTTACATTCTAGCAAAGTATCATTTCTTCAGTGTTGTCACATTAAAAGATATAATAAAATATTTACAAAAATGTGAAAGGGTGGTCTGATGAGAGCAAAATAAACTTATTTGGTTCAGATGGTGTCAAGCGTGTGTGACAGCAACCAGGTGAGGAGTACAAAGACAAGTGTGTCTTGCCTACAGTCAAGCATGGTGGTGAGAGGGTCATGGTCTGGGGCTGCATGAGTGCTGCCGGCACTGGGGAGCCACAGTTCATTGAGGGAACCATGAATGCCAACATGTACTGTGACATACTGAAGCAGAGCATGATCCCCCTCCCTTCGGAAACTGGGCTGCAGGGCAGTATTTCAACATGATAACCACCCCAAACACACCTCCAAGATAAATACTGCCTTGCTAAAGAAGCTAAGTGTAAAGGTGATGGACTGGCCAAGCATGTCTCCAGATCTAAACCCTATTAAGCATCTGTGGGGCATCTTCAAATGGAAGGTGGAGGAGTGCAAGATCTCTAACATCCACCAGCTCCGTGATGTCATCATGGAGAAGTGGAAGAGGACTCCAGTGGCAACCTGTGAAGCTCTGGTGAACTCCATGCCCAAGAAGGTTAAGGCAGTGCTGGAAAATAATGGTGGCCACACAAAATTTTGACACTTTGAGCCCAATTTGGACATTTTCACTTAGGGGTGTACTCACTTTTGTTGCCAGCGATTTAGACATTAATGGCTGTGTGTTTAGTTATTTTGAGGGGACAGCAAATTTACACTGTTATACAAGCTGTACACTCACTACTTTACATTGTAGCAAAGTGTCATTTCTTCAGTGTTGTCACATGAAAAGATATAATACAATATTTACAAAAATGTGAAAGGGTGTACTCACTTTTGTGAGATACTGTATATAGTTTTTGGGTTTTCTGCTTAACAGAGAAGCAGAGAGGCAAATTTAAATGCTGTCTGCTTAACAGAGAGCTGTGATAGTTTAGTGAGGTCTGCTCAGTGTACTCTGATGCTGCTAATCCTGTATTGGAGATATCACACTGGCCCAATAGTAATGAGACATATTGGACAGTGGGAGGAAACCCAGCAGGTGAGAGCATGGATTAGGGTTGCCACCCAGACAGCCTGAAACCCGGACACATTATTTAGACTGGACTATGGCTTCCCAGCAGTATAGCTGTCTGCAGTTGTCTAAGCTGAGAGTGTCTTAACTATTTCACACTGCCCAAAGCCAGCACTAATAAAGCCCCCCAAACACACACAGAAGGAAGAGTAGAGAGGGCTCGATCTGTACCTCTTTCCCCCAACCCTAGCCCTCTGTGTCTGCCCACACTCCAATCCCCGACACTGTGCCTCAGAAAAGGAAAGTTGGGGCCGAAATTTGAAGCCCAGCAGCCTCAGAGACATCTGGATGAGAGGTGCTGACTGCCAAGGGGTTAGTGAGCTCACCATCCATCCCTGTCTGTGACTGAAGTCTGCACCTTCTCTCTCCTGCCTCTGAGTGAGTACAGTAAGGTAAATCGGGGTTCTCAGAGCACCCCTTACATCAGATTTCCCCTTTACAACAGAGGCCACAGTGTTTCCCCTTACATCAGAGTTCTCAGTGTTCCCCCATAAATCATGGTTCCCAGAGCATCCCTTACAGTGCCTTGCAAAAGTATTCACCCCCTTGGCTTTTTACCTATTTTATTACATTACAGCCTTTAGTTCAATGTTTTTTTAATCAGAATTATATGTGATGGATCACAACACAATAGTCTTGGTTGGTGAAGTAAAATTAGATAAATATATACATAAAACTATTTTTCAGAAATAAATTGGCATGTGCGTATGTATTTACCCCCTTTGTTATGAAGCCCATAAAAAGCTCTGGTGCAACCAATTACCTTCAGAAGTCACATAATTAGTGAAATGATGTTCACCTGTGTGCAATCTAAGTGCCACATGATCTGTCATTACATATGCACACCTTTTGCACCCCAGAGGCTGCAACACCTAAGCAAGAGGCACCACTAACCAAACACTGCCATGAAGACCAAGGAACTCTCCAACAAGTAAAGGACAATGTTGTTGAGAAGTACAGGTCAGGGTTAGGTTATATAAAAAAAATATCCAAATCTTTGATGATCCCTAGGAGCACCATCAAATCTATCATAACCAAATGGAAAGAACATGGCACAACAGCAAACCTGCCAAGAGACGGCCGCACACCAAAACTCACAGACTGGGCAAGGAGGGCATTAATCAGAGAGGCAGCACAGAGACCTAAGGTAACCCTGGAGGAGCTGCAGAGTTCCACAGCAGAGACTGGAGTATCTGTACATAGGACGACAATAAGCCGTACGCTCCATAGAGTTGGGCTTTATGGCAGAGTGACCAGAAGAAAGCCATTACTTTCAGCAAAAAACAAAATGGCACATTTTGAGTTTGCGAAAAGGCATGTGGGAGACTCCCAAAATGTATGGAGGAAGGTGCTCTGGTCTGATGAGACTAAAATTGAACTTTTTGGCCATCAAAGAAAAAGCTATGTCTGGTGCAAACCCAACTGTCAGGTCTCTCACTTACCTGACCGGTGAGTCCGCTTGGGCAGAGGGTAGGCTCCCTTACGTATCCGACTCGTGGCCCCTGGTAGAGTAGACAGGAAGCACACGAGTGCGGAGTGGTATGAGAGCCTGTGCAGGAGTCCGGATTCCGGAAGCAGGAAGTCTCCAAACAGCAGATATTAATCAAAGGCACAGGCAACCGATGCTGAGCAGGAGCTATAGACTGGTCACACACAGGCAGGGTTCGGCAACAGGCAGGCAGCGGAGGTGCAGGAGGAGCAGGCAGAAGCGGGGTCAAACAAGCCGGGGTCAGATGCAGGCGGAAGTCAGGAGAGTCCAAAAGGCAAGCCGGGTCGTCAACAGATCAGAACACAGGAACAAGGAACAAGCAACGGGAACTAGGCAGAGGAGCTGTTGATCAGGCAGCACCGATCAGAGGGAGAGGAAAGCCTAAATAGGCTGATTGGCGCCAAACGCCGTGCACACCAGCACCACCAGGCACACACATAACAGCGCCCAAAGGCGGACGCGCGCATGTGCCCGGGCACCACCGCGTCCACCATGGCCAGCCGGAACGCCAACTCCAGTGCCCATAGAGGCAGGCGTCCAAACACCCACAGGAACGCGCGCACCAACGTGCCCCGGCGCGCAACGACGCCCAACCAGGTAACCTCTCTGACACCAACACATCACATCACCCAAAGAACACCATTCCCACAGTAAAACATGGTGGTGGCAGCATCATGCTGTGGGGATGATTTTCAGCAGTTAGGACTGGGAAAATGGTCAGAGTTGAGGGAAAGATCGATAGTGCTAAATATAGGGATATTCTTGAGCAAAACCTGTACCACTCTGTGTGTGATTTGAGGCTAGGGCGGAGGTTCACCTTCCAGCAGGACAATGACCCCAAACACACTGCTAAAGCAACACTTGAGTGGTTTAAGGGGAAACATGTAAATGTGTTGGAATGGCCTAGTCAAAGCCCAGACCTCAATCCAATAGAAAATCTGTGGTCAGACTTAAAGAATGCTGTTCACAAGCGCAAACCATCCAACTTGAAGGAGCTGGAGCAGTTTTGCAAGGAGGAATGGGCAAAACTCCCCATGGTAAGATGTGGCAAGCTCATAGAGACTTATCTAAAGTGACTTGGAGCTGTGATAGCCACAAAAGGTGGCTGTACAAAGTATTGACTTTAGGGGGGTGAATAGTTATGCACATTGACTTGACTTGACAGCACAACTGCGGCGGCTGGTCGGCAAGTGGTTAAACAATGCAAATCCTCAAACAATGCATGTTAATTCCAGGTTGTGAGGCAACAAAACACAAAAAATGTCAAGGGGGTGAATACTTTTGCAAGGCACTGTATGTTAGAGGCCCCAGAGTTCTCCCTTACATCAGAGTCTGCAGAGTCCCCCCCTTACAGTGAAAGGGAAATCTGCAAGTTCAGATGTAAAAGAGGTACTCTGATCTCCAAATAAAACATAAAAACACACCCCCTTATCTGGTCATTGGAGACAATAAGCAGAAGAGTGTGCACCTGGCTGTGTGAAAATACCATGTAACTGGCTGTGGATTAATCAGTGGGAGACCCGGGTACAAATATTCAAGCAGCTCCTACGGGGGTACCGCCACATGTTTATCAAAAGAAATTTTTTTGCTAAAAATTTACCAAAATCATTATTAGCAGATAAAAACATGGACAATTGTTCAAAATTCCTGCTAAATTGCTACTAAATATAAAAGCCTAACCTGTACTAAGTTTATAAATAACAAATATTTGTAAATTTTAAATTGTGCCTTTTTACAAAACTGTGAAAATCAAACATATATTAAAAAAAAAATGTAAATATCCAAATTACTCTAAAAATCTGGAGGTTTTCATTTTTCACTTACAGCTTTCAGAGTTTGTAAAAGACCCCCCAGATCATATATTTTCTGAAAGCACGTGACCAGTAGAATAAAAATAAGGTTCTACTGATTTTTAAGGGCACGCAATATTTGCACAAATGTTTATCAAATGGCTATTTTCACAAAAAAAACCCCACTAAAATCCCTATTTGCACACATAAACACTGCATAACTTACAAAAGTCTTGCCTCATTTGCCTGGAGCATGCTAAATCATACGCTCGTGGAGAACTGTGTTTACCTGCACGGAGATGCACAGTGCAGGCAGTCCTATTTGTGTCAGGTGGGACACAGCAGCTACAAGGTTAAATACAGTGGGGACGGAAAGTATTCAGACCCCCTTAAATTTTTCACTCTTTGTTATATTGCAGCCATTTGCTAAAATCATTTAAGTTCATTTTTTTCCTCATTAATGTACACACAGCACCCCATATTGACAGAAAAACACAGAATTGTTGACATTTTTGCAGATTTATTAAAAAAGAAAAACTGAAATATCACATGGTCCTAAGTATTCAGACCCTTAGTTATTAGTTATTGCTAAATATACAAAATCAAAATGCCATATGTGGGTACAAACATCAAAGCATCAAAATGATGTGATAAACCACAATCCCACTATAATCAAAAAATGTATATATGCATATATAGCTATCGGAACTCATAAGCTGTTATATTGATAGGAAATGCATAGTGAAAAACATACAAAAAGTCTAATGAGATATAGTATTCCTCAAACACATACAATATTAATCGCCAAGTCCATTAATCATTTTTACTCAAAACATGAGAGTTGGTTTGTGTTTTGGTTTTCAGCCTGCATTCAGCTATGCCTCCAAAGTGTTCAGTGTCAGATATATATTGTTTCCCATGTCATTGATATATAGTATCTTGCACTTTGTTTCACTCTCGGCATGCAGATGAATCATGTAAGTAAAACAATACACATCATTGCGCAATGATCAAAAAGAAAGCAAGGGGAATAAACAAAGTGATACACTCACATAGACCTAAATGTAAGTCAGGCATAAGAATGGAAAGCAATCAGCCGATACGAGTGTGACTCCTCAAAGCCGCTGCTGCCATCTCGCAACGGCAGTGCTCGTCACTAGCTCCTCCCATGCGTTACGTCACAGACCACATGACTTTCTCAAGGATAGCCCTAATACTCCATAGTCTCCATATTTATATCTATTGGCGTCCCGGTTGCCATAGTGACAGAGATTTCTCATAGGATCATCATACTGCTTCCATTAAGATCAAAGTTGTTATATTACATATACAGCAATCTCCAAATATTTTTATTAATATCATGAACTAGTTAAAAATGTTTAAAATCCATATCAAATTTAAAAAAAGAAATATATATAGAACAACACTACATTTCAAACGAACTCCGTCTAGTGGTAGTCAATAACATTACACATACCTGATATATAATACCAGAGAACATATAAAAAAAATACCAGAGAATATATAAAAATGAATCCAAATCATGAGAACATACTGAATATCTATCAATGGGTCTTGGTCCCATAATTAAGGCCAGGACCCATAGATCCAAATATGAAACTAGTTGACAACTAAAAGTCATCAAGCTGAAGAGGGAATATGACCAAATTAAAAATTGTATACACAATTTTATATAAACAACAATTTTGTATAAACCAAGATGGCTCTCCTCACCCAGTCAGTCCCCTCCCCCATAGTTAGAATCACTCCCTAGGGAACACAGTTCCCTTTGATCACCCTATAGTGTTAACCCCTTCCCTGCCAGTGACATTTACACAGTAATCAGTGCATTTTTATAGCATTGATCGCTGTATAAATGCCAATGGTCCCAAAAATGTGTCAAAAGTGTCCGATCTGTCTGCCATAATGTCGCAGTCCCGATAAAAATCGCTGATCACCTCCATTACTAGATTACTAGTAGAAAAAAAAATAATAGAAATGCCATAAATCTTTCCCCTATTTTGTAGATGCTATAACTTTTGCGCAAACCAATCAATATACGCTTATTCAATTTTTATTATACCAAAAATATGTCAAAGAATACATATTGGCCTAAACTGAGGAAAAAATTTGCTTTTTTAATCAAAAGATTGGGGATATTTATTATAGCAAAAAGTACAAAATATTGGGGGTTATTTACTAAAGGCAAATCCACTTAAAAGTGCAGTCGCTCTCAATCTAAGGGGTAGATCTAAAATGAGTGGAAGCACTGCTGATTTTATCATCCAATCATGTGCAAGCTAAAATGTTTTTTATCTGCCTTGCATGTCCCCCTCGGATCTACTTTACTTCCAAATGCACTTACAGTGCAAAGTGGAGTTTCCTTTAGTAAATAACCCCCATCTTTTTTTATAGCGCAAAAAATAAAACTGCAGAGATGATCAAATACCACCAAAAGAAAGCTCTATCTGTGGGGAAAAAAAGAACGTCAATTTTGTTTGGGTGCAAGATCGCACAACCGCGCAATTGTCAGTTAAAGTGACGCAGTGCCGTAGCGCAAAAAAATGTCTGGGTCATTTAGCAGCCAAATCTTCTGGGGCTGAAGTGGTTAAAAAATATTGTCCCTCAATGTAAATCCATCGTCATTCACAACGCCCGACTGACCCGATAAATAGAAAAAAATAGAAAACGCTCCGCCTCCGTGGGAGGCTACCAGCCGCATGCTCTCTCTTCGCAAGGGGCAGGGCCACCCGGTGACATAACTGGGTGGCCCTGCCCCCTTCTTACGTCATGTGACGTCAAAAGGGGGCGGTAATTGAATTTTAGCATAAACTCCATTTTATTCTGTATTTTTTTTTTTTTGCTGGCTTTTTTTTGACAGATGACTCATCGATTGTTAGGGACATGGCAGCTAGCTTCCTGGCCCCGTTCCTTAACCAGCTTACACTGCGCCCTGATTGGGCAAAGTTTTTCCCAATCAGGGCACAGAATGCACTGTGCAGCGTTCAGTGCATTGCAGGGTGTTCGTCTGGGTGAACACCCAGCAAATACACTGCAAATTCAGGCAAATGTTCGGCCCAAACCGTTCACCCCTCCCTATAATGAATGAACTGCGTCAGTGATGAATAAACAGAGTGATTGGTATTGATCCCCTTGTTCATTCAGCCCCTCGTTCCCCATCCTGACTTACTCCACTCACCGATCACCCAGGCAGTAACTGCAGCCGGTGGGAGGGGGCAGAGGGAAAGCCAGCTAGCAGAGCTGCATAGAGGAGCTGCTGGGGATTGGTGAGTGAGTGGGGGGACACTGAAGGGGATCCCAGCGGGGGGAAGCAATCAGGATTTAAAAAAATGAACTGCAATTGCTGGTGGGATAGACAACGGGAGAATTGGCTATTGCATTGGATCCATGGAGATCCGTGCTGGCGGGGGGACAGAGAGTTTCTCTGATGGTGGGTTAGAATTAGTGTAGGGGGAGATCGGTGTGGTGTTGAAGGCAGAGGACAGTAAGAGGGCAGAGCTGGGGGGCAGCGCTGGCATTTTATGTAGTGCAGGAGGTGAGGAATCAGCAGGTATTTGGTAGAGAGGAGACGGTTGGGGGGGTCTAATTTTAGGTGAATAGTTTTGATCAGCGGCTTGTTAGCCGCTGATCACAGCTATTATTTTGTTTAGCAGAGTCTGCTGAACATTTCTGCGATAAAGTTGATGGCCAGTGAAGTGACCAAGAACTTATAGCAGAATTTAGGAATTTAAGTACTGTACAGACCTGGCAGCAGAAGGGTTAAAAGAAATACATATCTTTAATTAAAAACATAAAAAAGATGTTAAAATAGAGACAAAACATTATAGTTACCTAAAAAATGGACTCCCACACACAAGGATGAAATGTTTATGCTCTAAATTGGAGATACCAACTAAAAGTGCAAAAATAGGGAGGTCCCGAGGAGTCTAAACAACGGGGTTATAAACTATATAATGACCCATTGAAAAGCACAAAACTGCCAAACAGCAATGGAAAGCTAGATAATAATCCCATAAAGGCCTACCGAAACATGTTCTAATCAAAGAAGTCACAGGTATTGTCCCATTAGGTGGTTAGTGGTTAGAAGTAAAAATTCCAAGATTTCAAGTGACTTATAAATAAATAGGTCAGAGGTCAGGTGATCAATATTGACCAGTGGTCTTTATGACACCACCTGGGGCATTTTATAAAAGCAGTGGGCCTGTGTGAGAGATCATGATTTGGGCCCTAATATCAGAGAAAAAAGTGCAGCACGGAGAGAGAGAGAGAGAGAGAGAGAGAGAAAGGGGGAAAGAGACGGGGGGAGAGAGAGAAAGGGGGAGAGGGTGAGAAAGAGAGAAAAGGTGAGAAAGAGAGAGGGGGGAGTTAGAGAGAGAGGGGGGAGGGAAAGAGAGGGGGAGAGCAAGAGAGAGACGAGAGAGAGAGAGAGAGAGAGAGAGGGGGTGGGAGAGAGGGGGTGAGAGAGAGAGAGGGGGTAGTGAGAGAGGGGGTTCCTACATCATGAAAAAAATATATACAAGTACAATGTTCTACAGATTTCAGATACCTGCAATTTACCCAGAACCTTTTAGCAGGGTTTTCTGATCTCTACATTAGCCGTGGTGAAGAAGTCAGTGTTTTGTCATATTATCTAATGTCACTGACTCCTCTTACCTTCTTGCTGCCCGCCAGCTCCATCACCAGCTGCAGTAACAAGGCACGACAGCCTGGGACCCTGACCCACTCTGCTACTACTTCACAGGTGACCTTCTTCCAGCAGTAGTACAGGTGTTGTTGATGCTGCAACTGCTTTTTCCTCCGCTCCCCTCACTATCTCCGGCAGTCCCCTGCTCATCCTGCATCCTCGTCCCCTCCCACCTCAGGCTCCCCTCACCTTCCCCCAGGCCCCGCTGCGAGCCACATGTGGGCGCATTATTTAGACGGACCTAAATATACTGCCCCTGTATGATCTGTGGAGCCTCTCATGGGGCCCCCTACTGACGCCGGGCCCTCGGACAGTGCCCAAGTGCGCAAATGATCAGTTTGCCCCTGCCCCCCGGTATCCCTAGGAACCACTGACATCACTGGAACTCCCTACCTCTTCCCTGGCAATATTTGGTCAATGATGTCACCACCATCCTTGTCCCTTCCCAAACATAGATGATGACAGCTTTCAATGGGGTTGCCTCCTGCAGCTAATTACTGGGATCCCCCACTGGAGTTCATGCATGTATTCACAAATGGTTCCATTCGTTAGTGTGAATGGAACCTAATAAATACTGAAGCTCCAATAGAGCTCCAATGGATGGCAGGCCCAGGGTGGAATATTGAACCATAGAGCAAACAGACAAACCAGGACTGCACAAAATGAAACTCTTGGGCTGGCACACTTGGCCTTTTAGATCTCACAAAACTATATAAATCAAGATAGACATCTGGTACGTTGTACACATTACTATATGCATAGATAATATGCATCCATAAAGGTAGACTCTAAGATATTCACTGATATCCCCCCCCCCCCCCCAAAAAAAAACAGCCACCAATGGCTACAAGAAGGTTTTTGACTACTCCTAAACTTACCAATCTGATGTTTGATTACAGATTAGCTATGGAGCTATGGATCCAGTCTTAATTAATAAGTTCCGCTTTCCCTCATTTTACCGCACAGTCCCTGATGAGAGAGATCAGTTTAACGCCATCATCCTTCTACTGAAACATTTTGGCTGGAATTGGGTGGGCATTGTGTCTCCACAGGACCATGATAGTGGAAGAGTCATTACAGAGCTGAAGAGTCTACTGATGCAGAATGAGATCTGTGTTGAGTTTGCTGTCACTATCAATGAACATGTTGGATCTCCTTATCATTTAAAAACTATGTACAGAATTTTACAAGCTACCAGCAATGTTATAATAATTTATGGTACTGCAGAAAGCACATATCTTTCCGATGTCATTAATTTTACTTCCAAGGAAAGGAACATTTTCATATTGTTTGGGACTTTTCAGATATATGGTAACTTAAAATCTGGCATTACTCTTAATGGTTCTCTGATGGTCAGTTTGCACAGCGGGAACATTCCAGGACTGAAGGATTACCTGCTCAATGTGAACCCTGAGAAATATCCTGACAACCCCATGTTACTGAATGTTTGGAGACAACAATTCTTCTGTGTGCCTGAATCTCTTCTGAATTTCTCAGAATTTACAGAATTTCCTTGTGGAGAGTCTCATAGTTTTCAATCTGTGGATCTATTTGAATATGATGTAGAAAGTTTCCGCTTCTCTTTCAATGTGTACGCTGCAGTTTACACTTTGGCACATGCTCTGCATGATACATATTTATACAAGGAAGGGAATGTCTTTAAATCAGAAATCTCCAACCGGCAGATGTGGCAGGTAGGGCATATTTTTGGTGGAATATCACACTACAATCTCCTTGCTAGGAGATTTAAACCTTAAAACCTCCTATTGATCCTTTTTATTCCAGATGTACAAAATACCCCCCCCCCCCAACAAAACCTCTTCCCATCTCCATATCCCCAGTTATTCCCACAACATTCAAAATGTAGATTTCAGGATTTCAGGTATGAATATAGCTATTGGCTAGTGTCAAGACAGCATGCAAGCACTGGAATATGCAGCAAATAAACATTACTCAGCAGTTTAATGTATCTTGCTCCACCGTTGTTGGCTGTAGACTCTGCCTGCAGTGTATCAGCTGTGGTAAAAGTATTAGCAATTTGGGTACCACCTGCATGAGAACACATACAACTCTACACCACAGACAATGACACTTCCATTCTCATCCTGCATTTTCTAGCTCACGGGATTCCATTCAGAAAACGTGCCTGTCAAAAAGCATATGATTTTTTTTTCCTGAAAAAGCTGGATGATGTCTCCCTTGCTATAGAGGGTCCCCCCCACTTGTGTAAGTGGGGGAACATTTGCAAGCATTTGCAGAAGTATGGCTATTATGCAATGTATGGGTCCATTGTATGACTGCCCTTGTTTCATGCCAGTTCTAGAGGATGAAGGGTTCTGAGGTTCTGCTTAAGCCTAAACTCACGGTGGAGCTGCTGATTTAAAGCGGGCTGTTTCCGTCACCTTTTTACCTGTAGTTTCACCAATACCAGACTTAGAGTCCACGTTGAGCTTATTATTTGACAATGTAGGCAACAGTCACTTTAGTACTTTTCCAATGCTTTAATGGGAGATAACTGGAAGAAGTAGCAGGAAAGAGGTAGAAGAAGAGTTGCAGGGAAGTTCAAATACCTTTTCTTGGTGTAGCACTAAGGAATTGAAATCTCAGGGATGAATGTATCTTCGGTTCAGGATTAAATCTTTGCCCGCCCGGATAGGCCTCTCTCACTAACCTAGCAGCCGGTGCACAGCACGAACAGAAAGTCTCTGCCACAGACTTGAGTGAAACAAAACTGTACGATCCTCTGCCACAGGATGTAGTAGTTTTCAGTGAACAGCAACACAGTACCAGAACCTTTAAGCCGACCCGGCAGTAATATGTGGTAGGTTAACTTAAGATGCGTCCTCCAATTGAGTCACCAGGCCCCTCTCCAGACCAGTGCTCCGCATGATCCTTCCATGATGGTTCCTCCCCTGGATTCTTCTCAATTGTCCAGCTTCTTCCTGCAGGACAGACAGCACAGGACCATCTCCGCAGCAGTTGTAGTAAGCCCCAGACAGACTTCTGGGCCCACCCACACTCTGCAGCATCGCAGTCCTCCGGCCTGGAGGACCACGAGGTAGGACCCCTAACACATACCTGTCGGCCAGGAGGGCCAGCAGGTGGAACGAAAAGACCCTGAAAATATGGCATCTGTCCTTTAAATACCCCCTTCCAGAATGCACCACAGGGGACAACCTCTGCCAAGTTACTTCTGAGAAAGAACAGCACTCAATACACCTCAATCTGCTGCTTTCCAGCTCTGGTCTGTAGTGACACCGACATCTACAGGCGACGGAGTGGAACTGCACGCAACACAACCAAGGTTGGAACAGAAGCTAATTTAGCTATAGATTAAATCTGAACTATGCACAGAAAAGATGACCCACTAAATTTACATATAAGCGGTAGATTAAAAAATCTACCAGCGCTACACTTGTTACTATTTCAAAGCTGAGCGATGAGGTTCATCTTCTTTTCTAAGTGAAATGTCAAATGGAGCAAGCACATGAAGTAGTGGCATTTCAGGAATGTTTTTTTCTGGCAACATAGTCTGGCAACAAAAGTATACTACCTAAATGCCCCAATCTTTTTTTCTTCTCTACAGAGGTTCTTTCACGTGAAGTAAAGGATGGGCATTTTTGGTTTGTGGTCTGGGCGCTGCCCACAAGTCCAGGTTTTCCCTTGCTTGGGTGGTGCCCCAAGCAGTTTGGTGTGCACATGTGCCTACTTCTCGGTCCCGGGCCATCCATACATGGGACAGACACCCTCCCTCACGGCCTGTCCACAAATCCAGAAAGGTTGACAGTCTTTTTTTTGGGGCTGTTTAAGGGTGCCTATTTGGAGGTACCTGAACAAGCTGCTGCTCAGGGAGCAGTTCGTTTAGCATCTGGAGCACAATGCATCTCTGATAATGTACTCTCTGGAGAGGTTGGCCGGTTCTTATTCTCTAGCGTTTGGCATTGGGTACCTGGGCCTGCTCCTAGACATGGTCCAGGTGAAACTGGCTCTTATTAAAAAAGATGCCTGTCTTAGAGGAATAAGGTGTCAGCTTTTTCTTGGAATGCTAAGGTATCTCTCAATTAATCTCTGCATGAGAAGATTGTGGAAGAATGTTGCCTCGTATGGGACAGTGTGTTTTTCAGAACTATACAACAGAATGTTCAGTTGGCATGGGGCAGGAGGAGGCTCCAATGTCCTTACATTCCAGTGATTATGGTCTAGACTGGTGGATGTCTCCCCTAAAGTTGGAGACAGGGGGATCTTTTCTCACTTTTCCAGGACATCCAGGACATTAAGAGACTGGATAGATGAGTTATCAGATCCAGGGATCCTTAGGCATTAGCAGTAGATCCTTGCAACATTGTGGAATCAGTTCTCCCTGAAATAGGTATTTTTCCTACTGTACAGTTCTTCCATATCTGCATCTGGGTGAAAAAAGCTGGGGTTTATCATTACACCAGCTTGCCCCAGGAGAAAATGGTATTGTGGTCTTCCTCTCTTCCTTACATTTGCTGGCTTGGACAGTAAGGCTATTGAAGACGTTGAGTTGAGAGATGGGGAAGTGCCTGATTCAGTCATCCTTATGCTTTTTAGAGCTAGGATAGCTGCTTCGAGAAAGATTTACCACATGTTAGTGAACTCCTGTGTTGTATGATACAAGGCTATGATGCTCATCCTCACAAATTTGTTGGAGGACAGATTTTTGCTTTTCTCCAGTTGGAGTGGATACAAACCAGTCCTTGGCCTTCCTATTTCTAAGATCAATTGCTTCTTATTGCTTAGGGGGCATTGTTGCACTTTTCCCTTCTACCACTAGGTGGCCGAGAACTTGGTGGTACTAGATATGAGAAGGGCAACCCAAGGTCAGGTTATGGGTATATGGGGTTTCTCAGCCAATGAGAGGGGGTTTTCTTGAATCCCTTGGCCTGCTGGGAGAACCTATATATTCGGGTAAGGTCGGGTGATCTATGTTCTGTGCCACCTGGACGGCAGACTGGGTGGACGTGTATGGTACGCCCTGGGCTGCTAGGCCAGAGATTGGGCCTATCCTGGGGGCATCTGGCTGCCAGGCTTTGTGAGGGTCTAGCCAGAAGTAACAGGGCAGCGCAGGGTTGGGACTGTGGTTTACAGTCCAACCAAAAGTGACGGTTCTGTTGGCCGGAGAACCTATCGAGTGGTCGGAGGTAGAAGCTGTCGCCACAAAGGGTCCAACCACTTTTACCGGGGACCACAGTGAGTAACTGAATAAAGTACCGGAACCATATTCTTACTGAACGGGCACGGTGGAGAATCGGGAAACTACAGGTGGTGAACAAGTCAGGGACCCAACCCACGGAGGAGACGCTTGCAAGGCAGCCATGTAAGTCAAGCCAGGGAGCTCGCCGGTTAGCAGGGGTGAAGCTTGAGAAGTATCTGGAGTGCCAAGCTAGGGACCCAGCAGAGAAGCAGGGGTGACGCTTGAGGGAGATACCACCGCCAATCATGGAGGAGCTCAAGGGATTCAGAGTCAGTGAATCAGAGGGTCTAGTGAGAGACTGGGAGCTCAATGTTGAAGAACTACAAGAGACAGTTGTAGTGGAATCGAAAGGACTGTTACGTTTGAGTTGGGAACTGTTAAAGACTGGTACCATAGGAGGAAACAGCATTCCTGCATGTGCAGAAGTGATGCTTTGCTGGGGCCTTTCCCTGCATGGCTGTCCTCCTATTGAAGTCTCTGAGTCTGCCAATTGAATCTATAACTACTTAAGGGTGTCCTGCCCCTAACCCTCTTTCCCCCAAAAATACAAAAAGGACTGTCAAAAGAAATAAAACCTCTTTTACATCCAAGAAGTGTCTAGCGCCCAATGACTTTGACCATCTTTGCACCCACTATGCCTCACAACCCACTACATATTAAAGGATGTCGGCTATCTTTGGCTTTAGAGGTCCTCTGGACTGGACTGGGACAAAAAATTGGCCCTGGACTTCCTCATGACTGGCCCACTTTAATTTTGAGTGTCCCCAACAGCACCCTCCTTACATCAGAGTGTCCCCAACAGCGTCCCCCTTACATCAGAGTGTCCCCAACAGCGTTCCCCTTACATCAGAGTGTCCCCAAACGCGCCCCCTTACATCAGAGTGTCCCCAGCAGCGCCCCCCTTACAGAGTGTCCCCAACAGCGTCCCCCTTACATCAGAGTGTCCCCAACAGTGTCCCCCTTACATCAGAGTGTCCCCAACAGCGTCCCCCTTACATCAGAGTGTCCCCAACAGCGTCCCCCTTACATCAGAGTGTCCCCAACAGCGTCCCCCTTACATCAGAGTGTCCCCAACAGCGTCCCCCTTACATCAGAGTGTCCCCAACAGCGTCCCCCTTACATCAGAGTGTCCCCAACAGCGTCCCCCTTACATCAGAGTGTCCCCAACAGCATCCCCCTTACATCAGAGTGTCCCCAACAGCGTCCCCCTTACATCAGAGTGTCCCCAACAGAGTCCCCCTTACATCAGTGTCCCCAACAGCTTCCCCCTTACATCAGAGTGTCCCCAAGAGCGTCCCCCTTACATCAGTGTCCCCAACAGCTTCCCCCTTACATCAGAGTGTCCCAATCAGCAGCTCCCTTCACAGAGAGTCCCCACCAGCAGCCCACTTCACATCACAGTCCCCACCAGCAGCCTACTTCACATAGCAGTGCCCACCAGCAGCTCCCTTCACATCAGAGTCCCCACCAGCAGCTCCCTTCACATCAGAGTCCCCACCAGCAGCTCCCTTCACATCGCAGTCCCCACCAGCAGCCCACTTCACATAGCAGTCCCCACCAGCAGCCCACTTCACATAGCAGTCCCCACCAGCAGCTCACTTCACATCAGAGTCCCCACCAGCAGCTCACTTCACATCAGAGTCCCCACCAGCAGCTCCATTCACATCAGAGTCCCCACTAGCAGCCCACTTCACATCAGAGTCCCCACCAGCAGCCCACTTCACATCAGAGTCCCCACCAGCAGCTCACTTCACATCAGAGTCCCCACCAGCAGCTCACTTCACATCAGAGTCCCCACCAGCAGCTCATTTTACATCACAGTCCCCACCAGCAGCTCCCTTCACATCAGAGTCCCCACCAGCAGCTCACTTCACATCAGAGTCCCCACCAGCAGCCCACTTCACATCAGAGTCCCCACCAGCAGCTCACTTCACATCAGAGTCCCCACCAGCAGCTCACTTCACATCAGAGTCCCCACCAGCAGCTCACTTCACATCAGAGTCCCCACCAGCAGCTCCCTTCACATCAGAGTCCCCACTAGCAGCCCACTTCACATCAGAGTCCCCACCAGCAGCCCACTTCACATCAGAGTCCCCACCAGCAGCTCACTTCACATCAGAGTCCCCACCAGAGAGCCCCCATCAGCAGCCCTTCACATCAGTGTCCTCCCTCTCCTCCCCCTCCCACACATACTCACCGTTTTGAAGGCAGCTTCTCGTTCCTCTCTCCAGTCATGTGATAACAAGTGATAGGGGAGAGAGGAAGTAAAGTCTGCCATTGGTCTATCTCCCCCTGCAGGCTGGAGGGAGCATAACGCCTAATGGAAGGAAGCTTCTCCTCCTGACAGGAGTGAAATTGCGATCACTCACTGTGAGAGAGGAGCGACTCCAGGACTGCATCTGACTGGCCCACTGAGCCATCAGTCCACCGGGAATCTCCCGGTAGTCCCTATGGCCAGTACAGGCCTGGAGGTCCTCATTAGACTGGACAAGGCCGGAGATCTTGCTATATTAGTGCTACGCTAAAAATTTACATAATTAATTAATTTCTCCAACTAGCTACTACTGAATCACTACTGAATCCTGCGATGTCATGTGGCGAGTGGATTGAACCACAGCCCCCAGTGGGGGACCAAACATCCAACATACCTGGAAGTGTGTTGGCTGTTGAGTTTCTGCAACTTTAGCATACATTTACAGTAAATCAACCCCTGACAGAGAAATACAGTGCCTTGAAAAAAGTATTCATACCCCTTGACATTTTCCACATTTTGTCTAGCTCCAACCAAAAACATAAATGTATTTTATTGGAATTTTATGTGATAGACCAACACAAAGTGGCACATTATTGTGTTGCGGAAGGAAAATGGTAAATGGTTTTAAATTTATTTGTAGAAAAAATATCTGAAAAGTGTGGCGTGCATTTGTATTCAGCCCCTTTACTCTGATACCCCTAACTAAAATCTAGTGAAACCAATTGCCTTCAGAAGTCACCCAAGTAGTAAATAAAGTCCACCTGTGTGTAATTTAATCTCAGTATAAATACTGCTGTTCTGTGGAGCCCTCAGAGGTTTGTTAGAAAACTTTACTGAACAAATAGCATCATGAAGGCCAAGGAACACACCAGACAGGTCATATATAAAGTTGTGGAGAAGTTTAAAGCAGGGTTAGGTTATAAAAAAATTTCCTAAGCTTTGAACATCTCATGAAGCACTGTTCAATCCATCATTGGAAAATGGAAAGAGTATGGCACAATTGCAAACCTACCAAGACATGGCCGTCCATCTAAACTGACAAGCCGGGCAAGGAGAGCATTAATCAGAGAAGCAGCCAAGAGTCCCACGGTAACTCTGGAGGAGCTGCAGAGATCCACAGCTCAGGGGGGAGAACCTGTCCACAGGACAACTATTAGTCGTGTTCTCCACAAATCTGGCCTTTATGGAAGAGTGGCAAGAAGAAAGCCATTGTTGAAATAAAGCCATAAGAAGTTCCGTTTGCAGTTTGCAAGAAGCCATGTGGGGGACACAGCAAACATGCTCTGGTCAGATGAGACCAAAATGTAACCTTTTGGCATAAAAGCAAATTGTGGGGATGCTTTTCTTCAGCAGGGACAGTGAAGTTGATCAGAGTTGATGGGAAGATGGATGGATCCAAATACAGGGCAATCTTAGAAGAAAATCTGTTAGAGTCTGCAAAAGACTTGAGACTGGGGTGGAAGGTCACCTTCCAGAAGGACAACGACCCTAAACATACAGACAGAGCAACAATGGAATGGTTTAGATCAAAGCATATTCATGTGTTAGACTGGCCCAGTCAAAGTCCAGACCTAAATCCAATTGAGAATCTTTGGCAATACTTGAAAATTGCTGTTCACAGATGCTTTCCATCCAATCTGACAGAGCTTGAGCTATTTTGCAAAGAAGAATGGGCAAAAATGTCACTCAGCTGGTCGAGACATTCCCAAAAAGACTTGCAGCTGTAATTGCAGTGAAAGGTGGTTCTACAAAGTATTGACTCAGGGGGGCTGAATACAAATGCACACCACACTTTTGACATATTTATTTGTAAAAACTTTTAAAAACCATTTATCATTTTCCTTCTACGTCACAATTATGTGCTACTTTGTGTTGGTCTATCACTTTAAAGGGTATGAATACTTTTTCAAGGCACTGTAAGTGTGCACAATCTTTTCACACTGGCATATTCTTTAAAAATAGTGATCGGGTATCTTTAAAAACTGTTCATTTACATATACAGCGTTTATTGTATAATAATCTTTCCCTTTAGATTAACAAATATCTAAGGAGAGTGCATATTATAACCAAAGGAGGAGAGAAGATAAAGTTCAATGAAGGAAAAGTTTCACCCAGGTTTGACCTAATAAACATCGTCTTTACACCTAATAATTCTGTATCAATGGTTAAAGTTGGATATTTTCACAATGATGCAGAAGAATTTAAATTTAAAATGAATAAGAAAATGATCCAGTGGCGTCCCAGGTTCTCCAAGGTATCTAGAACAGTGCTTTTTAACCTTTTTCAGTCAAGGCACCCTTTAAAACTGTGCACAATCCCGAGGCACGTCCGTCTAAGGGCTCGATCACACCAGGAGGTGTGTCCGAGCACTCACCTTTTTGCGTGTTCATGCACGTCGCATTTTTCTAATGAGTGCAAACGTACACGCATTTGCTAGATGCATGGGGATGTCATTAAAAAATATTGACACCCATGTGCAACTGCAGAAGGCAGCACATTTTTGTGTGGCACAGGATTTCGCACGTTACCTCACTGTACCTGGAGTGAAGAAGCCCTCAAATGTAGTCCGTGTGGCACAGTTCAGTGATCTTAGACTGTAACTCTTCTCCCTCCAAATTCCCCCTTCCAGGACAAATCCCCCCAGCACACAACCTCCCCAAATTCCTTCTCCTAGCACAAACCCCACTCTAACCCCCCCAATCTCTTCTCCCAGCACAAACCCCCCAAATCCCCCCTCCTAGCACAAACCCCCCAAATCCCCCCCTCTTATCACAACCTCGCCACAAATACCTTCTCCTAGAACAAACCCCCACTCCAAATCCCCCCTCTTAGCACAACCCCCTAAATCCCCCTCCTAGCACAAATGTGGCTTGTGCTCTCTTTTTCCTCCACCTCCTCTTCCTCCTCCCTCTACCCTCACCCGCAATTTCTGCTGTCTGTACAGGAGCAGTGTGGGGAGGAGATGGGGCAGTAGTCAAATCCTGCACATTAGGATAAGAGTGCTACTTTGTGTTAACTTCCATGTTATGCGACTCTGCAAGGAGAGAGAGCACAGCCCACATGGCTCTCTCCTCCTTCTCCCTGCAGCTACAGTATATGAATAGCTATGTGAACTATTACCGGCAAAGCAGAAAGCTGTAGTGCCACCTGACATGTCCTTAACAACTAATGATGTCATCAGTTGGTAGGACGTGGGCGGACGGCCAGCACAGCTTTCTACTTTGCCATCAATAGTTCACATAGCTGTTCACACAGTTCACATAGCCGCAGGGAGGGGGAGGAGGAGAGAGCTGTGCGGGCTTTGCTCTCGCTCTCCTTGCAGAGTCACAGTGCACGGGAGTTAACACAAAGTAGCGCTCAGACCAGAATGTGGCCAAGGCACCCATGAGGACTCTTTGCAGCACCCTGGCTGAAAAATCCAAATCTAGATCATGAATCACACTGAAAACGTTTATAATGATAGGATGCAAAAATCAACAACATAAAATGAACCAGATAGTAAACATGATAAATACAGCATGCCACATACAGTAGGGTAGGAGGCTAAGAGGCTCACCATGGCATATATACAGAATATAAATTTGCATTAACTAAGTTGATCATTTATTTCCTTTTCTCATTATGAAGAATGCACCAGGAGGAACAGAAAAGTATCTTTTGTTGCAATAGAAGAGCTTCTGCTGGGTTAAATGTGGATAACAAAAAAAAAGAAACAAAAAAAAGCACCTTTAATAAAAAAAAAAAAAAAAAAAAAAAAAAAAAAAAGGTAAACCGAGTAAACGTAGTCAAAACATAGCCAGAATCCAGGAACCGGAATGGATAGTCAGACAAGCCAAAACATCAGGAAGCCAGAGAACAGCGTAGTAGAACAGCAAGCAGGATCTGGAGCCAGAAGGAATGTCAGCCAAGCAAGTCTTTAAGAGGAACACAGGAGAGCGTCTTTAGAGATGTGACCAAGGCAAAGGCAGAGATCATCTGGACTGGATGACTTAAGTAGGCAGGACTGACGAGCAGGATATCATCAACAGGTGAGTCACTGTGGAGAGATAGGAGCTGGCAATTAGCCAACAGCTGAGCGGCCAGCTCAGAGAAGGAAGGGCTGACCCCAGCCCTGACAGTCTACCCCAGACTCTGACTCCTCATTTCTCTCTCTGTTTTCCATCCTCTCTCGTCCCTTTTTTTTTCATCTCTCACATCCAACCATCTGCAAAAAGTCCAATACTAATCCAATCATCTATCATTGTGAATCACGATGACCACTGATCCAGTTGAAAATGACGATCCATGCCAATGATTTTCTCCCAATGGACTATCATTGCAGCTTACAGCTCTCTGTCTAGCTGCTGAATACAGTGGCGCCATGTCCATTTTGGTCAATGACCTCAGCCAGTATAACCAGTCCCTTATTTTACAGTCAGCAGTCAGCCAGGGAATCCTCTAGTTGGCAAGTGAATGGGGATGTGCTATATGTTGTTAGAAAACAGACGCCCACCAGTATCCTAGCAAACACTGAGAGCTCTGAGTAAGAGACTGTCACATTTGGAAGAAGCTATCAATACCACCACTAAATAAATGACTAACAACACATCCAGAGGTTCAATTTGGCAAGACCCCGTGCACAGTCAAATGCACAGTACTGTGCAAAAGTTTTAGGCAGGTGTGAAGAAATGCTGTAAAGTAAAAAGGCTTTCAAATTATTATTTATTTTTATTTTATTTTTATAAATTTATTTTTAACAATTTACAAAATCCAAAGTGAGCAAACAGAAGAAAAATCTAAACCAAATCAATATTTTGTGTGACTATCCTTTGGCTTCAAACCAGCAACAATTCACTTTCACAACCACTGGCACACTTTGTACACGTGCACAAAGTCAGGGATTTTGTAGGATTAGAGTCATGATTAACCAATTATATCAAACAGTTGCTAATGATCATCAATTTTGTATGTAGGAAACAGAAAGAACGCTGTAGGAGGCTTAAAACTGGTTAAGGAACAGCCAAACTCTGCTACTAAGGTAAGGTTGTAGAAGACAGTTTCATGTCACAGGTTATACACTATGGCAAGACTGAGCACAGCAACAAGACACAAGGCAGTTACAGTGTGTCAGCAAAGTCATTTTCATGCAATAATTTCAAAGTAGACTGAGGTTTCAAGATGTGCTGTTCAAGCTCTTTTGAAGAAGCACAAAGAAACTGGCGATGTTGAGGATCGTAGATGTAGTGACTGGCCAAAGAAACTTAATACAGCATCCTGATTACATCCCTTCATTATCGGAAAATATTCAGCAGTTCCATCAGCACAGAACTAGCAGAAATCAGTAGGACCCAGATACACCCACCTACTGTCCGGAGGAGTCTAGCCAGAAGTGGTGTTCATGGAAGAATTATGGCAAAAAGCCATACCTCCGACATGGAAACAAGGCTAAGCAACTCAACTATGCATAAAGACATAGGACCTGGGGTGCAGAAAAATGGCAGCAGGTGCTCTGGACTGATGAGTCAAAATATTTGGCTGTAGCGGCAGGGAATTTGTTTACAGAAGGGCTGGAGAGCGAAACAATAATGAGTGTCTGTGTCTCAATGACACAATGTGAAGGTTCCTTCCAAGTTTAGAAATCAGGATTAATGGTGTCCTGAATGTTGAGAAATTACACACCTGAGAAACTATTCAGATGAAAGCGTAGAGATACGTCCCAATGCCTCAGATATAAAGGAAATGCTGCTAATTTAATACATAGATTATGGAGATGCCCTAAAGTCCATCGCTACTGGCATGGGGTTGTATCTATGATTAATAACCTCTTTGGGACCAGGCTGTCTCCAGAGCCGCACAGGTGTCTTTTAAGCATCCTGGATGATTCAGAGAGCCTGGGTGACATCATGGTACCAATAATAAGGAGACTATTTCAGGCCCCTAAGCTTATAGCACAAAAATGGGTATCCCCATATCCACCAGCAATAGTGGAATGGGAAACGCAAATAAGGGAAATCTCAATTAAAGAAAAAAATTTCTTTTTACATAAAGGTTGTATAGGGAAACTTGAAAAGATATGGAGAAGGTGGACTAAAATTTTGGATGGATGACGAGATGGGAGTAGACAAATGACCAAGAGGGAGAGAGAAGGGGGGGGGACTTTGGGGTTTATTTTGGCTTGGGGTTTTTTTTTTGGGGGGGGGGGGGTTCTGTGTGTTATGTATTTTTAATATGTATATGGGTTGTATGTTGTGTGTATTGTTTGTGTATAAAAGTAAAAAAAGATGATCTGGTTTAAAAAAAAAAAATGTTGAGAAATAGAGGCAGATACTAACCAATCATGCCATACCATCAGGGAGGCGTGTGATTGGCCCCAAATTTATTATGCAGCTGGAGAATGACCCCAAACAAAAAACCATTGTCATTAAGAACTATCTTCTGCGTAAGGAAAACAAGGAGTCCTGGAAGTAATGGTCTCAACATCATGGAGCTTAGTTCTATAATATGTTTGGAACAACCTACCTGCCAAGTTCCTTCAAAACCTGTGTGCCTAGAAAAACTGATGCTGATTTGAAGGCACCAAATTATTATATTATTATTATACAGGATTTATATAGCGCCGACAGTTTACGTAGCACTTTACAACATTAGGAGGAATCAGAGGGCCCTGCTCGTTAGAGCTTACAATCTAGGAGGGAGGGTCAAGTTATACAAAAGGGTAATAGCTGTGGGGGATGAGCTAATGGAGAAAATAGTGCAGTTGTTAGATGGAGGCCGGATAGGCTTCTCTGAAGAGGAAAGTTTTCAGGGATCGCCTAAAAGTGGACACATTTGGAGACAGTCTGACAGATTGGGGTAGGGAATTCCAGAGGATGGGAGAGGCTCGGGAGAAGTCATGGAGGCGGATATGGGAGGAGGTGATGAGGGAGCTAGAGAGCAGGAGATCTTGGGAGGAACGGAGATGGCGATTAGGTTGGTATTTTGAGACTAGGTTAGTGATGTATCTGGGGGCACAGTTGTGGATGGCTTTGTAACTTATTGTTAGTATTTTGAATTTAATTCATTGGGCAAATGGTAGCCAATGGAGGGATTGGCAGAGAGGTGTAGCAGACACTGAGTGGTTTGTAAGGTGGATGAGTCTGGCAGCAGCATTCATGATGGACTGAAGGGGGGATAGTCTATTTAAAGGTAAGCCAATGAGGAGTGAGTTGCAGTAGTCAAGGTGAGAGATAACCATATATGTGAATCAGGAGCTTTGTGGTTTCATTGGTTAGAAAAGGATGTAGTTTAGAGATGTTGCGGAGGTTGAGGCGGCAAGCTTTGGAAAGTGATTGGATGTGGGGCTGAAAGGAGAGTTCAGAATCTAGGATAACACCTAGCACCCTGACATGTGGGGACGGGCGGATGGTTTTGCCATTGCTCTTCACAGAGAAGTCAGGGGAAGAGGCACATGGGGGAGGAAATATTATAAGTTCCTTTTTGGACAAGTTGAGTTTGAGGAAGTGGTGTGACATCCATACAGATATGTCAGTTAGTAAGTTAGTGATGCGTGAGGAGACTGATGGAGTGAGTTGAGGGGTGGAGCGATAGATTTGTGTGTCATCAGCATAGAAATGATATTGAAAGCCGTGAGAGGCTATCAGCTGACCCAGGGAAGAGGTGTAGATTGAAAATAAAAGAGGTCCAAGAACGGAACCTTGGGGGACCCCGACAGAGAAGGGAAGAGGAGTGGAGGAAGTAGAATTGTAAGTGACACTGAAGGTGTGTTGGGATAGGTAGGATGAGAGCCACTGAAGAGCACAGTCACGGAGACCGAGGGAGTAAAATTTTTTGAGGAGGAGGGGGTGGTCAACAGTGTCAAAGGCAGCTGAAAGATCCAGAAGTAGGAGTACAGAATAATGTCCGTTGGTTTTTGCAGTTAGTAGGTCATTTGTGAATTTTTAGAAGAGCAGTTTCTGTGGAGTGTTGAGGGCGAAATCCAGATTGAAGGGGATCAAGAAGGTTGTTTTAATGAGGTGGTCACTCAGTTGGTTGTAAACCAGGCATTCAAGGAGTTTAGAGGAAAATGGGAGCAAGGAGCTAGGGCGTAGGTTGTTAAGATTGGTAGGGTCCAAGGACGGCTTTTTGAGTATGGGAGTGACCAGTGCATGTTTTAGAGCATCGGGGAAGATGCCAGAGGTGAGGGAGAGATTGAAGATGTGGGTTAGAGATTGTAGGATGGGGTCAGAGGGTGACCGTAGCATTTGAGAGGGAATAGGGTCCAGGGGACAGGTGGTTAGGTGAGCGATAGAAAGGAGTTTAGCAACTTCGTCTGGAGTAGCAGATTTGAATAGGGAGAGTGTCAGTTGTACCTGCTGACATGGGGTCTTAGCTGGGGGAGATACCTGTAGAGTGGAGATTTCATCACGGATTGTATCAATCTTGTTTTTGAAGTGATTAGCGATTTCCTGGGCAGTGAGTAAGTCAGTGGGGGGAGGCGGTGGAGGACAAAGTAGAGAGTTGAGGGTAGAGAAGAGTTTACAGGGATTGGATGAGAAGGTGTTAATAAGAGTAGTAAAATAGGTTTGCTTGGCAGTGTGGAGGAAAGAATAGTATTTTTGGAGGGCAGATTTGTATTAGTTGAAGTCTTTGAGAGACTTAGTCTTGTGCCACAGACGCTCAAGAGCGCGACTACATTTTTTGAGAATTTTAATGTCATCTGTTTGCCAGGGTTGTAGGGGTCGAGGCCTGATTCTGCGTGTAGTGAGAGGAGCGAGCATGTCCAGGGTGGAGGACAGAGATTTATTGTAGATGGACATGGCTTGGTTGGGGCAGAAGAGGGGAGAGATTTTGTCATAGAGGTGGTCAGTAGCAGAACAGAGGAGAGAGGAGTTGAAGTTGCGAAAGTTTCTACGGGTGATGGATAGGCGATTGGAGGGAAAGGTGGTGGAAGACAGGGGGAGAGAGAAACTAATAAGGTGGTGGTCGGAGAGAGGAAAAGGATTGTTTGAGAAGTTGCATGGAGTGCATAGGTAAGAGAATACAAGGTCAAGGGTGTTGCCATCAGAGTGAGTAGAAGCCTGTACCCATTGCTTCAGGTCAAATGAAGAGGTTAGACTAAGAAGTTTAGAAGTAGCAGGAGTGTTTGTATTAGCAGGGATGTTGAAATCACTGAGAAGGATTGTGGGAATATCCGAAGAGAGAAAGTAAGGTAACCAGGCAGAAAACTCATCAAGGAAAGTCGATAATGGTCCAGGGGGCCGGTAGATCACAGCAATTCTTAGGGAAGTAGGAGAGAATAGACGTATACAGTGGGCTTCGAATGATGAGAGTGAAAAAGAGGGAGGAGGGTGAATAACCTGGAAGGTGCTCTGGGGGGATAGGAGGAATCCCACTCCACCTCCCTTGCATCCATTAGGCCTGGGGGAGTGAGTCCAGTGAAGGCCACCCTGGGAGAGGGAAGCAGGAGAAGGGGTGTCATATTCTTGGAGCCAGGTTTCTGTGAGAGCAAGTAGATTAAAGGAATTAGTGACAAAGAGGTCATGAACAGCAGTGAGATTGTTGCAAACAGAGCAGGCGTTCCAGAGGGCGCAGGAGAGAGGTAGGCTGGTGTTGGCAAGAAGAGGAATGGAGACTAAATTGTGTAGATTGCGACTACTGTCAGAGGGTGTAGGGTGATGGGTGTGTTGGGCACAGTTAAATAAGGGGGGCCCAGGGTTTGGGGAAATATCTCCAGCGATTAGGAGAAGCAGAAGAGTGAGGGAGGTAATATGAGAATATGATTTGTATGAGGGGACATGATTCAGTATCCTGGGGGGTATGTTAGCAAGTGAAAAGTGAGGGTGATATGTACAGATTGTGGGGTGGAGCAGAGGGATGTAGAAAAGAGAGTTTAAGGAGAGAGGCAGCAATTGTGAAAAGGAGGAGAGGTAAAGAGTGCATGTTTCAGAGAGGAAGATGATAAAATTTGGAAATGGGATCACCTGCAGTCTTTTGTAGTTTGCTTTGTGCAAATCACTGAAGTGCAAGAGCAGAAGTGCCACTTATTTAAAGAACCCCACTTCTTTGGAAGAACCCCATGTATGTGCAGCCCCCTGTATGTGTTCCCCCGTAAGGAAGGCCTTGTTTTTATACTGTGTGTTGGGTGTGAGTTGAATCTGGCAATTAATCAATTAGGAGGGCATATTAGGAACATAGCCAACAGGGCATAACTTTCACACCACAATCAAACTGCAAGGGGACTAAAAGGCCAAAATTGTAAAGATAAGGGAACCCATAATTTAGGTAAGACTTAATGGCTAAATAAACATTGAAATAATGTGAGCATGGCTACAGATGGAGTTGAAACAGTGGTGACAAACAGATTTACCAAATAAGCATTTGTGCAGTCAGGCAATATTCAGTTTTAAGGTATGTGGAGGTATAAACACGGGTTTACCTGTGAAGAGAGAAAAAGATGTTCAGATGGATGGTGCAAGAGCAGAAGTGCCACTTATTTAAAGAACCCCACTTCTTTGGAAGAACCCCATGTATGTGCAGCCCCCAAATCAACCAAATGTTGATTTGATTTGATTTGCATTTCTCTTCTGTTCATTTACTTTCCATTTTGTTTATTGATAAAAATAAACTATTAACATTTCTATTTCTGAAAGCATTCTTCATTTACAGCATTTTTTTTACACCTGCCTAAAACTTTTGCACAGTAGTGTATGTTTGTTTTTTGTGCAAGCCCAGAAGTACATTTGTTTCTTTGAGTGCTTTGCACACTAAAAAGGGTTTCTTTCACAATTAAAGTGGTTGTAAAGGCTAAAGATTTTTTACATTTACACATTCTATACAGAAAGGTAAAAAAAAAAATCTGTGTGCTGCTCCCCCCTCAGCCCCTCCCCCAATACTCACCTGAGCCCCCTCTTGATCAAGCAATGTGCATGGGAGTCTCGGCTGTCCCAGGTCTCGGCTGTCCCAGCAGGGCTCGGGAATGAGCATGCAGCAGTGTCCCCATAGCAAGTGAATTGCTATTGGGGGCACCGGTCAAGGTGGAAGAGCCAGGAGTGCTGGCAGGGGACCTGAGAAGAAGAGGATTGAGCTGCTCTGTGCAAAATCATTGCACAGAGCAGGTAAGTATGACATGTTTGTTATAAAAAAAACAAAAAAAACACTGAACCTTTACGATCACTTTAAAAAAGCATCAAATAACCAAACTAACCTTGCATATTCACAATTTTTACAAGATTGCAACATGATAAAGTAAGATGTTAATTTGAAAAGTTGAATTTCCCTTTAGACCCCACATCTTCTGTGCTCTGAGAGCTGTCTTCCTGGATACCAAAAACTGTTGCAGGAAGGAAGACAGCCCTGCTGCCATTACTGTGTCCCCTGTCCGGAGAACGAGATCACCGATAAATATGGTTGGTGCTCCATATTCTTCATTCACATTTTCTTTAGCTATAGACACTTCTATAATGAACGAATGCATATAATTATACTTGTATAGGCTCTTCAGCTTCGTCTTTTAAGAGATATTCTAGGTGGAAGTAGATATTTTTCACAAGAAAGTTGTCAGGGAAAAAGGGACAATTGCAGCTATGATGAGCCATGAACCCTTTATAGGAAGCAATGATGATGACTTTCTGTGTCAGTAAAAAGTTTGATCACCAAATCTTGGGCAGTTTCACCCTTATTTTCTCTCTCATGGGATTTGTATCTTTAATCTAATTTCATCTTTATCTAATTTTGGTTTGTGATGGATTTGAGGACAGCAGTCTCTTTTTGCTGATATCCCATCCATAGCAAATCACTTTTTTTTTCCTTTGAAAAAACTAGTGTAGTTTTGTTTTTGGAGGTAGATTTTTGGAGTTTTCATTTAATTTGGGGGATTAGTGTTTTTTTTTGTTTTTTTATAGCGTGTTTTACACAGATGTTTCATCTGAGGGCTGCTGCTTGCTTTTGCCCTGTGTTTAGTATATTGGTCATGTTCTTGCCAATTAAAGCTATCCTGTTACCTTCCAATTTCTTATATAACTCCTAGATACATGTGTGTAAAAGATGGTCAAAGGAAGGAAAGTGTCAATCAGCAAGAATAAGTCCAAATTTTTCTGCAAGATTTAAGATTGTCAGCCCTCAAATGATACAGCTGCATAAAAATTGACAAGTGGTAGGTTAGGTGGCACTAGCAGGAAAAGGGACAGCGTCCGAGAACTGCTGGTCAATTTCTATCTGCCAATCAAAGCAGATCTGTCAATGCTTGATGAAAAGGATATCTGTCCCTACTAAAACTACCTAAAAAAAAAAAAAAATCATCATGATTTGAATAAAATAATAGAGAATTGAAGTGCTGCCAAGATAATGAAATAGTAAAAAAAATCAATTCCATAACCAAAAATGTGCTGCTGATGTTTACGATTAATGAGGCCTGAAGGATACATATTCATAACTCAGTTTATTAAAGGGTTTGTGAACGCATATAACTCAAACTCTGCCAGACTCTCTATTAGAGCCTGGCAGAGCACACTGCACCTTTCTTATAAAAAACAAGCGCTGTAAATACTGCTTTTGAGCTGTCTTCAGGCCGGTCACATGACTCGTGGCCGCTCTACAGCTCCGATGGAAGCATACTGCAGGAGAGGTCGTGATCTCCCTCTGACATCAGCTGGGGAGATCACATGGCCGCTCAGTCTCTCCTGCAGTAGCCATGAAAACCAGCCAAAAGTCACGTGACCGGACTGAAGACAGTGCTAAAACGGTATTTACAGAGCTCGTTTTTCTAAAAGAAAGGTACAGTGTGCTGTGCCAGGATATGAAAGTATCTGGCAGGGAGCAAAAAAGATTTTTATTTTTATTAGCAGTGGTGCAGGAAGGAGGGGGGTGAGGGGGAGACAGGAGAGCAGAGGGGACAGCAGCGTATGACGGAGGCCCACAATTAGACCATGGTAATCAGGGCAGAGCTGCCCTGATTTTCGTGGTCTATTTAGAGAGGGGATACAGGAAGTGCCAGATTGAGGGTTTTTATTTTACAGTTTAGAGGTGGGCAGATTACACAGCACAGGCACTGTGCTGTGTAATCTGCTTTAAGATACCAGAAAATCTATTTTTTTTTTTGGATTAACAAACGTTTTAATTCTTCTCTACTGGAGACTACTAACAGTAGCTGGCAGAAGCAATCAATAACCTGAGTTTAGGACCTTTTTAAGCACCCATCAAAATAAAACATATCATTAGGCTGGCTACATAGTCTAAATATTTCTCATAATGAACTACATAAAAACTACTCTCTATGCTATGGAGATGAGACGATGGAGAGGGATTCTGTAGCTTACCAGAAGCTTACCCCCCTAAAGCACCTTGTCCCCATGTTGATGGGGACAAGGGCCTCATCCCCACAACCCTTGCCCGGTGGTTGTGGGGATCTGCGGGCAGGGGGCTTATCGGAATCTGGAAGCCCCCAAATCCCATACTCCCCTATGTGAATGGGTATCGGATACATTGTACCCTTATCCATTCACCAAAAAAAGCAGTGAAATGTGACAAAAAACAATAGCCGGTTTTTGACAATTCCTTTATTGTAAAATAGCTCTGAGTGGTCTTCTCCCCCAATCCGTGTCTCCCGCCATCATCTTCTCCTGATGCCACCGTGTTCTTCCTCACCGTTGTCTTGCTCCGTTGTGTTGTCCCCCGCTGTCTGGCGTCTCTTACACAGCACACTACCATATGCAAACTGCTGGGAGTGTCAGTAGAAAGCTAATGATACACCCAAATCAGTTCGCATATCGCAGAGCGAACTGCAAATTCAGACAACACCCATGCGATCCGATTCTGCCATGGACCAAAAAAGGCCACTTTCACACTTGTGCGACTTGTCCTACGACTCCTGTGTCCATAGACTTTAAGATAACACTGGTATTGCTTCAAATCACAATCACAAATTTGCGGCAAAAAGCTCTGCAAAATCGCTGGACTTTCAGGTCGCCCAAGTGTGAAAGGGGCCTTATGGACCTCAAGTTGTATGAAAAGTCGGCCAAGTGTGAAAGGAACCTAATGAGATTCATTGATAATATCTTTGAATTAGGCCCCATTTGCACTACCAATGTGCGACCAATGCCTGTGTAATCTTGCAGTATATGGACCTCAAGTAGCACCAAAGTCAAACCAAAGTAGTGCAGGGACGAATTTGACCCACTTGCAGAATGCACAAGTGAGAATAGTGTCTAATTCAAAGGTATTATCCATGAATCTCATTCACACTATTGCAACCTGAAACACACGACTTTGCTGCTGCAACTTGGCCCCAACTTTTGGGAATGCCTGTGTAATATTGCGCCCTGTTTATCTCAAGTCACACCAAAGTAGTACAGGGACTACTTTGAAGTTGTTGCAACTTGAAGTAGCACAGATATGAATGTTTATCATTGAGAATCATGGGGTACAACTTGTCATGCAACTCGGAGGTCCAAATTTGCTGGAAAAGTCGCCCAACTGTGAAACAAGTCATAGATATATTAATAGAAAGGAGCTCTCATTTATATTTGCATAGGCCTTACTGCGTTACATCAGCAGAACAAATGCAGGAAGTGATGTGTGCACATGGGCACATCCAACCCCACATTGAGTAAGCACAAGTACATATCCTACGCTTACCCGGCAAATCAGCAGTGCCTCCTCTTTGCTAAAGAGGGACCTCGCCATGTTCACCTAAATGGAGATCCTGACCAGCACAGAAACTTCCGGCTGATTACAATGACTCATTTCCGGGTCAGAAGGTGAAACCACCATCTTTTGATCGCAGCTGCGAAAACTTGTTAGCAACCACGATTAGAATTTTTTTATTTTTGTTTATTTGCAGATATGCAAATCTGTATTTCTACATATAATGATATTTGAAGGTAAACTTAAGGGATTTCAATAAGAAATGGTGTCCCTGGGATAGCAGCAGGTGAATTACAAAGACAAAGGCCCAGTTTGAGCCCTGGTTCACACTGACAGCAGGAGGAAATCGTGCAAGTGCAGCTGAACTCACACAATTTCATTCCCACATGTCAGTCCCAACTTCGGGGAGAATTTCAGACTTCTGTGCATTGATGTCAATAAAAATCGCACCTGAAGTTGCCAAAAATTAGTGCAGAAACTACTTTTGGAAATTAAAACGGTGTAATTGCCACTGATTTGACATGTCAAATCGCACCAATGTGAACCAGGGCTGACACATACAACACTGTCTATCCACCAGCTGAATTCATTACCTGCAATTCTCCACAGCTGTTATAAAGATTCCACCTTTATCATTTACTTACAGGTGTGCAGAAGAGATTCGTTTTTTTGGTGCACAAATACATATAGAAATTACAGGATATAAAAGATAAATATTGCACTTGCCCAAAACGAATTAAAAATAAAAAAAAAAAAACACACACAAGCTCAATAATGTACTTTTATTTTGCCAGCAGAAAAAAAAAATATGTACATTCATTTAGCTTCAAAAAAAAAAAAAAAAATTTCTACAGGATGTATGGTGCTACATTTAGCAAAACAGTTAGCAATTGGGTTTTAAGGGCCCCGCTCATAGAAGCTTACAATCTAAAATTTGTCTAAACCTTAGAGTGGACACAGCTTTACTTTCAGTGTATAACGGGTAACATTTCATACTACAACTCACCCACCAGCCCACATCATTTTTATCTGCAAGATTATAGAAACAAACTTATTATTCTTACAAAGCATTCCAATATAATATTAAAAAAAGCACATATTCAAAATATAACACCCACCACCACCCAGCAAATCTACGCACATACATACATTGGTGACCATATTCTTCTGGAAGCTGCATTTCTGTGTACATGATTAAGCAATGAGATCAAAGAGTAGAAGGTCAGCACATGCTCCCAAACCATGAATGCATGGTCAGAGAAGAACAATACACACACATTGACAACATGGCCACATAAACCCACTTTTGATGGAAAAATGCACAAGAATTTCAGCAAACAATATGCACAATATCATTCCTTCTACCCCACAAATCACAGCAAAAAAACCTTGCCTTCTCAGGCCAAACAACCCCCCCCCCACTGCAGCCCTTTATATACAGTTACAATAAAAAGTATGTGAACCCTTTTGGAATGATATGGATTTCTGCACAAATTGGTCATAAAATGTGATCTGATCTTCATCTAAGTCACAATAGACAATCACAGTCTGCTTAAACTAATAACACACAAAAAATTAAATGTTACCATGTTTTTATTGAACACACCATGTAAACATTCACAGTGCAGGTGGAAAAAGTATGTGAACCCCTAGACTAATGAGATCTCCAAGAGCTAATTGGAGTAAGGTGTCAGCCAACTGGAGTCAAATCAATGAGATGAGATTGGAGATGTTGGTTACAGCTGCCCTGCCCTATAAAAAAACACACACCAGTTCTGGGTTTGCTTTTCTCAAGAAGCATTGCCTGACGTGAATGATGCCTCGCACTCTCAGAAGGCCTACGATTAAGAATTGTTGACTTGCATAAAGCTGGAAAGGGTTATAAAAGTTTCTCCAAAAGCCTTGCTGTTCATCAGTCCACGGTAAGACAAATTGTCTATAAATGGAGAAGGTTCAGCAGTGCTGCTACTCTCCCTAGGAGTGGGCATCCTGTAAAGATGACTGCAAGAGCACAGCACAGACTGCTCAATAAGGTGAAGAAGAATCCTAGAGTGTCAGCTAACAACTTACAGAAGTCTTTGGCATATGCTAATATCCTTATTAGCGAATCTACGATACGTAAAACACTAAACAAGAATGGATTTCATGGGAGGATACCACAGAGGAAGCCACTGCTGTCCAAAAAAAACATTGTTGCAGTTTGCAAAAGAGCACCTGGATGTTCCACAGCAGTACTGGCAAAATATTCTGTGGACAGATGAAACTAGGGTTGTCCCGATACCGATACTAGTATCGGTATCGGCACCGATACCGAGCATTTGCCCAAGTACTTGTACTCGGGCAAATGCTCCCGATGCTTCCCCCGATACCTAGAGGACAGCTGTGATCGGCGCGTGGGGGAGTTAAAAGATTCTCCCCCAGCGGCTTTCACCAGCTTTAGTGACATACAGCGGTGATCGCTCACAGCTGACTGTCACTGCATCCTCCTCCATGCCCCCTCCGTTCCTCTGTGCCTCTCCGCTGTCCCCTGCATTCCTCTCTCCTTATCTGTCCCCCTCCATTCTCCCCCTCCATTCCTCTCTCCTTATCTGTCCCCTCCGTTCTCCCCCTCCGTTCCTCTCTCCTTATCTGTCCCCTCCATTCTCCCCCTCCGTTCCTCTCTCCTTATCTGTCCCCTCCGTTCTCCCCCTCAGTTCCTCCGTCCTCCCCCTCCTTCCTTTGTGTATGGATAGAGTCAGCTGACTCTGTCTATTCACATAACTGAAACATTGTAATTTCCTGTGATTATGATGTGTCAGTTTATGAATGGAGAGGAGCCGCTGTCTTCTCTCCATTCATTCTCAGTGCAGCTGACGCTGCAGAGAAAGGGACTGGGGAATCTCTATCCTCTGTCTCTTTCTCTGTCTCAAGGGGGAGATATCAGAGGTCTGTTAAGACCCCTGATATCTCACCAAAGCCCCCCAAAATGAAAAATATTATTGTAAAAAATAAAAATTGTAAAAAAAAACAAAAAAAACACACACACATACACCATGTGTTCACCCCCCCCCCCCCAAAAAAAAATAGCAAAAAAAAAAACTGTCACGTGACATTAAAAAAAAAGTATCGGTAATCGGTATCGGCGAGTACTTGAAAAAAAGTATCGGTACTTGTACTCGGTCCTAAAAAAGTGGTATCGGGACAACCCTAGATGAAACCAAAGTTGAGTTGTTTGGAAGAAACACACATCACACCAACATCAAAACCTCATCCCAACTGTGAAGTATGGTGGGAGCATCATGGTTTGGGGCTGCTTTGCTGTGTCAGGGCCTGGACGGATTGCTATCATCAAAGGAAAAATGAATTCCCAAGTTTATCAAGACTTTTTGCAGGAGAACTTAAGGCCATCTGTCCACCAGCTGAAGCTCAACAGAAGATGGGTGTTGCAACAGGAAAACGACCCAAAGCATAGAAGTAAATCAACAGAATGGCATTACATAACGGGAGACCCTGCCCCCCTCTGACGTCACGGGGAAGGCCACAGGGAAGTCTCTCCGTTATTTAATGGAGGGGGACCCTCCGTTATTTAAGAACCATCAGAAGACGAGAAGCGTCACACAGCGGGAGCCTCCATTGACACACACAACACTATGTGTGGAGAAAAAGAGGCACATCACACCAACATCAAAACGAGACGAGAAGTGTCACACAGCGGGAGCCTCCCATCATGGTGGATGCGGAGCGGCCCGAGAAGAAGAAGAAGGGAAGAAGACGCCGCGGAGGAAGATGCCGGACAAGAACACTGGAGGAAGAACCAGAAGAACCAGAAGAAGAAGAAGATCGAGGAAGAAACTAAAGGAAGATAGAAGATAGAAGAAAGAAGATAGAGGAAGCATTTAAATAAAGGAATTGTCAAAAACTGTCTCTTATCATTTTTAAAATTTTTGACACTTTTTTTGTGAAATGGTAGGGGTACTTTTGTACCCCCTTTCCATTTCACACAGGGGGGAGGGCCGGGATCTGGGGGTCCCCTTGTTAAAGGGGGCTTCCAGATTCTGATAAACCCCCTGCCCGCAGACCCCCACAACCACCGGGCAAGGGTTGTGGGGATGAGGCCCTTGTCCCCATCAACATGGGGACAAGGTGTTTTGGGGGGCTACCCCAATGCACCCTCCCGATGTTGAGGGCATGTGACCTGGTACGGTTCAGGAGAGGGGGCGCTCTCTCATCCCCCCTCTTTTCCTGTGGCCTGCCAGGTTGCATGTCAGATAAGGGTCTGGTATGGATTTTTGGGGGGACCCTACGCCATTTTTTTAAAATTTTGGCATGGGGTTCCCCTTAAAATCCATATCAGACCTGAAGGGCCTGGTATGGAATTTAGGGGGACCCCCCACGTCTTTTTTTAAAATTTTGGTTCGGGGTTCCCCTGTGGGGAATTCCCATGTCGTTTTTATCAATGAACTTTTATGCGTAATGTTGGACCGGCAATTCATTAATAGCCGCGAGTAGTTTTAAATTACTTTTTTCCTTTGAAATGTCATTTTGCTGTCAGACTGTTCTAAACACGGGAAACATGCGCCCCTTTACAGGCATACTACAGACACCCCCAGGTACAAAATTTAAAGGAATATAACACTTTTATTGTTTCACTTTAAGCATTATTAAAATCACTGCTCCCGAAAAATTGGCCATTTTTAAAACTTTTTTTTGCATTGATCCATGTCCCCTGGGGCAGGACCCAGGTCCTCAAACAATTTTTATGACAATAACTTGCATATAAACCTTTAAAATTAGCACTTTTGATTATTCATGTTCGTGACCCATAGACTTTAACGGTGTTCGCACAAATTTTTTGCCTGTTCTCATGTTCTGGTGTGAATCGAACAGGGGGGATGGCCAGCTCATCCCTAGTCAAGAATTACTCCTGATCGTTGTGCATGTCTGATCTGCAACTACAGGAAATGTTTGGTTGAAGTTATTGCTGCCAAAGGAGGTTCAACCAGTTATTAAATTCAAGGGTTCACATACTTTTTCCACCTGCACTGTGAATGTTTACATGGTGTGTTCAATAAAAACATGGTAACCTTTTAATTCTTTGTGTGTTATTAGTTTAAGCAGACTGTGATTGTCTATTGTTGTGACTTAGATGAAGATCAGATCACATTTAATGACCAATTTGTGCAGAAATCCATATCATTCCAAAAGGGTTCACATAGTTTTTATTGCAACTGTAAGATAGATTGTATTGTTAGCACGCTGACACACACCCAATAGAAGTACACGCCCACCAGTATCTTTCAAACTGTCTCTTCATGTATGTCTAAAGTGATTGCACCTGATGAGCAGGAACACATAATACTATTTGCAACTATGTTAGCCCTTGGCTATGTGCATCAAATCGTGTTAGCCCTTGGCTATTGTGCATCAAATCTCCAACTACAGGCCAAAGATCAAAGTCCATTTGCATGCACATAAACAAAGCAACAGTTTTCTAAGCATATGTACCTGTGCAGTGTAAACCCTACAATTTTAAATGTCCAAGTCCCTGGGCATGATTAGTGTTAACAAACATTAACATCAGTCCCTGGCTGCAATGAGCTTCCAATCTAAAGTCCAAAACTAATTTTCCTACATTAGAACCTATTTCAACAGGAAACAAATATAATACCAGCATCTCTTTGGATTGTGGGAAGAACCCCACACAGGGAGAACATATAAACTTCAACACAAGCATTAGCATGTTGGGGAATTGAACCAGCAACCCCAGTACTGCTAGACAGAATTGCTACCCACCAGGCAGCCTCACACATGTTGTCTGCATCTCTGTGGTGTGAACCAGCCCATAGCCATGCTCGGTGTCACAAGCAATAGATAATATATTGGCCTAAGTATTGGGACGCCTGCCTTTATACGCACATGAACTGTAATGGCATCCCAGTCTTAGTCCGTAGGGTACAAAATTCATTTGGCTCATCCTTTGCAGCTATAACAGATTCAATTCTTCTGGGAAGGCTGTCCACAAGGTTTAGGAGTGTGTCTATGGGAATGTTTGACCATTCTTCCAGTGCACATTTGTGAGGTCAGGCATTGATGTTGGACGAGAAGGCTTGGCTACAGTCTCCGCTCTAATTCATGCCCAAGGTGTTCTGTTGAGGTCAGGACTTTGTGCAGACCAGTCAAGTTCCTCCACCCCAAACTCACTCATCAATGTCTTTATGGACCTTGCTTTGTGCACTGGTCCAAATCAGTGTTTCTCAATTCCAGTCCTCGAGGCGCACCAACAGGTCATGTTTTGAGGCTTTCCATTATTTTGCACAGGTGATTTGATCAGTTTCACTGCCTTAGTAATTATCACAGCTGTTTCATCTGAGGGAAATCCTGAAAACATGACCTGTTGGTGCGCCTTGAGGACTGGAATTGAGAAACACTGGTCCAACTCATTTGGTGGAGGGTTGATTATAATGTGGGGATATTTTTCAGGGGTTGGGCTTGGCCTCTTAGTTCCAGTGAAGGGAACTCTTAAGGCATCAGCATACCAAGACATTTTGGACAATTTCATGCTCCCAACATTGTGGGAACAGTTTGGGGATGGCCCCTTCCTGTTCCAACATGACTGTACACCAGTGCACAAAGAAAGGTCCATGACCTCAAACCGATAGAACACCCTTTGGCTGAATTAGAGCAGAGACTGCAAACCAGGCCTTCTCATCCAACATCAGTGCCTGGCCTCACAAATGCACTTCTGGAAGAATGGTCAAACATTCCCATAGACACACTAAACCTTGTGGACAGCCTTCCCAGAAGCTGTGGGCCAAATCAATTTTTAACCCTACGGATTAAGACTGGGCTGCCATTAAAGTTCATGTGTGTGTAAAGGCAGGTGTACCAATACTTTTGGCTAAATAGTGTACCTGGCAAGATTTACAATGGTGGTGGAACCCTCCTACACATAAATACTACATCTAGACATAGTTTTAGAACCTGGGAGATGAGACAACTTCTCTACATGAAGCGGCATGTTTGGGATTTGAATTCAGACGCTCAGGGATGCTAAGCAGTTCTAACCTCTAAGCCACAGAGCTGCCACATGTGAGAACCTCCTACACATAAATACTGCACTTCTTTGGACACACAGGTGATGGAATTACATTACTCAAGAGTTATTCTTCTTGATTTATTCTGTGATATTTGGTGGTTCTTTGTGATTCTTTGTGGGTGAGTGTAGAAAAGTGATATTACCCTCAAATTTTTGGGAATTACATTTTGATTTCTGATGTTGGTACACATATCACATTTTGTAGGCTCAAATTATGATTATTTGGAAATAAAAAGCACAAAAAATTGTGACTCATTTTAAATTTGCATCAGCAATGGTATTGTTTGTGGATTGTGAAGACACCTGTGTGAGTTTGGGGTAAAGATTGTTCTGAGATGAAGAGTAACAAGTGAAAGTGACAGAGAAAAATATATTTTACCAAAACATCAAAACATTCCACATTCTAGCATTCTTAAAAACAAAATAGTTGAAGTCACAATGTTGCAAAGGAAAATTTATTTCAGAGAAAGATACATTTCATCTCAACATTAAAAGGATTTATTTGGGAAAGTTACAATTGTACCATTAGAATCAATGGCTAAAACTTGCATTGGACTATAATAGCAACGATTTTCACACCCAAAAAATGCTCTTTACTATAGCGCCCTGTAAAAAAAGACATTGGAGCTAAAATGAGAGCTATTTGCAGGTCTGAGCATGCTCAGTTGTGCTGGCACCTAGTTGTACAAAAACGGGGAATTTATCCCTTCTCAGACTTTTAAAGATATTTCAGTGTAGAAATCACTTTTTCACACAGTTTAAAAGCAGATTATCTTTAAATAGTATACCACGCATTTCAGTACCATTTAGGCACTTACCGTATTTATCGGCGTATAACACGCAATTTTTCCCCCTTAAAATCAAGGGAAAGTTGTGGGTGCGTGTTATACGCCGATCCCCGCTGATTGTGAGCTATCGGCAGCGATCGCCGCTGACATTCACAAAGCGAGTAGTTTTAAATATGGCGCTGCGGAGTTTGGAGGGACTCGGCGGAGCTGAACGAGCGCCGCTGAAATCACAGAGCCTAGATACACATAGTCGAGTGTATTCGGCTCTTTCCGGCGCCGCTCACAGTCACACCCAGTCCCGCCATTGGACCTGTGTTATGTCCATCATAGGGCGGGACTGTGAGCGGCGCCGGAAAGAGCTGAATACACTCGACTATGTGTATCTCGGCGGCGTTCGTTCAGTTCTGCCGGCGCCGAGTCCCTCCGAACTCCGTTGCGCCATATTAAAAAGTACATGGATATGTATGTCGGCGGCGGCGGCAGGCATGGACACTGGGGACAAGGCTGCACTGACAAGGCTGCACTGGGGCAAGGCTGCACTGACAAGGCTGCACTGGGGCAAAGCTGCACTGACAAGGCTGCACTGACACTGAAAAGGCTGCAATGACACTAACAAGGCTGCAGATGAACACTGATGAGGCTGCATTGATGGGCATTTTAATGTAAGTTTCTTTTCCTTAAACTTCCCTCCTAACAGTTTTTTTCCTTAAAATTCTCTCCTAAACTTGGGGTGCGTGTTATACGCCGGTGCGTGTTATACGCCGATAAATACGGTATATCATGCTCTAAACATTATTTCCATGTGCACTATGCCAGGTTTTAGCGGAGTAAAGGTTTGACCACTATTTGGTTTGAGGGAACTATAATAAATTTGATATTGGGAGTATTTTTTACCAGCGCTATAGTGAATACAGTTTTAGTGCTAATTAGCGCGATTAGTGCTAATTCACAGTAATTAGCGCTGCGGCATGATAGTAAATGACCACCTATATAAAGAAGATCCCACTATGAATATTAACATAAATATTGATGTACAACCTCCATGGTCCATAATATACCTAAATGGAATGATGGAATTTTTTTTTATATGTTTAGGACAATGTCTTACTGGGAATCGTACCATCTCCACATTTATATCTCAAAGTGTATGAATACAAGATTATAACTTCATGTATTCTCATGAACTAGAGGCAAGTCATGATTTGATTGTCTGCTGCCATAGTAATAATATCATTAGGTATATGTATTAATCTGATTTAGAAATATACTGTTGCCTTATGAGTTTGTGAAATCTCCATTAATAACTGTAAAATATTTTAATTATGAATAAATTTCATTTAGCGTGTATCTACGTAGGGCGTAACATTATCTTCACAGAAGTCTCTGTTAGACCAGACAATTCTGTGCCTAGGCATGTGTACAGGGCCGGTGCTACCACTAGGCGGACTAGGCAACCGCCTAGGGTGCACTGCCGCCTAGGGCGCCCGGCCGCTGGCTATTTTACTCCTGCACTGTCCTTGCAACTACCCTGCCATGGCAAGCAGCAGCCGCCGACAAACGCCCGCCCCCCCCCGCTTCGCCGCTGCTGTGTTTACACAGACAGTAATCCCCCCTCTCTGCTCTGCTATCTTGCAGCGAGCGGCGAGCCAGTAACATCTGTCCTGTCCAGCAACCCCCAGGGCGCTCTCTGTGTCAGTGTCAGGCAGCAGCAGCTGCCCCCTCCGCTCTCCACTCTCCGCTCTGTCATATATCTCGCCGAGACAGCTCTCGGCTCTACAGTGTGTGTCCATCATCCATGTCAGTCCAGCGGCACAGCACCCCCCCCACGCTCTCCTGGAGCGGAGTATGCATGGAGGATGGCGTGGCGCCTGGCGGCGGCTCTCCGGGCTTGGGGACACGTGGACCCTGGGCTGGCTGGAACGGGAAGAGGTACCGCACCGACACACACAGAAGTGTAAGAGTGGCTCTAGAGGACCCTAAAAGGAGCCACCCTATAGACAGTAATGGGTGAGAGAATCTGGAAAGGCTGTTTGTGAAGAAACAACAACTTTGAACAAAGAGCACACAACAAGCAATGTGAGAACTGAGGTATGCTACTATATATGGTGTTTTCTATAGGGTTTAGGTCCCATTCACACTTGTGTGACTTTTTCTGCCCCAAAGTCGCATGACAAGTCGAACCACAAGTTTACAGATGATAATCATTCAAATCTTTACGACTTCAAGTCACAGTGACTTCAGAGAAGTTCCTGCACTACTTTCATGCGACTTGATTCAATTACTTCAATGTAAACCCACAAAAGTCGCATGAAAGTTGCACCTGTGTGATATAGATGTGATTTGGGTGCGACTTGTGAAAAGAATGCCTGAAAAAAGTATGCAGCCTGGCAGGCCAGGAAAGAAGCGAGCGCCCACCCCCTCCTGAACCATACCAGGCCACATGCCCTCAACATGGGGAGTTGTTTTGGGGCAGGAGGGCTCAGCCCCCCCAAAACATCTTGTCCCCATGTTGAAGGGGACAAGGGCCTCTTCCCCATAACCCTGCATAGGACTGCTGCCTAGGGCGCCCAGCCACTGGTGTTCCTACACTCTTCTCTCTGCAGCAGGCAACTAAGTCTCAGCAATAGCAGGTAGCCGCCGCTCCATTCGCACAAAGTGTCAGAGGTGCAGCAGAGGACTGTGTCTGTGTCCCAACTTCCAAATGAATGGAAGCAGGTAAACATTCATTGATGGGCGCTGGTAGGCTTCATTCAATGGGCGTTTCATTAAAAAGGTGGGGCAGGGCAAAGGGGGTGTGGTCAGGGGTGGAGCCAAGGGGGGGCAGCAAAATGAGGTTTCGCCTAGGGTGTCAAAAATCCTTGCACCAGCCCTGCATGTGTATCTAAACAATGGGACCCAAACCTCATTGTTCTACACATAGTCACTTCAAAGGATCCCATGTTTGGATATTCAATGAAGGGAGGACAACCCGCAATCAATACTTAACTTCCCGGGAAAAGGTCAAGTTAATCTCCTGCTAAGAATAGTCACAAGCATTTGCATTAAAGGGGGCTGACTTATGCAAAGTATAGGGATTGGCGATGTAGCCAGTCCTTAACCAGGAATAGGGGAGCCCACCAATCAGAGCCATGCCATGCCAACCAATGAGGCATCCGCCTGTAATGATATACACAGACTAGATGGGAGGGAAACACACACTCTATGGCAGAGCAGTCACGTGAATGGAACCCCTGTGGAAATGGTAAATATGTCAAATCTCCCTTGTACGTGTATCTAAATATGTTGGTCTTATGTATTTTGTGTCCTATTGTTTGTAGATTAATGTTTTAAGGAATATACTCTGTATTCCTTCATGTAATCCATGATTTTTACCCTTTTCCTGTACAATTAGATAGCTTGCTGTGTATTAGTCTAGACCTATTTACTATATACCAATATATTTTTGTTATTGTGTTAAAGCTTTCACTCATGGCCAAAGAACTCCTGATTACTGAAGCTAATATCTGATAGCAATTATAGAGTGTAAAATAAGGTGCATTTAGCATATTGTATTATACCTTGGCATTTTTTTTTAAGGATAAACCCTACTAATACTTTGATAAGCTGAGTTTGTGGTAGATTTTTTTTATGTTAAAGTGAATTGGGTGTAACAGTTATGGGTCTAAATACGGCTGTGCTTACCTTGCTGTTGTCTACAGAGAGGGTTACCCTATTGTTCCTTGTATGCTGATCGCAGCACTATTGGTCAGCACAACTCCACTATTTTTTGTTTCTTGGGTGTAGACTCTATTCTCTGAAGATACTAGTGTTATTTTAATGTTTGTGTCTCCATTCTGGTGCATATTCTAAGTGGTAGACTACTATGTCAGAAGTCTGTTCTGTGGTGTATTGTATCGTCACTGAACTTGTACATCATGGAGAAACTGATGGCCAGGATTGCTAAAGTTAAAAATAGCTCTGAAATAATAAAAGCAATGGAGGTATCTAAAAGCCCATGGCACCAGGCACAAGAGTATGTAAATATAAAGCTTACAGAAAAAAATCCAGCAGACGTGAGGGTAAGACGGCCCTAATTTTTGTGGCTTGCTGGTTGGCTAACAATTACAGACAGTTGTTGTTACAAAACATCTCTCAAGGATGATCTAGAAATAGTCAAAAGTAATATCAGTACTCTAATGCCGTGTACACACGAGCGGATTTTCCGTCAGAAAAATCTTGGATGGTTTTTCTGATGGAATTTCTGCTCAAGCTTGGCTTGCATACACACGGTCACACAAAAGTGTGCGGAACTTTCAACCGTCAAGAACGCGGTGACGTACAACACTACGACAAGCCTAGAAAATTAAGTTCAATGCTTCCGAGCATGCATCTAATTGTTTCTGAGCATGCGTAGGAATTTTGCGTGTCGGAATTGGTACAGACAATTGGAAATTCCGATCGAAACTTAGTTAAAAATTGAAAACCTGCTCTCAATCTTTTGCTGGCTGGAATTCTGACAGCAAAAGTCCGATGGAGCATATACACGGTCGCATTTTCCGACCAAAAGCTCTCATTGGACTTTTGCAGGTGGAATTTTCGATCGTGTGTACGCGGCATTAGGGTTTCCATGACAAATTTGGATGCTAGCCACCAGCAACCAACAATAGACAACCAAAACAAGCGGGGAGAGGTTGATCAGCTGGCACGGGGGCTGAAGGAAGCAGAGAGTAAATGTAAACAATTGTCTGCATCTTCCAGCCCAGGGCAGCTTGTGCAATCTCCACATACCATAGATTGTAATGCAACCGGTTTGAGTATTTCTAGATGCAACAGGAAATTATCTCCATCTGGAGTATGTGATAGTTTCAACAACTCATTGAAAGATGGGAGCTCTTTTGAAAGTGCCCCTATATTTTGTATGAAGACAGAAAAAGTTGTTAATCAGGTTTTAGCCATTGAATATTCTCAGCCTAAAACCACACCAGTTGTTAAGAGATGCTTTAATACTTTACAAAAGATAAATTGCTAAACCTGTGGGGTTACTCGGTCACATCGCTCAGTTTTGTTTGTCTTCTGGTGAAAGGATATTAAAACAGAATCAATATACAACAAAGAGGCATGACGTGGAAGTGTACTCACCACGCTGGGGGGGCTAGGAGTAATAAATATGAAAATACGAAATCATACATCCTTTCCTCAACTATTAAGGCCAAGAATGAGGCTTTACAGTATGAGATTAAGCAAATCAAACAGGAACGGGATGAGTTTGTGAAAGAATTCCAATCCTTTAAAAGAAACGTTATTGAATCCTTGAATTGGAAAAATGGAGGGAGTAACTCGTCCATCGGGAACCAAACCAGTAAACTAAAACCGGGGATGAAATACAAGATATAAGTTATGTTTTAGAGGTCTATGGCATTTTAGTTTCACTAGATCAAAGTGGGAATGTCATTGACCGTTTACCAATATACACATAAGAATGTTGTATTGTTTTCTTTAAATAGGTTAAAGAAAAAAAAAGGGGATAGAGTAATAACTATTGTCTACAAGTTATCTTTTGTCAGGTTAAGCAAGTTCCTGAAAGTATATTTACATATAAAGCAGCTATATGCACAGTGCCTTGCAAAAGTATTCACCCCCTTGGCTTTTTACCTATTTTGTTAAATTACAGCCTTTAGTTCAATTTTTTTTAATCTGAATTATATGTGATGGATCAGAACACAATAGTCTAAGTTGGTGAAGCAAAATTTGAAAAAATATATACATAAAACTATCTTTCAGAAATAAAAAACTGATAATTGGCATGTGTGTATGTATTCACCCCTTTTGTTATGAAGCCCATAAAAAGCTCTGGTGCAACCAATTACCTTCAGAAGTCACATAATTAATGAAATGATGTCCTACTTTGTGCAATCTAAGTGCCACATGATCTGTCATTACATATACACACCTTTTTGAAAGGCCCCAGAGGCTGCAACAATTAAGCAAGAGGCACCACTAACCAAACACTGCCATGAAGACCAAGGGACTCTCCAAACAAGTAAGGGACAATGTTGTTGAGAAGTACAGGTTAGGGTTATAAAAAAAATCCAAATCTTTGATGATCCCTAGGAGCACCATCAAATCTATCATAACCAAATGGAAAGAACATGGCACAACAGCAAACCTGCCAAGAGATGGCTGCACACCAAAATTCATGGACTGGGCAAGGAGGGCATTAATCAGAGAGGCAGCACAGAGACCTAAGGTAACCCTGGAGGAGCTGCAGAGTTCCACAGCAGAGACCGGAGTATCTGTACATAGGTCGACAATAAGCCGTACGCTCCAAAGAACACCACCCCCACAGTGAAACATAGTGGTGGCAGCATAATGCTGTGGGGATGTTTCTCAGCAGTCAGGACTGGGAAACTGGTCAGAGTTGAGGGAAAGATGGATGGTGCTAAATAATAATAAAAAAAGCAGATCCTTTTTTTATTTTTATATGGAAACATTAAGACAATACAGACTAATTATACAAACAAAATCACATTAAACAAAAACACAACCCAACCCCCCCACCCTCACCCATCCCCCATTCTGCTCTTGGAGTATGTATGGAAGAGAAAAAAGAAAAAAAGACAGGAAAAAAAAAAAGCATCCAATATTACAAAGTATATAGTACCTATTATTTTACATGATACCTAGGTCATGCATTGAAACCATCTTGACCAGGTAGCATCAAACTTACTCATGGAATTCCTTAGGGAATATGTATGTTTTTCAAAAAGAATAATCCTATTGAGATCCAAAATCCACTCAGATAGGGTTGGCAGGTGGGGAGAAGTCCACTTATGAGCAATCTGTCTACGGGCAACAAAAAGTGCGCATCTTATAGTGTTACCAATAGAGGAGGTATAAATAGAGGTATCGCAGTATCCCAATAAGCCTATAAGTGGTTCAACCGGAATATTAGTATCCAATAGTCCATTTAGGGTACCAATCACCTCCGCCCAGTATCTTTGAAGTTTCAGACACCGCCACAAAAGATGTATTAGCGTACCTGTATTACACATCTAGCACAGGCTGGCTCTGATTTCAATCCAATTGCATACCGAAATGGGGGAGTTCTATAGACTCTATGGAGAATAAAGATCTGTGTCAGTGTGTGTGATGGAGAAAGAGACACCCGGGGCGAGGACCAAAGAATATCATCCCAGGCCTCCTCGGGGATAGAACCAATATCTTTTTCCCAGCCGGCCCTAGAGCAAATGGGAAAGTTCAGTAAAAACCTAACAATCTAAGAGTCTAACAATACCCTATATGTAGCAGAGGTGAGACCTTTTGTTGATCCTGCCTGTACTATCTTATCAAGAACAAGGATAGGGGGAAAAAATATCATAGCAGAAGAGAACTGGGCATGTAACGCATGTCTTAGTTGGAGGAATTGATAGAATCAGTTAGATTGTAAAGAGAACCCTCCCCTTAGATCGTCAAAGGATTTAAGTATACTGTTTTCGTATAACTGAGCTAGAGTTGTTATTCCTAATTTCCCCCATCTCTGAAAGCCTCTAAGGGCCAAAATTTGAGGAAGTCTATCATTTTCCAATATAGGGGTGTAAACTGTATCCCATATTTTACATATTAACGTGCAGGTAGGCATATCGGCAAGACACCCCCCTCTTGCACCATCTAGGACATAGAGTGGTAACCGACCCTTAAATGCATAAGAAAATAATCGTTGAGCAGGAAAAAGTGTCTGCTCAGACTCCCACCCAACGAGGTGCTGTAGTTGGGATGCAAAAAAGTATAACCTTGGATTAGGAACTGCCAGACCGCCCGCATTTTTGGGGTGTTGTAGAACCTCCAATTTAATGTGAGTGGTTTTGTTCTGCCATATTAATCACCTAAATATGGTATTAATCTTAATAAAGATCCGCATGGGTATCCAGATCGGGGCATTGTGTAAAAAATAAAGAAGCTGAGGCATCCATATCATCTTAATTAGATTAATATGACCTATTAACGATAGGGGTTGCTTATTCCAGGGTTTACTTTGATTTTGGAATCTAGAAAGTAATGGAAGTATATTATCCACAATATATGACTTTGGGGAGTCAGGCATAGTTATACCCAAATATTTTATAGAAAAAACAACTTTTTCTGTCCCCTAATCAAGCCGGTAACATCGGAAAAGGCCCGCATAAGACATGCCAAGGGCTCTATAGCCAGGGCAAAAAGCAGGGGGGACAGTGGACATCCCTGCCTAGTGCCCCGGAAGAGTCTAAAACTGGGAGAGTGAAGGCCATTGACCCTAACTGATGACACCGGAGTCGCACCCACTGGCAGAAGCCAGAGCCAAGCCCAAATTTTTCGAGGATGGCCCATAGGTATGGCTATTCAACACTATCAAAAGCCTTGATTGCGTCTAGCACCAAAAAGGCACGATTTGAGTGGCCCGGAGCCGGAACCTGCATATTTAAATATGTGCGTCTGATATTGAATGCGGTTGACTTATTGGGCATGAATCCTACCTGATCTGAATGGATAATATGTTTAATAACCTTATTTAATCTAGTAGCAAGTTTCTTAGCAAGAATTCTAACATCTGTGGATAGTAGAGAGATTGGTCTGTAAGATTCAGGCTGTAGCAAGTTTTTCTTTTTTTAGGTATGACTACAATTACAGATTGACCCATAGTGTCTGGAAGCCGGCCCAAATGAAAAGCCTCATTTAATGTACTAAGGAGGGCAGGAAGTATCTCTTTATTATATTTTTTTATAGATCTCTATAGGGAGACCATCAATCCTTGGGGCCTAGGAGTTAGGGAAGCTAGCCACCGCACTTTCCACTTCCAGTAAGGTGAGAGGTGCATTAAGAATTTCTCTCTTTTCTTGTGGGATAACCGGAAGATTAATACTGGCCAAATAACTAGATAGCTCTGCTGGAGTATAGTCAGCCCTAGAAGTATACAAATCCTGATAATAGGACTTAAAAAAAGATATAATAGGGCAAGTCTGATTAAAAACCTCCCCCCTCTACGTTCATTAAAGCTGAGACATGTGTAGGGTTGGATTGAGACCTTACTATCTGAGCCAGTATTCTACCATTCGACTCTCTCTCAGCCCATCTAAGTCTTTTCTGGAAGAAGAGTTTATTCCTAGCTCTAGATTCCAACAGTTCATTCAGTCTATTTTGAGATGAAAGCCATTCTTGTTGGATATCCAGAGAGGGATTCTGAATATACAGGGTTTCTGCCGCGGAGGTATCGGACTTTGAAAGCTCAAGTTCTCTACGGGAGGCACTTTTAATAATACTTATATTCTGGATTAACATTCCCTGAAGATAGGACTTTAAAGCATCCCATACAACTCGTATGGGAGCAGAGCACAAATTGAGGGATATTCTTAAGCAAAACCTGTACCAATCTGTGTATGATTTGAGGCTAGGATGGAGGTTCACCTTCCAGCAGGACAATGACCCCAAACACACTGCTAAAGCAACACTTGAGTGGTTTAAGGGGAAACATGTAAATGTGTTGGAATGGCCTAGTCAAAGCCCAGACCTCAATTTTTGGTTATTCTTGAGTTTGGTTTCGCTATGGTGAAATAAAAAAATTAAATTAAAAAAAAGGAGGATCTACATGTTGCACACACAGTTGCGCTTCTTCAGCAGCTTACAGATCTAATGAACATGTAAAAAACTTCTAATGAGTGTGTGTGTATATATATATATATATATATATATATATATATATATATATATATAAACATGCTATCCACTACAAGAAGCAATGTAAACAGAAGAATGGTGATTTCAATGGGATCTAGCAGGAAATTAAAAAAAACAAAAAACACAAGGCTGGTGACCGCCGGGGGTAGAGGAGCAAAGACCTCCCATGGGGGCATAGCTATATGTTACAATAAGTTGGAAAAGGGTTCCCTGCACAACATATAGGATTTTGCTAAATATATTCATAAAAATAGATATTCACATATGTAGATTTGTAAGATAATAAGTTGTGGGGGTCATGTGTGAATGAATTCGGACAGGTAATCCCCACTATTGAGATAATAGTAAAAATTCTATAAAATAAAAGAAAGGAAAAAAGGGAAAATAATATTGAAAGATATATTTTGATAATAGCCATTTATATTTATCCATGTGATATCTAAAAACTATATGTATATATTGTATACATGACATGAAGTTGGCCAATCAATAAACAATATAATTGAACATGTAATGTGTAACAAGGAATAGTAACAACAAAGGGCTTACCAGTAGCTGAAAAAGCCTATAAAAACCGATGGTTGGTAACCATAGACAACGGCAATTGGTTAATGTGGGTGCACATGGGGAAGAGGGTAATCTGCCACCACGGTCAAACCTAGCGATTAACGCCGCAACATTAACCAATAAGGCAAGCTATCCAATAGTTGGTAAACACCTTAAGCAGGTGCTGCCTAGTGAAAAAGAAGCAAAGATGACACAAGGAAAGTGCAATAAGTAAACAAAATGAAGAAAAGGTGCCATAGCGGCACAGCCAGATACTTAGTGATTAGCGTCCAATAACACTAGACAAGGTTTTACCCTATGTTTAGATAGCACATATAAAGAGACCAAAGCATGCATGTAATCCCTGATGAAAATGCTGGCCTTAATGAGCAGTCTGGGGGCAGCCGTTTATAGCTGCGTCCCAGCAGGAAATACGTCATCTCCGGGCGGAAATGATGATAACTGGCATAGCCACAGGCTGCCATGAAATGCTAATTGCGGCGGCCAATAGGGCGGCAGCAGGGACAGGGCAAGAGGAGAGCAGGGACCTCGCGTGATGACGTAAGGAGCCACATCGTTCCACAGGAGCGACAATGGTTAGAGACCGCCCAACCTGCCGCGCATATGCCGGAACGACCAATGCAGCAGACAGGGAGAGGGCGGACCGAACAGAGGCTGATGCACAGCCAAAAGTCCCACCAATCACCGTGCACCCGGTCAAAGAAACGACTGGGTGGGCAGTGCTGTGTGGACACATGGGGGGAAGAAAGGCCCCAATTGTACCCCGGGGTCACAAAGACAGGTCAACACCAAACAGACAAACTAAAGCAAATGACCATAATAAAAAAAAAAACTGTATAGATGAACTACCAAAGATGTAAATAGAACATCCATATATAGCCATACATATGTAGGGGTAAAATAACTTTATATCAATAATCCATAACCCTAAACAGTCATAAAAGGCTGGTTGTATTTAACCTGAACAAACAAACAATTTTCTCAATTCGTAGGATTTAGAACACAGTTACAGCACAGGATTTTATAAAGAAGTTGAGGCAGTAAACATAAGAGCAATCAAGCTCAGCTAAAGGGGCAATAGATAGAGACCAATTATGACACTATCAATGGGAGATCCCCTAAGAATGAATTAAAGGGATAATGATGACAAAAAATTAAATTAGCATAATTCTATTGGGACTAATAAGTACAATCATAGTGTATTAATAAAGCAAACAATAAATCAGACAGAGTGACAGACTATAAGAGAGGCTTGTATGATTGCATACCATTTAGACCAGGGGAGCATATAGCATGTAAACGTTCAATCCAGAGGGTTTCTTTCTGGAGAATCACTTTATCCTACTCTCCCCTTTGGGGTCCCTAGGGATGACAGCCAGAACACAAAACGAGACAGAGGTATTGTCAAATCTATGAAAGAGGTCAAGGTGTCGACTGACCGGTGTCAGCATTTTCCCATTGCCAGATGTATAGATGTGATCACTTATCCTCTGTCTCAATTGTCTGTCCGTCTTCCCCACATAGATGGCTCCACATTTACAATTCATCAGATACACCAACCCCTGTGTATCACAGGCTGCAGAGAATTTGGGGTAAAAGGTTTCTCCATTAGGGAGTTGCAGTTTGTGACCCAGCAGAACCCATGGGCAGAACGTGCAATGGCCACAGTGCGAGGTGCCCATTGGTTGTGCAGGGCCACGTGATGGATTCTTAGTATAATGACTTGAAACTAACTTATCCCTCAACGATTGAGCTCATCTAAAGGTTATTTCGGGGTACTGACCAATATATTTACTGAGGATTGGATCCTCCTGTAATAAGTGGCAGTGATTGGCCATAACATTCCTGATTTCAACGTGGTGGGATGAAAACCTAGTAAAGAATTTTACCGTTGGATTGGTAGTGGGGATTTTTGCTTTAAAGAGTAATTCATTACGCGTTTGCCAGGCAGCCTTATTAGAAGCCTGGTGTAGTAAAGTTTTACTGTATCCTCTAGATGTGCTCAAATATGGTTTAAGTTTTTGCCCGTCTCAAAAGATAGATACAGTATGAATCAATTAAGGATGTTCACATGTGTCAGAACCCTCACATACAAATTTAGGTGTGATAATGATCGCTTACGGTCCAAATCAGAACGTGAGCTCTCAGAAAGTATCAAACATTTTAAGATGGACGACTGTAGAGCACTTCGAGATCTTATGCTTTTATTGGATGAGAATGAGACTACTGACATCTCAGATACAACCATAGACTTGAAGGTCCCTAACATTGCAGTAGGGGCTACATCAGCACCTCCCCTTAACAAATTTAAACTAAAATCAAAAAATTTCCCAGATCTTACTACCAATTCCCAGGCTTGGGCGTTTCTACATAACGTGGTTAGTGACATTAAACGACTTGATGTCACCTCTAGAGAAAGCAATTTAACTCAGACACAGCGACAGACTATTTTTAAATGATCAAATCACGCTGATCTAGTAGTCAAAGCTGCAGATAAGGTAATAAGGAAATATTGTTCTAATGACTAGAAGCAATTATGAAGCCATGTGCTTCAAAATTCTATCTGATCCTCAATGGTATCAGCGGATACCTAAATCCCATACTTTGTCATTTGAAAATGAATTTTTACAGATTATCAATGAAGTCCATTCCCAGGGACTCATTGATCAAGATATGTAGGTTACCTGAATGCTCAGTCTCCCAGGGAGGCTTCCTAAAGTGCATAAGAACTCCTTGTCGCCCCCTGGTAGACCAATAATTTCAGGTATCAGATCCCTCACGGAGAATGCCAGTAAACTGGTGGATTCAGTGCTTATGCCGCATGTCATATCATTACCATTGTATACAAAGGATACGCTAGACCTCCTTAACCACTTCTGGACCGCCGCACGCTGATATACATCCAAAATTAGACGGGGGATATCGTTATGGCGCAGCTAGCTGCCATAACCCCGGTATCCTCATGCTCGGCCAGCGGTCCGGTTTCTGATAAGAGTGGTCTCTGTGGCGGATTCGCCGCAAGATCACTTTTATCAGTCGCAGGAGAGTGCCCCCCCTCCTGCCTCGCTCCAGTACCCTCCGCCGCTTACTGGGTCCGTCGGCAGCGGCAGAGGCAATCGGATCTTCACCCTGGCTGGGCATGGAGATGAGTGAGGGGAAGATGGCCCCTACCCGTCTCCATAACAATGCAGGGCGGAATCGACGTCAAAACGTCACTTCTGCCCACAGCTCTTAAAGGGCCATTTTTTTAAATAATTTTTTTAAATGACAATTTTTTTTTTTTTTTTATTGCATTTAAGTGTAAATATGAGATCTGAGGTCTTTTTGACCCATATTTAAGAGGTCCTGTCATGCTTTTTTTCTATTACAAGGGATATTTATTTATTCCTTGTAATAGGAATAAAAGTGACTTTTTTTTTTAAAAACAGTGTAAAAATAAAAAATAAAAGGTAAAAAAAAGAAAAAAGAAAAACCTTTTTTTAGACGTGCCCTGAACCGTGCAGAGGCGAACGCATATGTAAATAGTGCCTATATATGAAAACGGTGTTCAAACCACACATGTGAGGTATCGTCGCGATCGGTTGAATGAGAGCAATAATTCTAGCACTAGACCTCTTCTGTAACTTAAAACATGCAACCTGTAGAATTTTTTAAACGTCGCCTATGAAAATTTTTAAGGGTAAAAGTTTGTCGCCATTCCCCGAGCGGGCACAATTTTGAAGCGTGACATGTTGGGTATCAATTTACTCGGCGTAACATTATCTTTCAAAATATAAAAAAAAAAAATTGGGCTAACTTTACTGTGGTCTTATTTTTTAATTTAAAAAAGTGTATTTTTAAAAAAAAAAGTGCTTGTAAGACCGCTGTGCAAATACGGTGTGACAGAAAGTATTGCAACGACCGCTATTTTATTCTCCAGGGTGTTAGAAAAAAAATGTATAATGTTTGGGGGTTCTAAGTAATTTTCTAGGAAAAAAAACTGTTTTTAACTTGTAAACAACAAATCTCAAAAAGAGGCTCGGTCCTTAAGTAGTTAAAATTCCTTTACAGGCATACTATAGACACCCCCCAGGTACGAAATTTAAAGGAATATTTTATTGTTTCACTTTAACCATTATTAAAATCATTGCTCTCAAAAAAAGGCCCTTCTTTAAAACTTTTTTTTGCATTGATACATGTCCCCAAACACTTTTTATGACAATATAATGCATATAAGACTTTAAAATTAGCACTTTTGATTTCTCCCATAGACCTTTAAAGGGTGTTCCGCGGCTTTTGAATTTGCCCCGAACACCCCAAATTGTTCGCTGTTCGGCGAATGAGCGAACAGCCAATGTTAGAGTCAAACTCATGTTCGACCCGAATATAAAGCCCATCCCTATTGTACATAAGTTTTTTAACGTTATCCAATTAAAATTCAAAACTTTTATTCTAACATGTGTGCCTATAAAGTCCATCTTTGTAATTCCTAGTTTTTCTCATCATATGTGGTCATTGGTCATTTTTTTTTTTGTTGGTCAGTTCTCTTTTTTGTGCCATAACTAAGTTCAAAAAGCATTGCTTGAATATCATATAGATATACTGGGATGGGTGAGACTCATATTGATTGGCAAATAGCAAGGAGTATAGTACAATTGTACTTAAGAGTAATTTAGTTTGATTGTTCCTGAAGCCAAAAGTAACTGGTGACAATCCATATTCTGAAATCAAGTTATTTTTGTCTGCTTAGTTGACACTGCCTAATCTGCACTGAGACCTCTTAAAGTTATGACCTCTTCCATAGCCTGTTAAAGGCAGGACTCGTACAGTAGCTACACATGGTAGCCAAGGACGGAGCTATATGCACAAAAGTTTTGCACCAGCCAAGGTTAGCCCATTAGGGTTGGTATAACTGAACACAGTTTCAGTGAAAGGAGTTAGAGGTGAGTTGCAATGGCAACAAGATCCCCCTGGACACTTGAAGGGTCATACATGCACACAGTGGTAGTCAGCGGAAGGCGGGGCAGAGTTACTTGCAGGCATATGACAATGGAGGAAGAAAGATGGGGGATGGAAATCACATAACCTGGCTGAAGGGCGTAACCATTCAAATTGTTAAATGTGTCAATGGGAAAGGGTCTCATTATTATGTTGCCCTATACCTATAACAATTCTAATCAAAGGTCCTTAATACTCACAATGACAAGATAAGCATTCATTTGAATGCATACAGTATGCCTTAAAAGTACTCGTGTTTTTCTTTCTCTACCTTTGTCCACATTAATATTAATATTAACATTTTCTTTCCTCGTGTTTTTTGTTGGTGTTCTATCTCTTTTGATTGTTTTATGGACTTATTACATTCAGAACAAGTGATGACTACCGATACTGGAATCCAGAAATGTGGACTGTAGAGATGGAGAGTTTAAAAGTTTTTTTTCCCCTCAGAGTTTTTTTTTGTTTGAGAAGGCAAAGCCAAAAGTTCCAGATATTAAAAGGAGATTACACATAAACCATTATTTTAGGTGTGGCCGAGTCTCATATTCTCAACTGGCCACAAGGGGCCATCTGTTCCCTTATTAGTTTACGTGAAATCTCCATTAATAGCTGTAACATATTGTAATTATGAATATATTTTATTTAGCTTGTATCTATGTAGGGCGTAACATATTATCTTCACAGAAGTCTCTGTTAGACCAGACAATTTGGTGCCTAGGCTTGTTTATCTAAACAATGGGACCCAAACCTCATTGTTCTACACATATTCACTTCAAAGGATCCCATGTTTGGATATACAGTGAGGGGAGGCCAACCCGCAATCAATACCGGTACTTAACTTCCCGAGAAAAGGTCAAGTAAATCTCCTGCTCAGAATAGTCACAAGGATTTGCATTAAAGGGGGCTGACTTATGCAAAGTATAGGGATTGGAGATGTAGCCAGTCCTTAACCAGGAATAGGGGAGCCCACCAATCAGTGCCACGCCATGCCAACCAATGAGGCATCAGCCTGTAATGATATACACAGACTTGATGGGAGGGAAACACACACTCTATGGCAGAGCAGTCACGTGAATGGAACCTTTATCTTCCTCTAACCTTCCTCTATGGAATAGTAAATATTGGAAATCTCCCTTGTACTTGTATGTAAATATGTTGGTCTTATGTATTTTATGTCCTACTGTTTGTAGATTAATGTTTTAAGGAATATACTCTGTATTCCTTCATGTAAGCCATGATTTTTACCCCCTTTTCCTGTACAATTAGATAGCTTACTGTGTATTAGTCTAGGTCTACTTTACTATATAAAATACATTTTTGTTATTGTGTTAAAGCTTTCACTCATGGTAAAAGAACTCTCATTTAACCCAAATCATATCCAAGAGATATTAAATCTCAAATATAGTATACGGTAACAATACTATATGTAGAAATTGTTTAAATATGCAAATTATTGTGTTTAGAGATATATACTATAGCTATATAAAGATATAGTGATATAGCTAACTATCTATCCATCCATCTTTTACATATATATATATATGTGTATGTATGTATGTATGTATGTATGTATGTATGTATGTGTATATATATATATATATATATATATATATATATATATATATATATATATATATATATATATATATATATATATATATATATATATATATATATTGTGACGATCTGGGGTGAATTTGCTCAAGTGGTATATGCGTTTTCAGGAACACCGGTCAATCCAAACTTTTTTTAAGGGCATGGCAGCCCAATTTTATTTAAACGAAAACAAACTTCACAGAAAATCTTCCCTCACAGGGGGTTCCACCATCATTGTATAACAGAAATTTCAGCCTCCTGGCTCACTCACTCTTACATAGTCAAACTCCCTCCTGGAGTGGAAAGGGAAGTGCAGCACTAAAAACTGAGTGATAAATGGCATTGATTCATATCATACAATGTAGGTACATAAATCCAGAAGGTATGCATTAACATAATTGGTAGGCATACATTGTGATCATAACTCTCAAATAGTATTATGTGACACACTATTGAGTCCGTGAAAAAATCCTTAAAGATATGTATATATCTGACACCAGGAAGTGTGGAAAGGCAATGTAGTGTTCATAGAAGGTCCACCACCGTTTTTATAAAAGGGGAACGATTGAACACAGATGGGTATACACCCACTATGTCAATCAGGCTTGTAAAAGTGAGGATCCTTAAAGATATTTGAAGGAACTTATCAAGGTGACCAGGATACTTGTAGGGAATGTATATGGCAAGAAGGGCAAATCCAATCAGATATCCAAAGAATATGTGGAAAAAATGTGAGAGCACATAGCGTGATACTGCATAAAAGGCTTTAAAGCATATTTATTGAAAGTAAAAAACTCACATTTATGGAAATTAAAAACAGCGCTGAGTACTTGAGTAATATGGCAGTGTCAGTGGAGTCAGCAATCCGTCCCGACGCGTTTCGTCCTACCGGACATCATCTGGGGTGCCTCACCACTCTGTACACTGCCTCTTATATATAGTAGGTGACCCCCCGTGTTAGAATGCGGCTCCAATTGGTAACACCATTAGTGGGGGAATGATACTTACAAATATTCCATGATGACCTCTTTCTCGACTCAACATAGATATATTAAAACCATCATGGAACGTCATTGGGGAGTATTGAGGAGCAACCATGTACTGTGCAATATCTTACCTGAAAGACCCAAAGTCATTTACAGAGGGGCCCCTTCAATACAGAGTATGGTTGCTCCAAATATAATTGATCCCCCTAGACGCCCCACTTTTTTTCATGAACTAGTTGGATACTTCCCATGCAAGAAGTGTACTGTGTGCCATTACAACATCAGTGGTAGGCACAAAACTTTAGAATTTCGGTCTAATGTAACCAACAAAACTTATCCGATTAAAATGTTTTGCACATGTGCAACAAGGTACGGTGTTTACCTCATCACCTGCCCGTGTGGGAAACACTATGTGGGTTGTACCACTAGGGCGTTTTCGACCCGGGTCGGTGAACATGTAGCAAAAATCATAGGGGGAAATACCAAACATACTGTCCCCAGACATTACAGACAGCATCACAATCGAGACCCTTCTGGATCACAATTTCTTATTATCGACAGATACGTCCCTCATTGGCATGGAGGGGCTTTAACCCATGGCGTATCCCAACTAGAGACGTACTGGATATATGAAATCCAGTCCCACACGCCATTGGGGCTCAATGTCGAGTGGGACATTAACGCCTTCATCAATCAATCCTAAACTATTATGCCTTCTTTTGTCTGTCCTTCCCTTCCATACTATCATAGAATTCTAATGCTTTGTCGAGATGATATCTATTAGATTGGGATATGTATTAGTCACCTTTACAATTGATTTTTGTTACCCTAGACACCTATGTGGGACCGTGGCTCCTTATCGGTTTATTTTTCCATCCTTTAGGAATATATTGGTTGATTAACACCTCTCTACAGTTACCGTTTTTACTATGGTATACCAATTTATGCATTCCGCGTTCAGAATATAAAGGATAGAGCTTGAATGTACAAATTCACGTCACATATCTGTATGCAAGGGCGAGATTTAATTTTTGATTTTATATAGTTTATTTTTAATATATGCCCATCTTTCGTTATATGACGATGTTTTTCTTTTTCGTTACGTACGTAGACTACATCTAGACTACGCGTTAACACACATAACTAACGTTATATGGTATACTTTCACTTCCTCCTTTGGTGCGGTCCATCCTCCATCCGGAGCGAGGCCTGAAACACAGCGTCATGATGTCATGATGCTTTCTTGTCTGGCTCCGCACTATCGGCCTACGTTGATGGGTTTGGACATATGCTCTCGGAGCTAGGTTTCGAGCGTGAGATGTTGCTATGGCGACGCACATGCGTGCGTTCCAACACATCCACCCAAGAGAGGCGTGCAACGCATGCGGTCAGCGCCATCTTCTACATACCCGGAAGTAGCTTCCCACTAATGGTGTTACCAATTGGAGCCGCATTCTAACACGGGGTCACCTACTATATATAAGAGGCAGTGTACAGAGTGGTGAGGCACCCCAGATGATGTCCGGTAGGACGAAACGCGGCGGGACGGATTGCTGACACCACTGACACTGCCATATTACTCAAGTACTCAGCGCTGTTTTTAATCTCCATAAATGTGAGTTTTTTACCTTCAATAAATATGCTTTAAAGCCTTTTATGCAGTATCACGCTATGTGCTCTCACATTTTTTCCACATATTCTTTGGATATCTGATTGGATTTGCCCTTCTTGCCATATACATTCCCTACAAGTATCCTGGTCACCTTGATAAGTTCCTTCAAATATCTTCAAGGATCCTCACCTTTACAAGCCTGATTGACACAGTGGGTGTATACCCATCTGTGTTCAATCGTTCCGGTAAGCCCCCCTTTTATAAAAACGGTGGTGGACCTTCTATCAACACTACATTGCCTTTCCACACTTCCTGGTGTCAGATATATACATATCTTTAAGTATTTTTTCACGGACTCATTTTTTAATAGTGTGTCACATAATACTATTTGAGAGTTATGATCACAATGTATGCCTACCAATTATGTTAATGCATACCTTCTGGATTTATGTACCTACATTGTATGATATGAATCAATGCCATTTATCACTCAATTTTTAGTGCTGCACTTCCCTTTACACTATATTATTTACAAGTTTAGATCACTTGCTTATGCTAGCTGCTCACATTTTCATGACAGCGCGATATTCACATTTTACTTTTTAAACTCCCTCCTGGAGCTTACTTGCTCAGCTGTTTGCTGCTTGGTCTCGGGCCACATCTGCTTCCTGCAGACATCCATGCTCAGACTGCCACCTGCAGCCTTAGACTACTAGAGACCGCCTGTCTTTCTCGCCGTCTCTACCTGAAAGCCCTTCTAACTCCTACACCAGGCCACCTGCCTGTAGGGTGGAGCTGTTCCCAAGTGTGAGCCCTGAGCTCTCTTCCATAGTGCCGGTTCACACAGGGGCAACACGACTTGCAGGTCGACTCACCGAGGCGACCTGCACACGACTTCAGCGGCGACTTGCAAAATGACTTCTGTATAGAAGTCAATGCAAGTTGCCTGAAGTCGCCCCAAAAATACTACAGGAACCTTTTTCTAAGTCGGAGCGACTTGCGTCGCTCCTATTAGAACTGTTCCGTAGTACAGAACGGGATGCGACTTGTCAGGCAGCTAAGTCGCCTGACAAGTCGCCCCTGTGTGAACCGGGGCTAAGGGGAATATAAACCCAGCCCACAGGTGTGCAATCAATATGCCTGTCTTTGCAAAAACCAGACTGAAGGTGCTAATATACACCGTGACCTGGGGTCGCCTCTCCACATATCCTCCCCATTGTTTCACACCGGAGGGAGAAATACAAAACCCTTCTTCCTAAAGGGGCACTACATCCACCTCTTTTTCCGGGTGTGCTGCCACATTCACTTCTCCGTAATCTTTTCACCTCCCCCAAACCTACTCTCCCAGGACTGTAGGGGGCCTACTTCTACACCCACTGTCAGGAACTGACTCCTCTGAGTACCTGGCTCAACTTCAATTAGCACTATCTGTTTTCCAGGTTCGCAAATCCCTGTGTGGTCACCCTTGGCAACCAACTTCCCAAAAATGCACAATTCAACATCACCAAGAACTCTTGTCCCAACACCTGCTAGGACAGTGTCTGAGGAGGAACCACACACAGGGAAGCAGTTGCTCTCTATGGGACCTTCCCACAGTTTCACATTGCCCCCTGTTGTCCAACACTCCATCAGCGACTGTTCTTGCACAACACTTTTTACCATTTCTGTTACCGCTGGTATTTCCGATACCTCTGCCTTGTCTAACAGGGCTCCAGAGTGCTTGTCATACACAACCTTTGTATGAAGCAATCCAGCATACTGTGAAACAATTTTCCACATTAATACAAAACAATGCATTAAACGATTCCACCAGTTACGATTTCTACACAGTACAGCCTGCAATATCCAGCTCCAATCAGCTGTACCCCGTGGTACGAGGTCGCCAAACACAGGAGAGGACAGCAGGATATACACTGGCTGTACACTCCATGATTTTAACATTTCATTAAGCATGACTGTCACAAAATACACATTTTTCCCTTTATGCATTGTGGACAAACTTTCTGCTGTGCGTTTGCTGCGCTTGGACCTTCAGTCATGAGAGGATTAGTTTCTGCAACAGCCCGTGCACCTTGGGCTATAGTATGTTCTGCAGACGCCTCTCCTGGTCAAGCAGCCATAGCGTCCACTACTATTTTAGACGCAGAATTTTCTTCCAGCATTGCTATTAGTCTCTTGGCCCAGTCATCCCAATAGTTTATGCTCCTCAGCACTGCATCCGCCCAAGGAAGCATAGGCAGAACAAGAGGCTGAACAACATCTGAAACACTGCTATGGTTAGTTTTACACTTCTCAACATTAAACACATCACTTTGTTTTACCCTGCATTGTGGCAGCACCATTTTCACCCACACCATGTTGCTGTACCCCTCGTGAGCAGATGGAGTTTCATTGCAGAACTCAAGCTTTTAACTTTAACACTTACCTCCCCACTGAACAGGGCACTGCAGCAAGGCAAGTCCTTTTTAGCACAAACAGGGGATCTCCCATTTGGGGTCACTTCCACTCCATGTGCACAGTCACATAGTCAGTCTTTCTCACCCAATCTGCAGACTTAGAATCACAGGCGTTGCTATGGACATCTGCTCTCCTCTTGAACTTCCAGTCAGCCTGTTGCATTTCCCCATGCGGTTACTGTGTGAAATGAAAGGCTTTCGGGCTTTGTGGTAACAGTGAGCCACCTCTTCATAGGAGCCCCACCATCCAGACGACACATCACTGGTTGCTATGGGAGACTGCATTCTCCCTGTAGAGCTTCTCCAGCAACTGTAACGATCCTCTTGAGCCCACCAGCCAGGACTCTCATCAGGATCATTCCACCATTTAGCATAGGTCTCCCGACCAACCTTGCCTTTGTTGCTACGGGCAACAACATTCATTTTTGCAGCAACAGATGCAGAGTTCCTTCAAAAAAATTTTTTGCCATACTGTCTCCTTACAGCTGAGACACAGCACCCATCACTTTGCTTCACACAGCAACACTCACGGTTTCCAGCATTCTCCTCTCCTCTCCCCGGCCACCTGCCTGTAGGGTGGAGTTGTTCCCAAGTGTGAGCCCTGAACTCTCTTCCTAAGGGAAATATAAACCCAGCCCACAGGTTTCAGCCTGTTTTTGCAAAAACCAGGCTGAAAATGCTAATATACACCGTGACCTGGGGTCACCTCTCCACAATAGATTGATATTAGGGTTGCACTGATACTAGTATTGGCATCGGCACTGATACCGCGTATTTGTCTGAGTACTTGTAGCTTCCGATGCTTCCCCCGATACCTTGCATTGAAGTCAATGGGCGGGCGGAGTGGGTCCTGGCACAGTGAGTCCTTGCAGTGCAGGAAGGTAGGCCTGTGGGCTAGGGTTGCCACATCATCCCTTTAATCCAGGACACATATTAATTACACAGGTTCTGTGGCTGATTAAGGTGGTAATTAAACTCACTTGGTGCCTTATCTGCATTAAATCAGCCTCAGAACTTTTGTATTTAATATGTGTCCTGGATTAAAGGGATGATGTGGCAACCTTGCTGTGGGCAGGGGTGTGGGTCGCAACCGTGTGCATCCATCACCAGCATCTGTGACCAGGCCGTCAGAATTTTTAACGGAAGTGACGGCCCGAGTCTCTATCAGAGGCTGCACACGGTGACGCCCATCTTGGTACACCCTGAACTCGGCCTCAGTAGCCTGCAGTCACAAGGCGGCAGTGGACATCTTGTTACACCCAGTCCATATAGTTCACTAACTATATGGGCTGGGTGTAACAAGATATCCGCTGCTGCATTCTGACTAGGCTTACTGAGGCCGAGTGAAGGGTGTATCAAAATGGGCTCTTGTATACTCACTGTCAGTCATCACATATCGTCGATTTTATTTTATCATGCCTACCAAACAGTTCCACCTATCATTGCCTATAAGTGTCACCTATTAGTACCCATAAATGCCACCCATCAGTGCTGCAAATCAGTGCCACCTATCAGTGCCCATAAGTGCCAGCCATCAGTGCCCATCAGTAAGTGCCAGCCATCAGTGCTGCATATCAGTGTCCATCAGTCAGTGCCACCTATCAGTGCTGCAAATCAGTGCACATCAATCAGTGCCACCTATCAGTGCCACATATCGGTGCCACCTACCAGTGCCCATAAGTGCCAGCCATCAGTGCCACAAATCAGTGGCCATCAGTCAGTGCCATCTATCAGTCCTGCATATCAGTGCCAGCAATTAGTGCTGCAAATCAGTGCCCATCAGTCAGTGCTACCTATCAGTGCTCATCAGCGCTGCTGCATATTAGGGCCTCCTCATCAGTGCCACTGCCACCCCATCAATGCCCTTCATTGCTGCCTCATCCGTGCCACCTAATCCTATCAGTGCTGCATATTAGTGCCTCCTCATCAGTGCCACCCCATTAGTGCTCTTCAGTGCCGCCTCATCAGTGCTCCATTAGTGCAGCCTCATTAGTGCACATCAGTGAAGGAGAAAAAGTACTTATTTACAAAATTTTCGGACAGAAAAAAAGTATCGGTAATCGGTATCAGTGAGTACTTGAAAAAAGTATTGGTGCTTGTACTCGATCTTAAAAAGTGGTATTGGTGCAACACTAATAGATATATCTATTTATATATAGATAGATATATCTATCTATATATACACAGTATCTCACAAAAGTGAGTACACCCCTCACATTTTTGTAAATAGTGTATTATATCTTTTCATGTGACAACACTGAAGAAAATACACTTTGCTACAATGTAAAGTAGTGAGTGTACAGCTTGTATAACAGTGTAAATTTGCTGTCCCCTCAAAATAACTCAACGCACAGCCATTAATGTCTAAACCGCTGGCAACAAAAGTCAGTACACTCATAATTGAAAATGTCCAAATTGGGCCCAGTTAGCCATTTTCCCTCCCTGGTGTCATGTGACTCGTTAGTGTTACAAGGTCTCAGGTGTGAATGGGAAGCAGGTGTAGTAAATTTGGTTTTATCGCTCTCTCTTTCTCTCATACTGGTCACTGGAAGTTCAACATGGCACCTCATGGCAAAGAACTCTCTGAGGACCTGAAAAAAAGAGATGTTGCTCTACATAAAGTGGGCCTAGGCTATAACGGAAAATTGTTATCACTTACCGTAATTTTCCTTTCCTGGCCCATCCTCACATCAGCACATAACGGGTTAACACCTCCTTTGGAGCCCCCAATGACCACATGTTCCAAGCTGAAAAAAAGACAGCCCTTCCCCCAACTAAGATGTTCGATAACCTAGCCTGCGACAGGCCACTAGGGAGGGAGTCCTGTGCTGACGTGAGTATGGGCCAGGAAAGGAAAATTACGGTAAGTGATAACAATTTTTAGTTTTCCTGGCCCACCTCACGTCAGCACATAACGGGATATAGCAACGCTAATATAGGGAGGGAGAGAACAAATGAAAAGGGACACTAACAATGAAAGAAAAGCTGCTAAAGCCAGAAAGAATTGATCTCTCTTGTCTCAAACTGTCAGAAACCATGAATCAAACTGAGACAGAAGTACAGTCAAATCACACTTGTTTAATATTATTAAAAAAGGGTAAACAGAGTAAATGTAGTCAAAACATAGACAGAGTTCAGGAACCGGAACGGATAGTCAGACAAACCAAAACGTCAGGGAGCCAGAGATGAGTGTAGTAGAAAAGCAAGCAGGATCTGGAGCCAGAAGGAATGTCAGCCAAGCAAGTTTTAAACAGGAACACAGGAGAGCATCTCTAGAGATGTGACCAAGGCGAAGAGATCCTCTGGACTGGACGGCTTAAGTAGGCAGGACTGATGAGCAGGATGTCATCAACAGGTGAGTCACTGTGGAGTGATAGGAGCTGGCAATTAGCTGACAGCTGAGTGGCCAGCTTTGAGCAGGAAGGGCTGAGCCCAGCCCTGACACAAACTTGTTGGTTGCATATTTAGTTTGCAAGGTTGAATGAAGGCCGCACAGACCTTCAAGCTAGTCCTTACCTATATCTTCAAAGCAATCCTGGCATAACTGCCCCAAAGGCTGCCCCCACTCTAGTCAAATAGGCTCGCAATTGTTTCAGAGCAGAAAGGCCTACTTCCTGCATGCCAATCTAATCATCCTGGTAACCCAAGATTGTATAACTCTTGAGGGCCTGATGGCTAAATGAGAAGATTGTACACTTTCCTCCTTTGACCAAGAACACTGTTAGTAACTGTTAGTAACTAAGTCTTCCTGTTGTGCACTCAGTGCCTCTCGCGTGAAAACTCAGAGGGATTATTTCCCAGTTTTTCTGGAAACTGGATACCACTTTAAAATTGAACTTTGGAGATAGATATGGCATCCCTATCTCTGGTAAAAAGGAAAAAAGAAAAAAAATACACCAAAGGGCCCTTGCAGTAAAGTGTTGTAATCCTCAACATTCCTATGTCTGAAGTAGTTGCTGTCAAGAGAACTAGTTTTACTGTGAGGTACTTCAAAGGAAATGAAACCCATTGGAGCAAAGGGTGCTCTCAGATCCAAGCCTAAGTCCCACAGGGGGAATAAGGATTTCCCTCAAGGTAATATGGATTGTCATCTGGAAGAAGCATCTGGTCACTGGCTTTTGCACCCATCTGCAGCCTGTGAAAGATAAAGTAGAGATCTGTACCTTAAATTGAGTTGTATGCCAGACCAACCTCTAGCGCTGACTGTAAAATGTCAAGGGTATTGGTTAGAGCAGGGAAAACAGGAGAATAAGCTTTTGCTGAGCAGACAAAACAGACTTCTTTCATATCCTCTCCTATGTAGCGTTCGTGGATGATCTTCTGGTCACCAAGGTCTGAACAATCTCAGGTGAGAATTCCTGCACCTGTAGTTTAGCCTATTCCATAGCCAGGCTATTAAAAGTAGTCTTATTGGATTGGGGTGCTGTTACTGACCTTGCCATAAAAGATTTCATTTGACCTGAGACAAATATCAAAAAGAAAATTCCATGGCACTGTGAACCTATCTTGTATGAAGGAGTCTTTGCATTGGTATATCCTGTTGCAAATATCAAAAGCTGCATGTTCAGTGAAGTCTCCCTGAGAAGTACTGCTGGAACGCTCCATAGGGCCAATATTGGTATGAGACACTTGTTGAAAAAATATTCTGCCTAACCGAACCAAAAATTGGATTTGCTTCCCTGGCAAGAAGACCAACCTTAACTGACTAAGTGGTTTTCTGCCCCACGAAAATTTTCTTTGCAAGATGTAACAAAAAAAGTCAGGCAATGTAGGCTACTACTGTCTTGTTGTCAACCTTACTTAGGCCACCTTGAGGATCCTGAAAGCCTTGCAATGCTAGAAAAAGGCTTCCTTCTATTCAAAATACTTGGGGAGTGTGTGCTTCACTGCGCTCCAATGGCCTTGCACTTGTTTCTTCAGATTTTGGACTCCCCAGCCTCAGAGACTGGCATCTGGCTTCAGAATCATCCTATCTCCTGGGCTGAGAGGCATTCCTTGTTGAATTTGTATAGGCACAAAGATTTTCTGATTCATAGACAGCCCAACTCATAGGCTAAAAATGGCAAATTGAAACGCCTTCATGTGCCACCTGGTCCAAGGTACCACCACAATCTTCAAAAAGATTCCTGGGGCTGAGCCAATTCTGTAAAAGGCAGACACCTGAACTGGAAGTGACATCTGGCCACCGCAAATCTCACACGCCTCTGGTGCTCAGCATTGATCGGTACATGGAAGTCTGAGTCGGCCGGTCGATTAACCACTTGCCGACCGCCTAACGTATATATACGTCGGCAGAATGGCACGGGCAGGCAGAATCACGTACCTGTACGTGATCTGCCTCCCGCGGGCGGGGGGTCCGATCGGACCCCCCCCCGGTGCCATCGGCGGTCGGCATCTGACTGGGAGCGTCGGGAGGCGAGGGGGAGACCATCCGATCGTGGCCCCCCCCTCGCGATCGCTCCCAGCCAATGGGAATCCTCCTCTGCCTGTGTATAGTTTCACACAGGCAGAGGATGTGATGTCATCTCTCCTCGGTCTGGCAGTTTCCGTCCAGCGCCGAGGAGAGAAGACATGTAAGTCCACACAACACAAACACACACAGTAGAACATGCCAGGCATACTTTACACCCCCGATCCCCCCCCGATCGCCCCCCGATCCCCCCCAATCACCCCCCCCCCCGTCACAAACTGACATTAGCAGTATTTTTTTTTTTTTTTTTTTTTTTTTCTGATTACTGCATAGTGTCAGTTTGTGACAGTTACAGTGTTAGGGCAGTGAGTATTACCCCCCTTTAGGTCTAGGATACCCCCCTAACCCCCCCTAATAAAGTTTTAACCCCTTGATCACCCCCTGTCACCAGTGTCACTAAGCGATCATTTTTCTGATCGCTGTATTAGTGTCGCTGGTGACGATAGTTAGAGACGTAAATATTTAGGTTCGCCGTCAGCGTTTTATAGCGACAGGGACCCCCATATACTATCTAATAAAGGTTTTAACCCCTTGATTGCCCCCTAGTTAACCCTTTCACCACTGATCACCGTATAACTGTTACGAGTGACGCTGGTTAGTTTGTTTATTTTTTATAGTGTCAGGGCACCCGCCGTTTATTACCGAATAAAGGTTTAGCCCCCTGATCGCCCGGCGGTGATATGCGTCGCCCCAGGCAGCGTCAGATTAGCGCCAGTACCGCTAACACCCACGCACGCAGCATACGCCTCCCTTAGTGGTATAGTATCTGTACGGATCAATATCTGATCCAATCAGATCTATACTAGCGTCCCCAGCAGTTTAGGGTTCCCGAAAACGCAGTGTTAGCGGGATCAGCCCAGATACCCGCTAGCACCTGCGTTTTGCCCCTCTGCCCGGCCCACCCAAGTGCAGTATCGATCGATCACTGTCACTTACAAAACACTAAACGCATAACTGCAGCGTTCGCAGAGTCAGGCCTGATCCCTGCGATCGCTAACAGTTTTTTTGGTAGCGTTTTGGTGAACTGGCAAGCACCAGCCCCAGGCAGCGTCAGATTAGCGCCAGCACCGCTAACACCCACGCACGCACCGTACACCTCCCTTAGTGGTATAGTATCTGATCGGATCAATATCTGATCTGATCAGATCTATACTAGCGTCCCCAGCAGTTTAGGGTTCCCACAAACGCAGTGTTAGCGGGATCAGCCCAGATACCTGCTAGCACCTGCGTTTTGCCCCTCCGCCCGGCCCAGCCCAGCCCACCCAAGTGCAGTATCGATCGATCACTGACACTTACAAAACACTAAACACATAACTGCAGCGTTCGCAGAGTCAGGCCTGATCCCTGCGATCGCTAACAGTTTTTCTGGTAGCGTTTTGGTGAACTGGCAAGCACCAGCCCCAGGCAGCGTCAGGTTAGCGCCAGTACCGCTAACACCCACGCACGCAGCATACGCCTCCCTTAGTGGTATAGTATCTGATCGGATCAATATCTGATCCGATCAGATCTATACTAGCGTCCCCAGCAGTTTAGGGTTCCCACAAACGCAGTGTTAGCGGGATCAGCCCAGATACCTGCTAGCACCTGCGTTTTGCCCCTCCGCCCGGCCCAGCCCAGCCCACCCAAGTGCAGTATCGATCGATCACTGTCACTTACAAAACACTAAACGCATAACTGCAGCGTTCGCAGAGTCAGGCCTGATCCTTGCGATCGCTAACAGTTTTTTTGGTAGCGTTTTGGTGAACTGGCAAGCACCAGCGGCCTAGTACACCCCGGTCGTAGTCAAACCAGCACTGCAGTAACACTTGGTGACGTGGCGAGTCCCATAAGTGCAGTTCAAGCTGGTGAGGTGGCAAGCACAAGTAGTGTCCCGCTGCCACCAAGAAGACGAACACAGGCCCGTCGTGCCCATAATGCCCTTCCTGCTGCATTCGCCAATCCTAATTGGGAACCCACCGCTTCTGCGGCGCCCGTACTTCCCCCATTCACATCCCCAACCAAATGCAGTCGGCTGCATGAGAGGCATTTTCTTTATGTCCTCCCGAGTACCCCTACCCAACGAACCCCCCCAAAAAAGATGTCGTGTCTGCAGCAAGCGCGGATATAGGCGTGACACCCGCTATTATTGTCCCTCCTGTCCTGACAATCCTGGTCTTTGCATTGGTGAATATTTTGAACGCTACCATGCACTAGTTGAGTATTAGCGTAGGGTACAGCATTCCACAGACTAGGCACACTTTCACAGGGTCTCCCAAGATGCCATCGCATTTTGAGAGACCCGAACCTGGAACCGGTTACAGTTATAAAAGTTAGTTACAAAAAAAAGTGTAAAAAAAAAAAAAAACACATACAAAAATATAAAATAAAAAAAAAATAGTTGTCGTTTTATTGTTCTTTCTCTCTCTATTCTCTCTCTCTATTGTTCTGTTCTTTTTTACTGTATTCTATTCTGCAATGTTTTATTGTTATTATGTTTTATCATGTTTGCTTTTCAGGTATGCAATTTTTTATACCTTACCGTTTACTGTGCTTTATTGTTAACCATTTTTTTGTCTTCAGGTACGCCATTCACGACTTTGAGTGGTTATACCAGAATGATGCCTGCAGGTTTAGGTATCATCTTGGTATCATTCTTTTCAGCCAGCGGTCGGCTTTCATGTAAAAGCAATCCTAGCAGCTAATTAGCCTCTAGACTGCTTTTACAAGCAGTGGGAGGGAATGCCCCCCCCCCCCAACGTCTTCCGTGTTTTTCTCTGGCTCTCCTGTCTCAACAGGGAACCTGAAAATGCAGCCGGTGATTCAGCCAGCTGACCATAGAGCTGATCAGAGACCAGAGTGGCTCCAAACATCTCTATGGCCTAAGAAACCGGAAGCTACGAGCATTATATGACTTAGATTTCGCCGGATGTAAACAGCGCCATTGGGAAATTGGGAAAGCATTTTATCACACCGATCTTGGTGTGGTCAGATGCTTTGAGGGCAGAGGAGAAATCTAGGGTCTAATAGACCCCAATTTTTGCAAAAAAGAGTACCTGTCACTACCTATTGCTATGATAGGGGATATTTACATTCCCTGAAATAACAATAAAAATGATTAAAAAAAAAAAAAAAAATGAAAGGAACAGTTTAAAAATAAGATAAAAAAATAATAATAATAAAGAAAAAAAAAAAAAAAAAAAAAAAAGCACCCCTGTCCCCCCTGCTCTCGCGCTAAGGCGAACGCAAGCGTCGGTCTGGCGTCAAATGTAAACAGCAATTGCACCATGCATGTGAGGTATCGCCGCGAAGGTCAGATCGAGGGCAGTAAGTTTAGCAGTAGACCTCCTCTGTAAATCTAAAGTGGTAACCTGTAAAGGCTTTTAAAGGCTTTTAAAAATGTATTTAGTTTGTCGCCACTGCACGTTTGTGCGCAATTTTAAAGCATGTCATGTTTGGTATCCATGTACTCGGCCTAAGATCATCTTTTTTATTTCATCAAACATTTGGGCAATATAGTGTGTTTTAGTGCATTAAAATGTAAAAAAGTGTGTTTTTTCCCCAAAAAATGCGTTTGAAAAATCGCTGCGCAAATACTGTGTGAAAAAAAAAAATGAAACACCCACCATTTTAATCTGTAGGGCATTTGCTTTAAAAAAAATATATAATGTTTGGGGGTTCAAAGTAATTTTCTTGCAAAAAAAAATTATTTTTTTATGTAAACAATAAGTGTCAGAAAGGGCTTTGTCTTCAAGTGGTTAGAAGTGTGGGTGATGTGTGACATAAGCTTCTAGATGTTGTGCATAAAATGCCAGGACAGTTCAAAACCCCCCCAAATGACCCCATTTTGGAAAGTAGACACCCCAAGCTATTTGCTGAGAGTCATGTTGAGTCCATGGAATAATTTATATTGTGACACAAGTTGCGGGAAAGAGACAATTTTTTATTTTTTTTATTTTTTTTTGCGCAAAGTTGTCACTAAATGATATATTGCTCAAACATGCCATGGGAATATGTGAAATTACACCCCAAAATACATTCTGCTGCTTCTCCTGAGTACGGGGATACCACATGTGTGGGACTTTTTGGGAGCCTAGCCGCGTACGGGACCCCGAAAACCAAGCACCGCCTTCAGGCTTTCTAAGGCCGTAAATTTTTGATTTCACTCTTCACTGCCTATCACAGTTTCGGAGGCCATGGAATGCCCAGGTGGCAAAAAAAACCCCCAAATGACCCCATTTTGGAAAGTAGACACCCCAAGCTATTTGATGAGAGGTATAGTGAGTATTTTGCAGACCTCACTTTTTGTCACAAAGTTTTGAAAATTGAAAAAAGAAAAAAAAAAATTTTTTTTTCTCGTCTTTCTTTATTTTCAAAAACAAATGAGAGCTGCAAAATACTCACCATGCCTCTCAGCAAATAGCTTGGGGTGTCTACTTTCCAAAATGGGGTCATTTGGGGGGGGTTTGTGCCACCTGGGCATTCCATGGCCTCCGAAACTGTGATAGGCAGTGAGGAGTAAAATCAAAAATGTACGCCCTTAGAAATCCTGAAGGCAGTGATTGGTTTTCGGGGTCCCGTACGCGGCTAGGCTCCCAAAAAGTCCCACACATGTGGTATCCCCATACTCAGGAGAAGCAGCTAAATGTATTTTGGGGTGCAATTCCACATATGCCCATGGCCTGTGTGAGCAATATATCATTTAGTGACAACTTTGTGCAAAAAAAAAAAAAAAAAAAAAAAATTTGTCACTTTCCCGCAACTTGTGTCAAAATATAAAACATTCCATGGACTCAACATGCCTCAAAGCAAATAGCTTGGGGTGTCTACTTTCCAAAATGGGGTCATTTGGGGGGGTTTTATGTCATCTGGGCATTTTATGGCCTTCAAAACTGTGATAGGTAGTGAGGAGTAAAATCAAAAATGTACGCCCTTAGAAATCCTGAAGGCAGTGATTGGTTTTCGGGGCCCCGTACGCGGCTAGGCTCCCAAAAAGTCTCACACATGTGGTATCCCCATACTCAGGAGAAGCAGCTAAATGTATTTTGGGGTGCAATTCCACATATGCCCATGGCCTGTGTGAGCAATATATCATTTAGTGACAACTTTTTGTAATTTTTTTTTTTTTTTTTTTTTTTGTCATTGTTCAATCACTTGGGACAAAAAAAATGAATATTCAATGGGCTCAACATGCCTCTCAGCAAATTCCTTGGGGTGTCTACTTTCCAAAATGGGGTCATTTGTGGGGGTTTTGTACTGCCCTGCCATTTTAGCACCTCAAGAAACGACATAGGCAGTCATAAATTAAAGGCTGTGTAAATTCCAGAAAATGTACCCTAGTTTGTAGACGCTATAACTTTTGCGCAAACCAATAAATATACACTTATTGACATTTTTTTTACCAAAGACATGTGGCCGAATACATTTTGGCCTAAATGTATGACTAAAATTGAGTTTATTGGATTTTTTTTAGAACAAAAAGTAGAAAATATCATTTTTTTTCAAAATTTTCGGTCTTTTTCCGTGTATAGCGCAAAAAATAAAAACGGCAGAGGTGATCAAATACTATCAAAAGAAAGCTCTATTTGTGGGAAGAAAAGGACGCAAATTTCGTTTGGGTACAGCATTGCATGACCGCGCAATTAGCAGTTAAAGCGACGCAGTGCCGAATTGTAAAAAGTGCTCTGGTCAGGAAGGGGGTAAAACCTTCCGGGGCTGAAGTGGTTAATACCAACTGGTCCTCCTGCTGAACTGTCCCTGTGACTGTCTGCATGGACTCCATCTTGAACCTCTTTGTGTATATGAACACATTTGATTCCTTCAAACTGAAACAGGCCAGAAGGCTCCTGTCTTATGCCGCGTACACACGGTCGGACTTTCCGGCATACTTGGTCCGGCGGACCAGAGTGTGCCGGACAATCCGCCCGTGTGTGGGCGGCGGCGGACTTTTCCGGCGGACTTCTTCCCAAAAGCCCGCCGGACCTAGATTTTAAACATGTTTTAAATCTTTCCGTCGGACTCAGTTTCGGGCGGAAAGTCCGCTCGTGTGTGTGCTGGTCCGACGGAAAGCCCGCTCATGTGTAGGCTGGTCCGACAGACCAAATACGACACGAGGGGATGGTATTGCATCTCGCGCTCGCTGCAATAGGAAAAACAAATCTTCCTATTGCGGCGAGCGCGGGGCATACCAGGCCCTTAGGTCTGGTATGGATTATAAAGGGGAACCCCGCTACGCCGAAAAAACGGCGTGGGGCCCCCCCTAAAATCCATACCAGACCCCGATCCGAGCACGCAGCCTGGCCGGTCAGGAAAGGGGGTGGGGACGAGCGAGCGCCCCCCCCCCCTCCTGAACCGTACCAGGCCGCATGCCCTCAACATGGGGGGTGGGTGCTTTGGGGGAGGGGGGTGCCCTGCGCCCCCCCCCAAAGCACCTTGTCCCCATGTTGATGAGGACAAGGGCCTCTTCCCGACAACCCTGGCCGTTGGTTGTCGGGGTCTGCGGGCGGGGGCTTATCGGAATCTGGGAGCCCCCTTTAATAAGGGGGCCCCCAGATCCCGGCCCCCCACCCTATGTAAATGAGTATGGGGTACATGGTACCCCTACCCATTTACCTAGGAAAAAAGTGTAAGTAATAAAACACACTACACAGGTTTTTAAAATATTTTATTAAACAGCTCCGGGGGGGGGATCTTCCTCCGGCTTCGGGGGTCTTCTTCCGGCTTCGGGGGTCCCTCCGCTTCATCTTCTCCCGGCGTCCGGTTGGTTCTTCTCCGCTCTCCGGCCTCTTCTCCCGGTGTCGCAGGTCTTCGGCCGGCCCCTCCGCTCTCTTCATGTAGCTCTATTGCGAGCGGAGGTCCGGACTTCTGGGCTTCTTGGCTTCTTGGCTTCTCTTCTCTTCCCCCAGATGTTGACACGACGCTCTCTCCGGCTGGACTGGTCTCTGAGGGCTGCGTTGTGACTTATATAGGCGGAGACCCCGCCCCCATATGATGTCACAGTCCCTGGGCATGCTGGGACTGTGACGTTTTAGGGGGCGTGGTCGACCACGCCCCCTAAAACGTCACAGTCCCAGCATGCCCAGGGACTGTGACATCATATGGGGGCGGGGTCTCCGCCTATATAAGTCACAACGCAGCCCTCAGAGACCAGTCCAGCCGGAGAGAGCGTCGTGTCAACATCTGGGGGAAGAGAAGAGAAGCCAAGAAGCCAAGAAGCCCAGAAGTCCGGACCTCCGCTCGCAATAGAGCTACATGAAGAGAGCGGAGGGGCCGGCCGAAGACCTGCGACACCGGGAGAAGAGGCCGGAGAGCGGAGAAGAACCAACCGGACGCCGGGAGAAGATGAAGCGGAGGGACCCCCGAAGCCGGAAGAAGACCCCCGAAGCCGGAGGAAGATCCCCCCCCCGGAGCTGTTTAATAAAATATTTTAAAAACCTGTGTAGTGTGTTTTATTACTTACACTTTTTTCCTAGGTAAATGGGTAGGGGTACCATGTACCCCATACTCATTTACATAGGGTGGGGGGCCGGGATCTGGGGGCCCCCTTATTAAAGGGGGCTCCCAGATTCCGATAAGCCCCCGCCCGCAGACCCCGACAACCAACTGCCAGGGTTGTCGGGAAGAGGCCCTTGTCCTCATCAACATGGGGACAAGGTGCTTTGGGGGGGGGGGCGCAGGGCGCCCCCCTCCCCCAAAGCACCCACCCCCCATGTTGAGGGCATGCGGCCTGGTACGGTTCAGGAGGGGGGGGGGGCGCTCGCTCGTCCCCACCCCCTTTCCTGACCGGCCAGGCTGCGTGCTCGGATCGGGGTCTGGTATGGATTTTAGGGGGGCCCCACGCCATTTTTTCGGCGTAGCGGGGTTCCCCTTTATAATCCATACCAGACCTAAGGGCCTGGTATGCCCCGCGACGGGGCTAGCAAGGTGTCAATCTCGCCGATAAAAGCGGCAAGATTGACATCCTTTTCTAGTCCCGTCGCACCTGAGTCACGTTCAAAATGAACGGACTTGTCCGTGTGTGGGCAAGTCCGTTCATTCTGAAAGTCCGCCGGAACTCCGGCGAAAGTCCGTCGGAAAGACGGGCGGACTTAGCCCGCCGGAAAGTCCCGGCGTGTGTGGGCAAGTCCGTCCGTTTTAAAGTCCGGCGCACCTGGCGGACAAAGTCCGTCGGAAAGTGTGCCGGACCAAGTAGGATAGAAAGTCCGCTCGTGTGTACGCGGCATTAGGTACTAGAAAAACTGGAGAGAAAGGCCCCCAAATGATTCTATGTTTTCTAGATAACTAGCATAATGGCCTTGTAGCAGTATAAAAATCTTGCAAACGTTTTCACTTCTGAGATCTGTTGGACATAAATTAAATGGATTCAGTGGTCATCTTTGGAATTCTCAATTGTACTCCCACCTGTCTTCTGGACCCACTGGTCTTTGATGATTGTCATCCAAACCCTCCAGAAGGAGGCTACAATCATCAACCTCACTCAGGCCCCGTGGCCCTAACTGGAAGAGACTGGTTGGACGCGCCTTCAAAAAGAATTTACAGCCATCTTAGCAGCTTGCTCTGGGCTTGATTTCATGTCAAAAGTAACTTTGAGACACCTGCACTGTGATCTATTAAATCTGCAGCCTGCCCTATAAGATTTGGCCTCCTGCACCCTCTGAAATTCAGTGGGCTTGAGTGAAGAATGGCAGCTTCCTCTTACTAGTCTGTGGCTCAAAAGCATCAACCAAATGTCAGTTCCACTCTTTCCAGAAACTGTGCCAAATCTTGCAGTTTCCAGTGTTGAATGTAATGCCATTTCTAAAGTTTATATAGCAAAATTAACTTTATTGCTGGTTGGCAGGCAAATCTGTCACTGTATAGATTCTGTGCAAGCCTGATGGCCAGATCACCACAATTTCTGTGTTTCAGATGTGTTTGTGCATGAGTGTTTTTGATGCATTCTCAATGTGTTTTGTCACTTTCCAGATATGTTCCCCACAAACAATGCAACATTCTACTTTTGTTGACCACACTAGAATGCGCTGTACTGGTGTGAACTAGGTAATTGGAATCAAAGTTAAACACTGTCCATGTGTTCTTGATGCAGAATAAAAATGCACTGGACTGCATCTGGTGGGAACAAGTCCACTTTCTCATTCATAGGATCTCTGAAGGAAACCGAGTTATAAAGAGGCAAAGACACTTGCTGCAGACACTAGAAGGCAGCATCTACCCCTGGTAAAGCAGTGAATAAAAATACATCAGCCATCTTATATGGATAAAGTTTAGAGAACCTGTTATGCCGCGTACACACAAGCGGACTTTTCAGCATCAGCATCAAAGGTCCGACGGTCTTTCCGACGGACTTTTGACGGAGTTACGACGGACTTTCGAATGGCTGGACTTGCCCACACACGAATGGACTAAAGTCAGTTCGAAAGTCCGTTGGTTTGAACGTGATGACGTACGAAGGGACTAGAATAAGGAAGTTCATAGCCAGTAGCCAATAGCTGCCCTTGGGTCCTTTTTTGTCCGTCGGACTAGCATACATACGAACAGATTTTTCTACCGGACTCGAGTCCGTCGGAAAGATTTGAAACATGTTCCAAATCTAAAGTCTGTCTGATTTTCGACAGAAAAAGTCCGCTGAAGGTCCGATGAAGCTTACACACGGTCGGATTGTCCGACGGATTCTTTCCGTCGGACCAGTCCAGTCGAAAAGTCCAGTGGTGTGTACACGGCTTTACTGCAAATTGTTCTTCTGACAAGGTCCCTGTCATTTTTCATCAACAAGAGATTTACGCTCTATACTTTTGATAAAAGACCATCTATATCGTTATGGTAAAAGACCATCCTCCATCAATGAGCGCTTTACGCTCTATCATTGTGGGAAAAGACCATCCTTCATCAATGAGCGCCTTTACGCTTTATCATTATGGGTGTTGCTTGTGGCGTGGATATTTGAAGCATACTTTCTGCTATAGCCGCCTTAATAGGGCTTAGAATTTTGCACATACCACATCCTTGTGAGGCAACCTGTGCAATTTCATTTCTCTGCCACTGCAGACTGCATGCCCAAGATGCACCCTAAGCTTGGTGAGGCATTTTCTATCATGCTGACATAAACACATGTGCCAATTTCCTGGATCCTATGCCTTCACAGGGTAAGTGGAAACGACTCCTTTAGAATGTATTGACCACATGCTTAATGTATGTGACAACCTGTCAGGTGTCATCATCCTGGTCAGGATAAAATGATCGTTGGCGGGTCTTATGTTTTTTGGAGCGTTTGCATTCAGGGTTTCTGCTCCTAAAAAATGCAAAACACCTTAATTTGCATAATTTCCTTGAGCACTCTTTTAAAAACCATGTCCCACGTTGCCCCTCCTACCTTTGCTAATCTTCTGTGCCACTAACAGGTGTGGCAAGCTCATATTTGCACAAAATATATAGAGAAAAGAATATTACCTCTCACCAAAAAACAGGTACACTGTCTCTTTAACAGCCATCTGCCTTCATCCACTCACTTCAGAAGCAGCCACAGGTGAGCTTCAGGTAGCACATCTAAAGGCAGACAGCAGACACAGTTAAGTCGCGTACAAACAATCCGATTTTCCAACGGGAAATGTGTGATGACAGGCTGTTGATGGAAAATCCGACCGCTTGTATGCTCCATCGGACAATTGTTATCGGATTTTCTGTGGACAAATATTGGATGGCAGGCTTTAAAATTTTCCACGGACAAATGTCTGTTGTCGGATTTTCCGAGCATGTGTACACAAGTCCGTCGAACAAAAATCCAAAGTACAAACACGCATGCTCGGAAGCAAGGACAAGCCAGAAGCGGTCAGTCTTGTAAACTAGCGTTCATAATGGAGAATTAACATTCGTGACGTGGCAATTTATGAAATCTCAAAGTGCAGCGCACATTCTCTTCTTCTTTAATGGGATAATAATGAAGCTGCTTTGCTGGTTATACTGATGGAGTTATTGCAAACAAATTTTCAAATGCCTCCTACACACCAGCGGAATTTCCGTCCGAAAAATCTTGGATGGTTTTTCCGACGGAGTTCCGCTTAAGCTTGGCTTGCATACACACGGTCACACATAAGTTCTCTGAAATTTCAACCTTCAAGAACGCGGTGATGTACAACACTAGGACAAGCCAAGAAAATGAAGTTCAATGCTTCCGAACATGCGTCGAATTGTTTCCGAGCAGGAAGTTTGCTCGTTGGAATTGCTACACACGATCGGAATTTCCGATTGGAATTTTTTTAGACTGAAAAATAGAGAACCTCCTCTCAATATTTTGCTGGCGGGAATTCCACCAGCAAAGGTCCAATGGAGCATACACACGGTCGCATTTTCCGACCAAAAGCTCTCATCGGTCTTTTGCTGGCCGAATTTCTGATCGTGTGTACGGGGCAAAAGGCTTTTTTTTCCCTAGTGATATCAAGAATAATATTATTATGCTTTTTTTAAGCTTTTTTTTTGGGGGGGGGGCAAGTTACTACTACATTATTATCCTGTAGTTTTTAAGAGCAAAGATATAACTATGTTGGTGTCCCTTGTCAATTTTACATTGTATTTTTTGTTTAAATGTAACTGCCTACTCCCAAACTGTCATTTGAAGTAAAACACACTGCCAAGTATTATTTTACACAATTTTTTTAATTGTGCATTAAAAAAAGAAAACAAATAAAGTTAGACATGCTGCTGCCAATAGAACTTAACCAAAAAGTGCATTCTATGCATCCAAAAATATAGAAAATATACCAAATCAAATCATTATTCAACCAAAAAATAAAATAAAAGCCTCATGCATGTGTCCTGCTTCTTAATATAGGGGGTCAGCAATGCCAAGAGTTGGTGAAAGCAGGGGTCCATCATCTGGAGATAATTCTGAAAATCATCCGGATTATTCTCCTGGAGCTCCCGCAGCAAAGGCATATGACATAATTGGTCACGATTATTAAAGCAACCGATTTTTGGTACAAGAAATCTTCCTCCTTCTGTTCCTGGACTGGACTTGGGTCAAAGCAATAACTCCAAGGCCAATAATAAATAACAGGTTATCTCCTCCAATTCCGCAACATGTTTGGTTGACGAACGGCCGTTCAGAAACAAACTAAAAAGCGCGAAATGAAAAGTGTGAAATGTAAAACGCAAAATGAAAAGTGCGCATCAACACTCACCAAACTTCTACTAACACGAAATTAGCAGAAGGAGCCCAAAGGGTGGCCCTAAGAGCTGAAAAACCATGTTGTATGTTACTACGTTCGTGTTTGTTGGCCGACAATTCCTTGCCGTTTATATGCAAGACAAAATCCAGGCACACGCCTTCAGACAAAAGTCCGAGGTTTTGTCTGCGGAAAATCTGATCATGCGTATGAGGCTTTAGAGTCTGAGACAAAAAACAGTCACACTGTCAAACCTACAGAAGTACACAGCATAGCAGGAGAGCCAGGACAGCACATCCAGAGGCAGACAGTAGACTTAGTTAGAATCTTAGGTAAGTCCTTCACCTGGCAGGACTGCAGAGAGAGGAGAGAAGCCCTCCCAACTGCAGACCTTCAAGACCATTTACACCATTGCAGGGCGTCTGGCGATTCCCATCCTGTGCTGCCCATCTCCCTGTACCCTGTGACACCATTCACAGCATCTCTCAGACTGACAATAAAGCCAGAAAAACAGTGCCGTGCGCTGCATATAAAAAGACAGGAAAAAAGCCCCAAGGAAGAGCCAATGATGACATCGAAGAGCTCTTATAATACCACACCTGTACAATGTCAATGCTGTTTAAGCATAATTTTCCCCACCGCCTTGGCACAAAAAGGCACCCAGTTCTTAGAAGGATTTACCTCCAGCATTCAGGGTCTTCCAACTCCATGAGAGGCTGAACATGAGAGGTTTGGCAGGGGGGGATGCAGCAAAAATAATTACTAACTGCAATCAACATGTGGCCTGGAGCTGACCAAAAAAGAACATCTTAGTTGGGGGAGGGGCTGTCTTTTATTCAGCTTGGAACATGTGATCATGTGGGGCTGATTTAACCCATTATGTGTTAACGTGAGGTGGGCCAGGAAAAGAAGATTGCCAAGACTCTAAAACTGAGCTGCAGCAAGATGGCCAAAACCATACAGGGGTTTAACAGCACAGGTTCCACTCAAAACAGGCCCTGTCATGGTCGACCAAAGAAGTTGAGTGCACGTGCTCAGCGTCATATCCAGAGGTTGTCTTTGGGAAATAGACGTATGAGTGCTGCCAGCATTACTGCAGAGGTTGAAGGGGTGTTGGGTCAGCCTGTCAGTACTCAGACCATACGCCGCACACTGCATCAAATTGGTCTGCATGGCTGTCATGCCAGAAGGAAGCCCCTTCTAAAGATGATGCATAAGAAAGCTAACAAACAGTTTGCTGAAGACAAGCAGACTAAGGACATGGATTACTGGAACCATGTCCTGTGGTCTGATGAGAGCAAGATAAACTTATTTGGTCAGATGGTGTCAAGCATGTATCATGGCAACCAGGTGAGGAGTACAAAGACAAGTGTGTCTTGCCTACAGTCAAGCATGGTGGTGAGAGTGTCATGGTCTGGGGCTGCATGAGTGCTGTGGGCACTGGGGAGCTACAGTTCATTGAGGGGACCATGAATGCCAACATGTACTGTGACATACTGAAGCAGAGCATGATCCCCTCCCTTCGGAAACTGGGCTGCAGGACAGTATTTCAACATGATAACCACCCCAAACACACCTCCAAGATAAATACTGCCTTGCTAAAGAAGCTAAGTGTAAAGGTGATGGACTGGCCAAGCATGTCTCCAGACCTAAACCCTATTAAGCATCTGTGGGGCATCTTCAAATGGAAGGTGGAGGAGCGCAAGGTCTCTAACATCCACCAGCTCCGTGATGTCGTCATGGAGGAGTGGAAGACGACTCCAGTAGCAACCTGTGAATCTCTGGTGAACTCCATTCCCAAGGTGGTTAAGGCAGTGCTGGAAAATAATGGTGGCCACACAAAATATTGACACTTTGAGCCCAATTTGGACATTTTCACTTATGCCGCGTACACACGGTCGGACTTTTCATCTACAAAAGTCCAACGGACGCTGACGGACTAAAGCTGGCTGGTAATCCGATCGTGTGTGGGCTTCTCCGGACTTTCAGCAGACTTTTTCAGCCTCAAATCCGACGGACTTTAGATTTGAAACATGCTTCAAATCTTTACGTCGTAACTACGACGGACCCCGAAATCCGCTCGTCTGTGTGCTAGTCCGACGGACAAAAACCCATGCTAGGGCAGCTATTGGCTACTGGCTATGAACTTCCTTATTTTAGTCCGGTGTACGTCATCACGTACGAATCCGTCGGACTTTTGTGTGGTCGTGTGTAGGCAAGTCCGTTCGTTAGAAAGTCTGCTGCAAGTCCGCCGAAAGTCCGCCGGAAGTCCGCCGGAAGTCTGTCGGACAGGCTGTCGGACTTTTGTAGACGAAAAGTCCGACCGTGTGTACGCGGCATTAGGGGTGTACTCACTTTTGTTGCCAGCGGTTTAGACATTAATGGCTGTGTGTTGAGTTATTTTGAGGGGACAACAAATTTACACTGTTATACAAGTTGTACACTCACTACTTTACATTGTAGCAAAGTGTCATTTCTTCAGTGTTGTCACATGAAAAGATATAATAAAATATTTACATAAATGTGAGGGTTGTACTCACTTTTGAGAGATACTGTATATATACTGTATATCCATATAGCTTTCTGATTTTACCTGGACGTGTAATTAATCAGAATATATATAAATAAGACTGGGGTTGAGCCCCCCCCCCCCCCCCCCCCGTTTTGTTTTGCACCAGAACTTGCGAACAGACAAAAAATTTGTGCGAACATGCGAACACCGGTAAAGTCTATGGGACACGAACGTGAAAAATCAAAAGTGCTCATTTTAAAGGCTTATATGCAAGTTATTGCCATAAAAAGTATTTGGGGACCCGTGTCCTGCCCCAGGGGACATGGATCAATGCAAAAAAAAAGTTTTTAAAACGGACGTTTTTTCAGGAGCAGTGATTTTAAGAATGCTTAAAGTGAAACAATAAAAATGAAATATTCCTTTAAATATCATGCCAGGGGGGTCCCCTTAGTCTGCCTGTAAAGTAGCGCATTTTGTTTAGAAAAGTACCGCAGCAAAATGACATTTCTAAAGGAAAACATGTCATTTAAAATTGCTCAGGGCTGTAATATATTGCCAGATCCCGGCAATATACATAAAAATCGTTAAAAAAAACAGTGTGGGTCCCCCCAGTCCATACCAGGCCCTTTGTTTGATCTAAGACCAGGGATCTCTTTGTTATAAATAACTTGTTGTAGGACTGTGTACTTCTCATGATACAAGTGTAGTCAATATGATATTTCTAATATATATATGTAATGTTAAGAGATCTGGTAACACTGTTAGATGAGTATCCATTTCTAATGCAGCAATATTTCCAACACAATTATATAGATTGGAAATAGATGTTTTACCCAGGGATGAGCTTCGAGCTCAAGCCAAACTTAAGTTCGACTCGAACATCGGGTGTTCACCCGTTCGCTGAACAGCGAATTTTTGGGGCGTTCGCAGAAAATTTGAGCGCCCCATAATGCACTGCAGTGCATTGCTGTATGATGATTGGCCAAAGCGTACACCTGACCTGCATGCTTTGGCCAATCACAGCATGCTCCTCAGCGAGAGCCATAATTGGCCAAAGGCAGGGTACCTTTGGCCAATCATGGCTCAGGGGGACCAAGTCCACGCCCCACACTATATAAGGCTGCTTACACAGAGCCCGTATAGTGTGTTATAGTGGACAGAGATACAGAGATAGAGAGATTGAGCTAGATTATATATACAGTATTTATTGCCGTATAACACTCACTTTTTCACCATGAAAATCAGGTGCAAATAGTGGGTGCGTGTTATACGCCAATACTTCAATTCTAGCTGCCTCGGTGGGGACAGGGAGGGGGGCAGGATGAGCACCATCAGATTACATACAGTGAGAATCTCCTGTTTACTTGGCAGCCTCTGTAATAGGAAGTCCCGTCTCCTGGGCCACCATTGGACCACTGTTCTGTCTATCATAGGAGATTCTCACTGTATGTAATCTGTCGGCGCTCGTCCCACCCCCCTCCTTGTCCCCTCTGAGCTGCAGATGGGCATCGATCAGGCTGCACTGATGGCAATGGTGAGGCTGCTGCATTGATGGCAATGGTGAGGCTGCATTGATGTGGACTGATGAGGCTGCATTGATGACACTTGTGAGGCTGCAGATGGGCATTGATCAGGCTGCATTGATGGCAATGGTGAGGCTGCAGATGGGCACTGACCCTTATTTTGCTTCAAAGTTCCTTATTTAAAATGTAAGTTTTTTTCCTGAAACTTCCCTCTTAAAATGAATGTGCGTGTTATACGCCGATAAATACGGTACATATATCTATATATCTATATCTATATAGATATAGATATATATCTATATCTATAGATATATATATATCTATATCTATCTATCTATCTATCTATCTATCTATCTATCTATCTATCTATCTATCTATCTATCTAGATCTATCTAGATCTATCTATCTATCTATCTATCTATCTATCTATCTATCTATCTATCTATCTATCTATCTATCTATCTATCTATCTATTTATCTATCTATCTATCTATCTATCTATCTATCTATCTATCTATCTATCTATCTATCTATCTATCTATCTATCTATCTATCTATCTATCTATTTATCTATCTATCTATCTATCTATCTATCTATCTATCTATCTATCTATCTAGATCTATCTATCTATCTATCTATCTAGATCTATCTACCTATCTATCTGTCTATAAATATATATATATATATATATATATATATATATATATATATATATATATATATATATATACAGTGACTTGCAAAAGTATTCACCCCCTTGGCATTTTGGCGTGTTTTGTTGCCTGACAACCTGGAATTAACATGGATTTGCACCATTTAACTTATAGAACATGCCCAAAACTTTGAAGTTGTTTTTTTTTTATTGTGAAGCAAACAACAAATAGGACAAAATAACAGAAAAAGTTAATGTGCATAACTATTCACCCCCTAAAGTCAATACTTTGTAGAGCCACTTTTTGCGGCTATCATAGCTCCTCCAGGGTTACCTTAGGTCTCTGATTTATGCCCTCCTTGCCCAGTCCATGAGTTTTGGTGTGCGGCCGTCTCTTGGCAGGTTTGCTGTTGTGCCATGTTCTTTCCATTTGGTTATGAAAGATTTGATGGTGCTCCTAGGGATCATCAAAGATTTGGATATTTCTTTATAACCTAACCCTGACTTGTACTTCTCAACAACATTGTCCCTTACTTGTTTGGAGAGTTCCTTGGTCTTCATGGCAGTGTTTGGTTAGTGGTGCCTCTTGCTTAGGTGTTGCAGCCTCCGGGGCCTTTCAAAAAGGTGTGTATATGTAACGACAGATCATGTGACACTTAGATTGCACACAGGTGGACATCATTTCACGAATTATGTGACGTTTGAAGGTAATTGGTTGCAACAGAACTTTTTTTTGTTAAATGTATTTTATTGAATTTTCACAAATATACATAACTCATTACAATGGCATGTGTTACAGAAGAAATGTAATATAGAGTCAACAAGTAAATTGTTAAGTGAACAGAATTGTACCACATATGACATGGTGTTGAACAGTAAATAAGAAGCCTGGAGTTTAATACAATACATTGGTTATTTTCATTTCTTTTCATTTTCATTAGAAGACGATGAATAATTCATTGGTTATGAGTAGGAATTACAGCGTAAGCCAAACAAATTATTATACCGTTGATAGTGTGACAAAAACAGTGAAATTGTATTTCCTTTTCCAAGTAAGAAAATAATAAGGGGTAGGTGAAGTACAAATTGTTGCTGACCATAGCAGATCAACCTTCGCCCCTGGGCACCCCTAATGGGTACTGTCTGTGCCCAGTGAGGGAGTATACATAAGTGTACTCGTGGAGCATGTCGGTTCGGAGTGTGTATGATGGTAGGATTTCTGTGTTGCTAGGTACTTTCGTGGGTTAAATGTAGAAGGACTACATAGGATCGATGGGGAGTTATGTACGGGAAAGAGGGAAAGAAGAGGGAGACGGTGGTTTAGGGCTTGACATACATTCATTTATTCATGTGTTCATTCATGAGTGGTCCCGTGTTGCCATCGGAATCAGTGAGTGAAAGACTGGCCGAAGTGTACGTCGGTTGAGATGCTTTTAAATGAGCCCAACAAGCCCAAGTTTCCCTATATTTAGATGGAGTATCAAAAGTTTGATGTATGAGATTTTCTATCTCGGCCAATCTATCCACTCTCTGAATCCATTCTGGGATAGAGGGAGGGGACGTGCTTCTCCAATGCATGGGAATGCACAGGTTTGCCGCGTTAATGAGCACCAGAACTTTTTATGGGCTTCATAACAAAGGGGGTGAATAAATACACACATACCAATTATCAGTTTTTCATTTCTGAAAAATAGTTTTATGTATATATTTTTCCAATTTTACTTCACCAACTTAGACTATTTTGTTCTGATCCATCACATATAATTCAAATTAAAAAAAATTGAACTAAAGGCTGTAATGTAACAAAATAGGTAAAAAGCCAAGGGGGTGAATACTTTTGCAAGGCACTGTACTCTGCATTCAGCGTAGCCTATATATACAGTGTAAACGCTATATATTCTGCATTCAGCGTAGCCTATATATACAGTGTACAGTTTCTAATACAGTGCAGGCAGTGTACACAGTATATAATACAGTGTGTTCAGTTTCAAATACACTTCAGGCGGTGTACACAGTATATAATACAGTGCAGTGCGGTGTTAAGAAAAAAATACCCATCATGTCCGAAAGGCCTCCAAGGAGAGGCAGATGCTCACAGGCCACTAAAAGAGGCCAAGCAGTCTCTGAAATAATATTTAACAGCAGATCCCCGCCTCACACTATATAAGGCTGCTTACACAGCGCCCGTATAGTGTATTATAGTGGACAGAGATACAGAGATAGAGATTGAGCTAGATTATTTATATATATATATATATATTATCTGCATCAACCAATGATAAGAATTTACACCTTCTGGGCTAGGCTTATTATAATTTATATGAACTTATTGTCCAGAACGGTATATAGGACGAGGAAACTTCACAGACAGAGTCACTCTAAACACATCTCTGATCACCCTCATCACTACACACCCTGCTTAAACACACCCACACTTCATCCATTACACTTCATACCCTCATCATCACGCCTCATACTCTGAAAAAATTTAAGGAGGCAAGACGCAAGCTCCTCCTTAACAAGCCACCATTTTGGGAAAGGCAGCAATCTTACAGGACTCTGGTAACGACCATTGTGAGCCAGCAGCGTAAATATGTTACATTGATCTTGTCATTCATTTTTTTAATTTTAATTATTTTATAAATTTTACCATCTTTTGTTTGACACTTTATTAGTGTACCAGTTTTACTCTTACCCCAACTGCAGAGGGGTAACTGTTGGCTATGCAAATCGCAGACATTTGTGTCTGATAATTAATTCTATATACATGGTTTTTATGTACACGGGGAGATATTAATCATTTCATGTCATCGACATTGCTTAGCAGAACACAGTAGCGAGTTTTGCAATTAATTTTGTATTTTATGTAAGATTTTGTTTTATGTCATCCATTATCTAACTATTTATTGTGAATTTATGTCATGTAAATAAATATTTGCTATTTAGTCTGCATTCATATCGATTGATGTGTGCTTTTAAAAAGAAATTTGTTTTGAAAACAACTCGTTATAATTATCGTTCGGGAAATTATTCTCAAACGTATAACGCATAAGATTTTTCATTTTTCTGTGTGTGGTCCATACTCAATAACATGGGGGGGGCAGGATCTGGGGGCCACCTTGTAATGGGGGCTTCCAGATTCTGAAAAGCCCCGTGCCCGTTGACCCCCACAATCACAACTTTGCCCCAAACCCCCCCCCATTTTGAGGGCATGTGGCCTGGTAAAGTTCGGGGAAGGGGGGGCGCTCGCTTGCCCTCTCCCTTTCCTGGGCTGTCAGGCTGCTTGCTCGGATAAGGTTCTGGTATGGATATTTGGGAGGACCCCATGCCATCCCACTGAGTGCCCCACAAATGTGGGTGTTCGCCGAATGGGTAAATGAGCAATATTCAGGCTAAACTTATGATGCATGGTGAATTTTTAAAAAAAAAATTGCCACAATTCTTTGGAAAATTATGTAAGTAAATACATTTTGTTTAAACTATTTTTTTCTCACACGTGATATAGGCATACGTAGACTTTCTTTTTAAGAATGGTGATGCCCAGTGTGTGACTTTTTTTAAACAGCCTAGCCACATAGAGTGGTCCCAAATCCAAGGAGCACCTTTAGTCTTTCTAGGGGGATAAATTGTATGTCTAATTTCCAGCTTACCTTTCACATTTTTAGAGGCCCTGTAAAACCAGGACAGTAGAAACATTTTGAAAAGCAAACACCCCAAAGTAATTGGAGGCATAATGATTGATAATTGAAAATGTCATTTTTTGTCACACATTTTTGGAAAATGTGCAAAAAAAATGTTTTTTTTTTACATAAGTTTGTCAATTAATAAGATATTTGTAACACACAGCACGAGCATACTAGGAATGACACCCCAAAACACATTCTGGTACCCCTTCCAAGTGCGAGGATGCCACATGAGACTTTTTCAGTGTCTGGACATATTATGTACCAGACATTGCATTTTGTGTATCACAAAAATCAACCAATTGTATCAAAATCAATGGTCACCTCTGTACAAGTGGTCAGGGAATATATTTTGGTGTAGTGTCACATATAGCAGTCCCCATTGCTATGAGCCAGACAAGCCTAGTCTACTGGTATTTGGCTGGGACCAGGAATGCCCTGTTCACTGGCCAGGACATTGTTGCTGGCTGAACTGATCTGGTGAGATTGCCACTGGTGTGGCAGGGATCAAGAATGCTGTGACTAGTGTGATGGTGATCAGGGACACTGTGACTGGCTGGTCAGTGGTCACACTGTCTGTGTTCAACACTGTGACTATTGTGCTGGTGAAATGGGGACACAATGACTAGTTGGACACACTGTCTGAATTCAGGGCCTTGCACCCACACTCGCACATATGTCAGATTGGGAGCAGTGTCTGTGTCTTTGCAGCCAATCCAAAAGGACATTGATGGAACAGGGATGCATGGAATATCTGTGCATACCCCTCTGGGTAAACATGGCCCTGACACAGGGTAGGCGCACACACGAGCGGACTTTACGGCAGACTTTGCCGGCGGACTTTTCGACGGACTTTACGACGGACTTTCTGAATGAACGGACTTGCCTACACACAATCCACCAAAGTCCGTCGAATTCGTACGTGATGACGTACGACCGGACTAAAACAAGGAAGTTCATAGCCAGTAGCCAATAGCTGCCCTAGCGTGGCTTTTTGTCCATCGAACTAGCATACAGACGAGTGAACTTTTCGACCAGACTTGAGTCCGTCGGATAGATTTGAAATAATGTTTCAAATCTAAGTCCGTCCAACTTTTGAGAAAACAAAGTCCGCTGGAGCCCACACACAATCGAATTGTCCGACGAAATCCCGTCCGCCGGGCAAAGTCTGCCGTAAAGTCCGCTCGTGTGTATGTGGCATTAGTATTTAATGGGGCTGTACGGGGTTGCGGCATGGTAGTTCAGAATTTGGGGGATAGGATCACTTTTCAGAGAGCACCACAAGTGTATATGCCCTAATTAAAGAAAAAGATCACTATCACCGCAGCAGTGCAGTGTCACTACTGTGATATTTTACTGCTCTAGACAATTATTAGAGACACTGCATGCTGCACTGGCATACTGTATTTCTGATCACTAACCAGAGTGGTACATAGTGACCCTGCAATGCTCTAGTAACAGTGCTCTTTTTTTTTTTACTTCCTGTACAGTACTGCACGCTCTCTTTTCTCTCACAGCCTATCACTTTGAAAAGAAAGACTTTGTTTATGTTAGTGATTGCTGTGGTTGGTCACAGCTTTCACATGGTACAGAGCCAATGCCTGAGGGACACAGTGATCACAGACTGCACCTTTGCAGCCTTTGTTTAGGTTAGTGATTGCTGTGGTTGGTCAGAGCTATCACATAGTACAGAGCCAATACCTGAGGGACACAGTGATCACAGACTGCACCTCTTCGTGACCCTGCATGAGTGGCAAGATTGGGAGGACATACCTCCAAAATCAAGACAACACCCACCCAGCCATATATACATGTATTGTAGAGATGGACTACATATTTTTATATGTATATTTTGCCTTGACACATACCTTAAAGCAAGGTCCCTACACTAGCTTGTAGACATGAGATAAGATATTCTCCATCCACCTTTTATTGGTCCAGCTCAAATTAGAGCCTTCTGTCCATGGCACAGACAGACACCACTGGATGACCAATACCTTAGGGGAGTTTGGGTCTCTTCTCTCTGCCATCCTTCCTAGACATAAACCTGAATATAAATGACCTGGAAGGAATGAAAGTTTTTTAAATCAGTAATAGGACTTCTGAAACTATTATATAAAACTAAAGAAAAGCAAAGCCAGGATTGTCTGATTGCATTTAGGCTTTCAGATAATTTTTACCTTGACTAGAGTGAAATATTTCCATTCTCTGCTTCTCATAAAGGGTACCAATGATACGTGTAGACTATCATGATAGTTCCAACTTATTAAGGAGAACCCTATGAATTATAAACTGACATAATAAGTGGAAATAAGGAGTTATGACACGGTCATATGTGAAACTGTGTGGCTAGATTCAGAAGAGGGGTCATCAGTTGTACCTGGAACTTTAAAGATGGATCAGGACTAGAGTCAGCACATTGGGGCCTACAGGTACATGGCCATTGGTGACCAAAACAGCAACCCTACTCTAGGATCACATATTTTACAAAAAAACATTTTCTGGTGTTTGTTTTGTTTGTCCGCTATTTATAGCTTGGTCAAGAATATTATGAAATGTCTAAATATGCCCATTGAATGTGATTGCAGTTCTACTGATCATGGATAAGAAATGTACTATGCAGAGAAAAATGCCTTTTTTCCTTTTGCACTAAAGTCAAAGGCATGAGTTGGATAAATGAGGGTTTTCACTTGGAGCAAACTGGAATAACAAGTTAAAAGTCTGAAAATAGGTACAAAATTCAACACCTTGCATAAGTCTGAACAAGCAAAAAGCAAGAATTTCTTTGTTCTGGCACAGATACATTTCACCATGCAGTTTTATAAACTCAGCAGCCTTTCAAAGTGACAGACATGCAATAATTCTGCAGGGAGAAAGACACATGCTTTGGGACTGTCTGTATGGCTCACAGAAGTCAATGGGGTGGATTTACTAAAGGCAAATAGACAGTGCACATTTCAAGTGCAGTTGCACTCATTTTCCCCAAAACTCCTGAACTTTGGCTGACCATACCTGATTTGTTTTGTTTTTCATTCAACCAAAAAAAATTGAGCCAATTTCCCTGTCTACACACTTGAGGTGGATGGGGAAATCCTTCCCTCTATGGCATTGTATTGACAGTGGGGAGCCTTCCCTGTCTTCAGAATACAATGAACAGTGTTGCTAGCTATATCATTCTGGAAGAACCCAACAGACTGGTTGTATACAAGCTGGTCGATAGATCAACTTGTGTGCAACCAGCTTACCCATGCATGGATTGAAATTTGTCCGGTCCTTGAATTTTGATCCATGTATAGATAGCTTTGTTAAATGTGGTAAAATTCTTCTGATTTCTATCATCCAATCATGTACAAGCAAACCTGATTTTTTTTTAATTTGCATTAGATAATCTTTACAAACTGAAGCTTTAACCACATTTACTAAACTCTGGGAAAAATTAGAGCAGCTAAACTTGCAAAGTGCACAGTATTTGCCTTTAGCAAATCCACCCCAATGGCAGTAAGCTGGTTGTGCTGGCTCCAGCACTTAATTTTGGTTTTTGACGGATTATACAACCCACTCTGTTTGGCAATGGTAAGAGGCAAGTGGCCAGGAAAAATGATAGGTGGGCATGTAAGGCAACAGAATTTACAAAAGATCACAAAGCAAATGATACCAAATTGTTTAAATGCAATTCGAAATAAATAAATAAATAAAATAACTGCATCAGATTTGGAAATATCAATGTGGAACTCTGGTTTTCAAAAGCCTGAAGTATCCATGCTTTTTTGCTCAATTTAGTCTGTCTTCTTATCAGTCTAATGATGTAATAAAGACATTCAAAAATGAATACTGGTATTGGGAAGACTAGGTACACCAGAATACAGAAATAACAGCTATAACTTGTGTTAGTTTTCTATTTGTCTGCTATGTCTACATTTTATAATACTACCAATCAAATACATTGCCTTATGACATTTAAAAACTGTTTTATTTAACTCTTTCAGACATGGAAAGGTGTTATAAGTGTGCGGAGGATAAATGGCCCAATGAGAGAAGAGACACCTGTATACAAAGAACAACTGAATTCCTGTCCTATGGAGATACAGTGGGATTGTCTCTCATTTTTACCTCTGTTATTTTATGTTTCGTTACTATTATCATATTTGGAATATTTGTGAAATACAAAGACACTCCAATTGTAAAAGCGAATAACAAGACCCTCAGCTTCATCCTTCTCCTCTCACTAATCCTGTCCTTTCTATGTCCTCTGCTGTTCATTGGACATCCTACAAAGGTTTCTTGTCTCCTTCAACAGGCTGTCATTGGGATGACTTTCTCTGTTGCCATTTCTTCAATGTTGGCCAAAACAGTTACTGTCATTCGGGCTTTTAAAGTTACCAAACCTAACAGTATGCAGAAAAAATGGCTGGGCAAACATTTTTCCACATCTATTCTGATCATCTGCTCTGTTGGAGAAGGAGTGATCTGTGTCTTCTGGTTGATTTTCTCTCCACCATTCCCAGAGTATAACACCCAAGTGATGGAGGGGAAAATAATATTACAATGTAACGAGGGATCTGTCACTGCTTTCTACATTATGATTGGCTACTTGGGAGGTCTGGCTGTCTTAAGTTTTATTGTAGCATTTTTAGCCAGGAAACTTCCAGACACATTTAATGAAGCTCAGTACATAACATTCAGCATGCTGATAGTTAGCAGTGTTTGGATTTCCTTCATCCCAGCCTACCTCAGCACTAAAGGGAAATACATGGTGGCCGTGGAAGTCTTTGCCATCTTGTCCTCCAGTGCTGGTGTCCTGGGCTGCATCTTCATTCCTAAATGTTACATCATTCTGCTGAGATCAGAGATGAATGTGAAGACAAGTGTAACCCAAAGAAATGTTTTTAAGTAATCGTTCAAACAAATGCTAAATGAAAAATGGTATGGCTTGGGATAATAAAAGAAATACCATCATTGTTTTGTGAATTTAGAACTTACTTTGGTAAAAACACACTATTATATACAATGGCAAAAATCTAGGGATAGTAAAAAAAATTAAAAATTCTCAACAACTAGCCACAGCTACAAGCCCACTTGCTTTTATATAGGGGCATCTTGCCAGTGTTGGGCAACTCAGAGCATGGCCAATATAGATCTATAGGGGTTCACTTCAGCCAGCAATTTGGAAGCTTTCAGCTGGAGGATATTAAAGCCCAATTCCAGCTTGGGTACAAAAAAAAAATTGGGTCCTCCATCAGCTCCTAACCATAAAATAAATTCCATCTGCTATATCCACTCCCTCTTCAGGGATGTCTAAAGGTTTGAATGGTGCTATCATCATTTTACCCACTTGCTGTGAGCTCAGGGCATCAAGTTTCTGCGTTTTAGGTTGCACCTAATTCCAGGGAAATAAAAGGCAAAGGGATATGTACTTTATAAAGATTTTCTTAGAGATAAAGGGGTTCTCCAATTGGCTGGGGAAAGAGGGGGGGGGGTCTCAAACTGTGGAGAAGGCTTCTGAGAGTGAAAGTGGAATTACAGCTTAAACCAAACTAGTCCCAAAAATGTCCCCTCCCCCCTCCTAACACCTAGGCTGACTAATCCGTGTGTCTTTTTTTACACAGGTTAATCAGCATAGGTGTTAGCATGGGAGAATAAACATTGTTAAGACTAGTTAGGTCTAGGCAGGAACTGTAATGCCCCAAACACATGATCGGATTTTCCAACAACAAATCTTGGATGTGAGCTTGTTAGCTGAAAGTCTGACCGTGTGTATGCTCCATCGAACATTTGTTGGCGGACTTTCCGCCAACAAATGTTGGCTAGCAGGTTTTCAAAGTTTCCGCCAACAAAACTTTACTGTCGGAATTTCCGCTCGTGTGTACACAAGTCCGACGCAGAAAAGTTCATGCATGCTCGGAATCAAGTAGAAAGAGCCACACTGACTATTGAAATTCCTTTTTCTCGGCTAGTCATACGTCTTGTACGTCACCACGTTCCCACATTCGTAATTGTTGCCCAACATTTGTGTATGCAAGACAAGTTGGAGCCAACAGCCTTCAAATAAAATTCCACGGTTTTGTTGTCGGAAAGTCGTGTGTACGGGGCATTACACTGGAGCAGGCTGCAGATGTACTCCTCAAGCAAGTATGAAGCTGGGAAAAGGATTTTATAAATTTAAATCTGGTGGGCTAGGGAGGGTTGGAAACTGAAGTTTTAATGAAAGCACATTGCCATTTGCTTGAAGCCTTCTTGCTTTTTGTTCCACAAATACTGAACCCTTTCACAGGACCTAGAAATCCCTTTATCTTGGTTCATAGAGTAGGGATTATTACTTCTACTTTCCCTACAGAGGCTGAAATCTACTCGGTTAAAAAAAATGCCTATGGATTAGAGCGATCTAAACAAGAACAGACATCCTATACTATACCAGATCTAGTGATCGACTTCTGTACAGCCACACTGTGGGGTTTTAGCAGCTGGCTAAAGCTTTCAGCTCAGATCAGTGTATTCTGACATTCCACTTTCAGAATAAAGTACATAAGCGGGGAGGATTTAATTGTACATTAAGTGTGAGGATGGGGAATTTATGTAATTTTTTGCAGGTTAAAAGAAAAGATATTAGTATATAGGCTGCTTAAGGCTTTAAATTCCCTTACATTATGCACTGCACAAGTTTGGCTGCTGGCAACAGTCGCAAGCAAAGCCTAAACTGTACTCTTTGCTGGTTCTCATCCTACTTATTCAACTGCTCCTTTAGCATTACTTACAATTCTACTTCCTCGTCTCTTTCTTTCTCTGTTGGGGTCACCCAAGGTTCTGTTCTTGGACCTCTCCTAGTCTCAATCTACACCTCCTCCCTGGGTCAGCTGATAGCCTCCCATGACTTCCAATACCATCTTTATGCTGACGACACCAAAATGTATCTCTCTACCCCTAAGCTCACTCCTTCAGTCTCTTCTTGTATCATTCAATCCCTTACAACATATCAGCCTGGATGCCACACCACTTCCTCAAACTCAATCTATCCAGAACCTAGCTCATAATATTTCCTCCCCATGTGCATCTTCCCTGATTTTCTTGTCCAGATTGATGGGACAACTATCAACCCCTCCCCACATGCCAAAGTTATAGGTGTAATCCTGGACTCCTAACTATTCTTTCAGTCCACACCCAATCACTGTCCAAATCTTGCTGCCTCAACCTACGCAACATCTCCAAAATATGCCCTTTTCTAAGCAATGACATCACAAAGCTCCTAATTCACTCCCTGGTTATCTCCCACCTCGACTACTCCCACTCTGTCTTTACTGGATTACCTTTACATAGGCTATCCCCCCTTCAGTCCATCATGAATGCTGCTGCTGCCAGATTCATCCACCTTACCAACAGTTCAGTGTTTGCTACTCCTCTCAGTCAATCCCTCCACTTGCTCTCACTCACCCAACTAAATTCAAAATACTAACAACTTACAAAGCCATTCACAACTCAGCTACATCACTAACCTTGTCTCAAAATACCAACCTAATTACTCTCTTCGCTCCTCCAAAGACCTCCTGCTGTCTAGCTCCCTTGTCACCTCCTCCCATGCTCACCTTTAGGACTTTTCACAAGACTCTCCCATCCTATGGAACTCCCTGCCCCAATCTTATTATCCCCTATGCTGTTCATTTTTAGACGATCCCTGAAAACCCTTTTCTTCAGAGAAGCCTATTCTACACAGAAATAACAACTATTTATTTTCTCCATCAACTCATCCCCAACAGCTATTACCTTTTGTATCACTAGACCCTCCCTGCTAGATTGTAAGTTCTAATGAGCAGGTCCCTCTGATTCCTCCTGTATTAAATTGTATTTTAACTGTACTGTCTACCCTCATGTTGTAAAGCACTGCGCAAATTGTTGGCTCTATATAAATTTTGTATAATAATAAACAACTATATGATCTTTGATTATATGGGTTTGAGGGTGGTTGTGTACAACCTTAGAGTGAATGACCTCCTTGAAATTTGGGTGGCGAAGATGGACCATTAGTCCATAGTTTGCTCAATCTACAAACAAACTGCTGGGCTGCCCTGTGGCCAGTGTGCTTTCAGAACGTGCATTTAGTTAGGTGGATGATTTTGTGACAGAAGAGAATCCACCTGTCCTCAGACAAAAGATAAACTAGTGCTGGATCAGCAAACCCCTGCAGCTGATGCTGCCTAAACAGGAAGTGAGAGGAAATCCCTGCAAATTAAGGGAATCCCTTGGGGCCCCCCAAGTCACCAGAAGTAGTGTCCTCAATGAAGGCTTTCCCCTCTATTCCTTTTCTGGAGAGAACCCAAAATTTTATTTTACTTTTAATAATAATGGTAAACAAGATAAATAGAGAGGGTGAATCACCCATAATGTGGACACCTAATAGGTGTTTTAATTTATCTCCACATGATCTAAAACTCCACATTTCTTGATAAAAACTGCCCCTTCTCTCCGTCTTCCAATGCAGTCAAGTAAAAATGCTTACTGTACATAATCTGCAGCCAGTCTGTACAATATTTCTGACTCTTGTCTCTGACATAATACAATGTAATTTTATTGCTGGATAAAACATGACTTGTCTTTCTCTTGTACACCTAGTAACCTAGTATAAATAATTGCATGATTTACAGTGTGCCTGTACAATATTTATGGCTTTTGTCTCTGACATAATACACTGACATTTTTATTTCACAAAAAAACTTCCTCCTTCCATTGCAGACTAGTAAAACCTCTTTCATGATATACACCTTGTCTCTGCAATATTTTAGGCTCTTATCCCTGACATAAAGCACTGTAATATTTATTCAATGATAAACATGGTCTCACCCCTTCCTCTTCAGTTGCAGTCAAGTAAAATGCTTACATAATCTGCAGCCAGTCTGTACAATAGTTCTGACTTGTCTCCGACATAATACACTGTCATTTTAAATCTGGACTACAATGACTCGTCTTTCCCTTGTACAGTGCTAGTATACTCTCCAGCTACTGTGCTATTTGTCTGGCTATTTTCTCTGAAATATGGATCTGTAATTTTTATTTCAGCATAACAACTGTCTCATCTCTGACATGTAGGGATGTGGCTTTGAAGTGATTTTGTGCACTCAGTGTTGACATTTCTGCACTAAAGGAAGACAAGCTATGCCATTAAACATGTTTTGCCACTATTTAACAATTACTAAGAAATAGAGAGCTTTAGCTTTGTTTTTCAAAGTGTAAACCTTCTGTTAATCAAACATATTTGTTGCTATTGTTTTTATGAAATCCGGACTATGGAGTCTGTACAATAATTTTGGCCTTTGTCTCATACAGTTGAAGTTGTATTTTACAATTAAATCTGATCGTCTCTCTCTCTCTCTCTCTCTCTCTCTCTCTCTCTTTCTCTCTCTCATCCTTTACAGCCTAGTAAAACCTCCTATGTGCTGTGCAGATTATCTGTGCAATAATTTTGGCTCTAATGTCTGATATAACACTTTGTCATTTTTATTTTTAGATAAAGACTAGCTTTTCTCTCTATCTTCTATTGTGCCCTGTAAAACCAATGAAATGATGTACCTGTGCAATATTTCTGACTTTTGGCTCTGACATAATACACTGACACTGTGATCAGAATCAGAGCAGAAAGAAGAGGCTGGAATTGTAGCTTGATCAGAGTTGGCTGAGGAAAAGGTGATCAGGATCAGATCAGGCGGAGGAAGAAGTGGTCAAGATCAGAGCAAGCTGGGAGATAAGTGATCAGAATTAAAGAAGGCGGGGGGGGGGCATGGAGGGGGGGGGGGGGCTGGGATTGGAGCAGGCTGAGAGAGAGGTGATCAGAATCAGAGAAGGGCGAGGAAGTGGTGATCAGAATTGGAGCAGGCTGGGGGAAAGGTGGCCAGGATTGGAGCAAGCTGAGGGAGAGGTGACAAAATCAAAGCAGGCTGAGGGAAAGGGGATGAAGATAGAAGCTGGCTGAGGTAAAAGTGACATGGCCATGATCAGAGAAGGCAGGGGAAGTGGCCGCCACAATCAGAACATGCTGGGGGGAGAAGTGACCAAGATAATAGCAGGCTTGGGGAGAAATGAGCAGAACTCGATCAATTTTGGAAAAAGGTGACCAGGATCAGGGAAATCTGAAGTGGGTTGACCTAGGGGACCTGGGGAAGAGGTGTCTGTGGTTGTAGCAGACTGGTGGAGAGAACTAGAGCAGCAGAGGTAACTGTAAACCCAGTTTGTTGTTACTAGATGTACGGGCCAGGAGTGGGTAAATTCTCAGTACATCGTGCACTATTTCCCCAACAAATATACATAGTCTGTGCAAGGGATAATGAATATGAGGACCGAGTAGATTTTTTTAGTATCCCAGAACTTTATATTATACATGTAATGTGTTACTGACAGTCTCACAATGTATGGGTGGCTAAGTGCTGCCCTTCCAGCCCTACTATCCTAGGATTTTGTGGACGATGTGTGTTTGTGACTTGGTGCATGTACCCTTGTCAAGCAACATCTCTTTTTGACTTTGCTGCCTTACCTTTGGCCTTCATTTGTCTCTAGCGCTCTCTCTTTTTTCTACTCTTTCGTCTTCTTCAATAAAGTAACGTCTTCTTCAATAAAGTAAGGAGAAAGAAAGAAAAGACAAACACAAAGAAAAGGTATGCTAGGTTCCATTCTGCAGATCAGCCAATTACATTTCTCCTTACAGTAGCTTAGAACAGCCAGAACAATAAGGTCATTTATGATTGACTGATAATAGTGAGTGCCTTTCTTATACTGCTCTTCAAAATCTGACAGCAAATGTAGAAAAATGAATGCAGTCTATACATTTATTCAATGACATTTTTCTGAAGAGATGTTTAAACATGCGATAACCTGTAATCTTTATTTTATAATACATTCCCATTATTCCCTACCTGACCTCACACATTGTCCTCCTACTCCTGAGTGTGCAAAGCATTGTAAAATTACAGAGCCCTGTAGCTGTTTAGATATATTGTAAAGGGTTATGTTAAAAACCAAACTGAAGGCATCCTTGAAAATATGGTTTAGTACAATTCTATATAGAGCTACCCCCATGGGAGCCACAGTTTACGATGGGTCCTCTGTTCCTTGCCTCAACCACTTCTGTCCCTCTGACACATTAGGTTGAGTTTACAAAGCATGCAATACCACAGAAAATCACAGAAAGTAATACTTAGTACCCAGTAGTAGTACTATATCAAAGAAAACGGGCACTGAACCAGCAATAAGTAAAGGCAAATTAATATATTGTAACCTGATATGGTTGGTAATGAAGTAAGCATAGAAATGGATTAACAGTGATACTAATGTAACACCCTCTAGTGTGTACTACTAGTAGTACAGTGTAGGAAAAAGCATTGCCTGGCTCTAGGATTAAAGTGATCGTAAAGCTTTGATTATTTAAAAAAAAAAAAAAAAACATGTCATACTTACCTCCACTGTGCAGCTTGTTTTGCATAGAGTGGCCCCAAACACTGTCTTCTGGGGTCTCTCAGCAGCTCTCGCAGCTCCTCCCCACATCAGATAATCCCCTTAGGGAAGCGCTCTACCGGGGTGTTATCTTGTGGACACGCTCCTGAGTCAATCATTCAGCGTCCATAGTGCTGAATGTATGACTTGGCCCCACCCCTCGGCGCCTGTGTCATTGGATTCGATTGACAGCAGCTGGAGCCAATGGCTGCACTGCTATCAATCTATCTAATCAAGAGCCGAGAACCTCGGACAGAGGGACAGCACTTCCCCGCCGGGTGAAGTTCCAGGTCTCAGGTAAGTAAAACGGGGGAGGAAAAAAAGGGAGAAATAACTGCGCTACGGTGAAGTACATAAACAATGATAATTACAGCTGCGATTCATCTATGTAACACAAACACAGTAAAAATAAAATGAGAAAAAATAGAAGGGTTGAATTGCGCTAAAAAGGATTGGTGATCATACACATCATCACCAAACCAAATGATTAGAACTGAGTGTAAGAATCCCCTTTAGTGCATTGATAATGAAATTCAAAACACATATCAAATTAATAATCAATCAAAAATGAAAAAATGATAAATAAGAGTCCATATACAAAAAACGTGGGTCACCCAAGTGATATAAAAATATGTATAAAAGAGAAACTCAAAAAAGTTCCAAAAAACATAAATTCTTGCTGTGAGAAGAGAAAAGTGCTTGTTCCACCACCATGAATGAGACTAGCCGCTTACCAGAAACCCATGATCCCCCTCTATTTTTTCTCAAGTAAAATGGGGGGCTATGGGGCCGGTCACTGCCAGGTGTTTTTTCACCTTAATGCACAGGATGCATTAAGGTGAAAAAAACACAAGAGCTTACAACCCCTTTAAAGCGAAAGGTCCGCTTTTTTTTTTAAACAACAAACATGTTATACTTACCTCCACTGTGCAAGGGTTTTGCACAGAGCGGCCCTGATCTTCCTCTTCTGGGATCCCCCAGTGTCGCTCCCGACTCCTCCTCTGCATTGAGTGCCCCCACGGAGAGCCGCATTTCATGGGGGCACTTGTGCAGGCGTGCTCTCGAGTCCTGCTGTTGCATCTATTGACACAGATAGCAGGACTCAGCCCCGCCTCCCGGCTCTCATGCCACTGGATTTGATTGACAGCAGAGGGAACCAATGGCTCCTGCTGCTATCAATCTATCCAATAAGTACCCGGGACAGCGGCTGGAGCTGCTGGGCTCATTCTCGTCACTGGAAAGATCGGGTTCAGGTAAGTAAAAGGGGGGCTCTGGGGAGCAGCTGCACCACCAAAGGTTTTTCACCTTAATGCATAGAATGCATTAAGGTGAAAAACCTTAATGCCCCATACAGACGGTCAGATTTTCCGATGGAAAATGTCCGATCGGAGCAAGTTGTCGGAAATTCCGACCGTGTGTGGGCTCCATCGGACATTTTCCATCGGATTTTCCGACACACAAAGTTGGAGAGCAGGAGATAAAATTTTCCGACAACAAAATCCGATCGCATCAATTCCGACCGTGTGTGGCCTGTTCCGACGCACAAAGTGCCACGCATGCTCAGAAGAAATTCCGACACGGAACAGCTCGGTCTGGTAAACTTAGCGTTCGCAATGTATACAGCACTTTCGTCACACTGCAATGTTAAAAATGGTTTAATACAGTGCACTCTCTTCTTCTTTATAATGTCACAAGAATGAAGTAGTTTTGCTGCTCATATTCACACACACTTCTCACAAACATTTTTTTTTGTTTTTTTATTGGGATTCCCTAAATATATTGTTATTTGTCACATCTGACAGAATGTTTTTTATTTTTATTTTTTTTGTTTTTTTGTTTTTGAAGCCATTTTTGGTTTAGATTTTATGTTTGTATTTTTTCCAAGGCTGATCTTTGTTTAATGTTGTTTTTAGTTTGACTCCAGAATATTTTTGTGTGTGTTTTGTGTGTCAAGTTACCACAACACCATTGATATCTTTTATTATTTAATCTCAAGGAGATTGTTTGTTGTTGGTGTCCCTTGTTAATTTCACATTGTGTTTTTGAAATGTACCTGAATCCTCACCAACAAACTGTCCTTTTTGAAGTAAAACACACATAGGCAAGTATAATTCCAACAAAAATTCCTTTATTAAGGGCTCAGAACCAAACAAAGAGGGAGTCAACACTGGATCAACATGAGAAATTAGCGAAGCCTTGGACCCCCACGGCAGACATCAATTCTTGAACATCAAAATTGGTGGCCTGAGGAGTCCATATGTAAGGGAGGGCAGTCTGGTCCAGAAGTCCCAGAGATCCGGAAAGCAGCAGATGACATCTGTGTCCCCAGGTTGTGGTACCACAAGAGTCTGCATCTTTTGGCCGACCAGACTGGATCCAGGGTCATCACTTTCTGGTCTTCCTTCCATGCTCCATTCCAGGCTGTGGCTGTACTGTTGGAGATGTGGCAGGAGGAGAAGTAGGACCTGGAGGAGGAGGAGGACTGGGAGGACCTGGAGGAGAAGGAGGAGGAGGAGGAGGACCTGCAGGAGGAGGAGGAGGACCATCTGTGAGTTCGCAAAGGTGTGTCTCAGATGTAATTTGGCCCCTCATACCTTTGTTAAGAGCCTCCAATATGAGCGACTCACACATGAGTTGTTGTCCCTCCTCCATCCTCTGCATTTTAGAGGCAATGGTGGCAGCAATGTCCTCCTCCACGGTAGCCCTCCAAAAGAGTCCTCTGGCAGCCTCCTCTAGGGCACTCCTCCTCCTGCCACTTTCTCTTTCCAGAGGGAGTGGAGGGACCGGCATATCAGGCAGCCTGCTCGGCCCGGCCACCTCCTGGCTGAGACTTCCCTGTGTATGAAAAAGGGACATGGTTTTAGTTTTTGATTCATCAATCACAATCCTAAATTAGTACTCCAAACTAACATCTAGTTAACATCATTGATTGGACAACCAGCAATATTTAGAGGAATGCTATACCTGGCTCAAGCTGGGCTCCTCCACATGTTGCTGCCTGGAAGGCCCAGGTTGGACGTCAGAAGCCTCAGCTGGAGGGGAAGGAAGCGTGGAAGGAAGACTGGAGAGGGATGACCTGGGTTCAGTCTGGCCTGCCAGAAAATGCAGCCTGTCATAGTACCACATCCTGGGGACATAGATGTCATCTGCTGCTCCGGATCTCTGCGAATCCTGGACTTTCTGGCGCTCCCTTACATATGTGCTCCTCAGGCCACCAATTAAGATCTTCAAAAATGTGATGTCTGCCGTGGGGATCACCTGCTTCACAATTTCCAACAATTTATCCAGTGCTGCCTTCCTCTTTGTTCGGTTCTTGTAATGTGGGTTGTTGATCTCCCACAGACGTGGCAGCTCTCTTAACATATCAATGAATAGCGACATGAAGTCATTATCTTTTAATAAGATATCCATGTTCACTGCAAGACACAACACAAGACAAAGCCTAATGTCAGACAAAACTCTCCTAATCTTGTTACAATATAGGCCTCAATCTAGAAGCAGTATAGGCACAAGTTTGTCTCTTACCTTCGTTCTTACGATCGGCGCGTCCAATGCTCCTTCGTCCGCTCACAGATCGTACATACTACGCACGCGTGTTACGCTTTATACACACTGCGCATGCGTGTAACTCCTCCTGCCCCTGACGTTCTTTCTAGTTTATTCCCCGCCCCTTTTTGTTCGGCGCAGTGGGTGAAGAGCACATGGCGGAGTCAGAGCAGGTGCGTGTTAATTATAGCAACGAGGAGGAGGAAAGCCCGGATCCGGACACATCCCGATCCAGAAGGAGACGATTTAAGGCCACAAATATGTCCTTTGGGGAGATGTTGGAGATGGTGGACATCATGAAGAAGGCCGACTATGACGGGAAGTATGGGCCTTACCCCAACCCCAATATCAGAAAGGCCAAGATCATGGCAAAAGTGATCAAAAGTCTGCACAGGAATTTCGGGGTACGACAATCGAAAGATCAGCTCAGGAAGCAATGGTCGGACCTAAAATTAAGAGAGCCCGAGCAGTACCGAAAGATCCGAAGAGTGCTGCAAAAAAGTAAGTAGTTGTGCTGTGTTCCTATTCTTTTTGTCTTTATTACGTTCGTGCTGCTCCATATGCTTTTCTTAATTGTAGAGTTTCAAATGTCAATTTTAATGTTCATGGGCACATTATTCATTCGTATCAAACATTTTTTTTTCGCCCTCTAAAACACCATTGTTTAGGCCATATGCATTTTCCTACATTTTTTAGGGCCTACTTGGATGCAAAATATTTGGTTGTGTAGATGGGTTTGTTACTAGAATGAAATGAAAACTAGATTCTGTGTAAGGAGAGGACACTGAGCAGCTGTTTTCACATCTGGACGCTGGAGCACTAGTGTGGGACACAAGAACACCCTTTTTATTAGGGGGCCCACACAGGTGCTCCAGTGTATACTATAGGGGGGTCTCCATCTGTGAAGCTTGTACTAAACAGGTAAAGTATTGCAGGTTGACAAAGGACAATAAACAAGCAACATCTTTGAACTCTGCTAAAATTGACAATTGTATCCCACTTCCAAGCAATGTTTCCTATTTATAGTTCTGCCCTCAAATCACTGTGTGCTAATTATACCCTTTTTGTTTTACATAGGGGAGAAAAGACTCGGAGGACACCCCTCATCCGAGGAGACCAGAGACCCCCCACCTGTGGAAGAAGGTGAAATACCCCCAACCCAAGTGGAGCAGGAGGAGGAAGAAGATGTGGTTGAAATAGGCACCACAACAGGTGAGTGTCTGCGACCACAGACTCAGGTAAGAGATGGATGCTGGCAGATTTTTGATACCTGTTTTTGTTTGTTTTCTCTCTTTTTAGGTGATCGTGTTGTTAGGGATCGAGATCCGTTCACATCAGAAAGTGCCCAGATGCTGATCGGGGAGATCATGGGGTGTAATTTAGAATTGGAGAAGCTCAAGTCAAAAATCAATGATGTGATTAAAAAAAATAATAACATCATTGATGTTTTGGGGCGAATTTAATACCCCACAAAATCACTTTTGTTTGGTACAATGTTTAAAATATTTTTGAAATGTTTCGAAAAGCCAAATTTGGAGGATGCACACAGTGTGCCAACATGTACTATCTGCCATCACGGGAGATCAATGGACGCGTTTTGGGGGTGCAACCCCTTCCTCAATAATAAAGTAGCGGTGAGGAAGGGCTTGCTCCCCTAAAACACGTCCCTTGATCCCCCGTGATGGCAGGTCGCACATGTTGGCATTCGTAAATTGGTGTGCATCTTCCAAATTTGGCTTTTCAAGGGGTGATTTGACCCCATCTGAACGCAATATCAAACACAGTTCCTAAATACTCATGTCTGATATTGCCTTCAGGTTTTACCATATGTGAACTTTGTAAGTTCAAGTCTTTTGTCTTTCTTGTTGGTTTTACACAGGCCTGTTTTATCGTAAATGGACATTTCTATTTTTGATAATGCCACCCCAAAAATTGTTATACAAAAAACATGTTGGTTTGTTCTAAAAACTGTTTCTAAATGCACATGTGATTGTGCAGGTATTAAAAAGTTTGTTAATCAAGAATGTGTGGATTATTGTCTCAACGCTACAACACCTTCGTGGTGATGTAATTGCTGTTTTCTTAAAAAATGGTGGTTATTTCCTAAGGGCAAATCCTCTTTGCACTACAAGAGCATTTTCATTGCAGTTTCAAGAGCACTTGTAGTATAAAAAGTGTATACGCCTTTAGTAAATAACAGCCAACAGTGCTTTGTATAAGGTTACACAATCACGCCATTTTCAGGACTCCACACATTGCTGTCAGGGTCAGCTAAAACAAACACAAGCAGTAAATGTCCACAAAGAATTTCTTTTTTTTTTTTTTATTGGAAAAAGGCTTCACAAATTTGAAGGCATATTGATGGCCCCCCTACCCGCAAAGAACTCCAGGTATCGTAACCGGACATCACGGGCACTCAGGGAGGGCAAGCCAGGACGGCCGCTTTCAAGCGCCATCAGTGTTTCAGGTATCACTCCGGCCTCAGGCCCAACTGAGCCAGCAAAATTGGCCGAATGTTTCCTTAAAAAGTTATGGAGAATACAGCACGCCAGTATAATATGATTCAGTTTATACTCCGCCATATGGATAGGTGTCAGAAATAGGCGGAACCGGCTGGCCAGGATTCCAAATGTGTTCTCCACCACTCTTCGGGCTCTGGCCAGCCGGTAATTAAAAACCCTCTATTTCTGGGTGAGGGTCCTCATCGGGAATGGCCGCATCAGGTGGTCCCCCAGCGCACACGCTTCATCGGCAACGAACACGAATGGGAGTCCTTCCACATTGTCCTCTGGAGCTGGCAAGTCCAAGCTGCCATTCTGGAGACACCTGTAGAACTCCGTCTGGGCGATGACTCCATCATCGGACATCCGGCCATTCTTCCCCACGTCCACATACAAGAAGTCGTAATTAGCCGACACCACCGCCAACATCACAATACTATTGAACCCCTTATAGTTGAAATAGTATGACCCCGAGTTGGGAGGTGGGATGATGTGGACATGTTTCCCATCAATTGCCCCTCCGCAGTTAGGAAAGTCCCACCGCTGGGCAAAGTGGGAGGCCACAGTCTGCCATTCCTGTGGCGTGGAAGGAAACTGTTGAGGAAAAAAAAAATAAATTAATATTTTTGCTCAGAAACATGGCAAGCACAAACATTCTGGGGCAACCTCCAGATAGCATTTATTAAGGGGAATTTAACAACACCAAAGTATAAGGTACACCTATCATATTCCCCCTCCCCCCCTCTCATGGGCCATTTCGAACATTATGGGGGGTGTGGAAATCTTGGACAGGTAACCCTCTTCACTTCATTGAGAGATGAATGCCTAAATACAGGGTATTACTTGGAACAGCCCCTCCTTAGTTACACTATTGGCAGCCCACTGGACAGGTAAGAAGTGTCCGAATACAAAGATATAAATACACATTGTACACATTTGAGCACATTTGAACATTCTGCAATTACCTGACTCAAGATAATAATAGGATCTTAAAAATTCAAACAGTACCATTTGAAAGTATACAGGCAGGCCCTTGCCCTACATGCTTTGGGGAATTCATCCATAAATCAGAGCACAAAAGAGATGGGTATAGTGTGTATGGGTTTGGCAAAGTCAGCAGATAGACGATTGAGGATAGATAGAGAATTGGGATCAGCTGACTTAGCAGTTGGGGGAGGGAGGGTTACTAAAAATGATTTGGGGACACCACAAAAAATAAGCCTCTGCCACTCTGCCTGAATTTAAAGCTAAAATAACATTTCCAAACATTTTAGGGGGTGTTTGGAGTAAAGCAATACTATGGAGCTGATAAAATACATTGTTTTAAGTGACTACATGCGGTGAATATAGGGCCAGGAGAGAACATGCTGGGGAGGTTAGTGAAGGACAATCTGTATGAAGGACCTAAAAAATTAATTACCTAAAAATCCAGCATGCATGAGGACAAAGGGGACATTCACAGCATATTCCAATCATGGTAATTAGGGAATGAGGAAAGAAATACAATATACTAGCACACATTAAATACAATGAAATGTGATATTAAAGGATAAAAATCTTACCTTCATATACTCCTTCTGCAGGACCTGGATGATGGCAGAACAGGTCTCTGGGATAATGATACCCAGAGCCTGGGGGGAGATGCCTGTCGAGAACTTCAAGTCCTGCAGACTTCTCCTTGTCGCCAAATACCGCAGGGTAGCGACGAGCCTCTGCTCCGGAGTGATGGCTTGCCTCATGCAGGTATCCTGCCTGCTAGGAATGAGCTTCGAGTTCGAGTCAAACTCATGTTCGACTCGAACATTGGCTGTTCGCAAGTTCACCGAACAGCGAACAATTTGGGGTGTTCGCGGCAAATTCGAATGCCGCGGAACACCCTTTAAAAGTCTATGGGAGAAATCAAAAGTGCTAATTTTAAAGGCTAATATGCAAGTTATTGTCATAAAAAGTGTTTGGGGACCTGGGTCCTGCCCCAGGGGACATGGATCAATGCAAAAAAAAGTTTTAAAAACGGCCGTTTTTTCAGGAGCAGTGATTTTAATAATGCTTAAAGTCAATCAATAAAAGTGTAATATCCCTTTAAATTTCGTACCTGGGGGGTGTCTATAGTGTGCCTGTAAAGGGGCGCATGTTTCCTGTGTTTAGAACAGTCTGACAGCAAAATGACATTTTGAAGGAAAAAACTCATTTAAAACTACCCGCGGCTATTGCATTGCCGACAATACACATAGAAGTTCATTGATAAAAACGGCATGGGAATTCCCCAAAGGGGAACCCCGAACCAAAATTAAAAGAAAAAAATGACGTGGGAGTCCCCCTAAATTCCATACCAGGCCCTTCAGGTCTGGTATGGATATTAAGGGGAACCCCGGCCAAAATTTAAAAAAAAAAATGACGTGGGGTTCCCCCCTAAATTCCATACCAGACCCTTCAGGTCTGGTATGGATTTTAAGGGGAACCCCGCGCCAAAAAAAAAAAAAAAAAACGGCGTGGGGTCCCCCCAAAAATCCATACCAGACCCTTATCCGAGCACGCAACCTGGCAGGCCGCAGGAAAAGAGGGGGGGACGAGAGTGCGGCCCCCCCTCCCTCCTGAACCGTACCAGGCCACATGCCCTCAACATTGGGAGGGTGCTTTGGGGTAGCCCCCCAAAACACCTTGTCCCCATGTTGATGAGGACAAGGGCCTCATCCCCACAACCCTGGCCGGTGGTTGTGGGGGTCTGCGGGCGGGGGGCTTATCGGAATCTGGAAGCCCCCTTTAACAAGGTGACCCCCAGATCCCGGCCCCCCCCTGTGTGAAATGGTAAGGGGGTACATAAGTACCCCTACCATTTCACGAAAAAAGTGTCAAAAATGTTAAAAATGACAAGAGACAGTTTTTGACAATTCCTTTATTTAAATGCTTCTTCTTTCTTCTATCTTCCTTCATCTTCTGGTTCTTCTGGTTCTTCTGGCTCTTCTGGTTCTTCCTCCGGCGTTCTCGTCCAGCATCTCCTCCGCGGTGTCTTCTATCTTCTTCTCCTCGGGCCGCTCCGCACCCATGGCATGGGGGGGAGGCTCCCGCTCGTCTCTTCTTCTTTTCTTCTCTTCTCTTCTTAATTTTCTTCTCTGGGCCGCTCCGCAATCCATGCTGGCATGGAGGGAGGCTCCCGCTGTGTGACGGCGCTCCTCGTCTGACAGTTCTTAAATAACGGGGGGCGGGGCCACCCGGTGACCCCGCCCCCTTCTGACGCACGGTGACTTGACGGGACTTCCCTGTGACGTCACGGGGAATGCCACAGGGAAGTCCCGTCAAGTCACCGTGCGTCAGAGGGGGGCGGGGTCACCGGGTGGCCCCGCCCCCCCGTTATTTAAGAACTGTCAGACGAGGAGCGCCGTCACACAGCGGGAGCCTCCCTCCATGCCAGCATGGATTGCGGAGCGGCCCGGAGAAGAAAATGAAGAAGAGAAGAAGAGAAGAAAAGAAGAAGAGAAGAGCGGGAGCCTCCCCCCATGCCATGGGTGCGGAGCGGCCCGAGGAGAAGAAGATAGAAGACGCTGCGGAGGAGATGCTGGACGAGAATGCCGGAGGAAGAACCAGAAGAGCCAGAAGAACCAGAAGAACCAGAAGATGAAGGAAGATAGAAGAAAGAAGAAGCATTTAAATAAAGGAATTGTCAAAAACTGTCTCTTGTCATTTTTAACATTTTTGACACTTTTTTCGTGAAATGGTAGGGGTACTTATGTACCCCCTTACCATTTCACACAGGGGGGGGGCCGGGATCTGGGGGTCACCTTGTTAAAGGGGGCTTCCAGATTCCTATAAGCCCCCCGCCCGCAGACCCCCACAACCACCGGCCAGGGTTGTGGGGATGAGGCCCTTGTCCTCATCAACATGGGGACAAGGTGTTTTGGGGGGCTACCCCAAAGCACCCTCCCAATGTTGAGGGCATGTGGCCTGGTACGGTTCAGGAGGGAGGGGGGGCCGCACTCTCGTCCCCCCCTCTTTTCCTGCGTCCTGCCAGGTTGCGTGCTCGGATAGGGGTCTGGTATGGATTTTTGGGGGGACCCCACGCCGTTTTTTTTTTTTTTTTGGCGCGGGGTTCCCCTTAAAATCCATACCAGACCTGAAGGGTCTGGTATGGAATTTAGGGGGAACCCCACGTCATTTTTTTTTTTAAATTTTGGCCGGGGTTCCCCTTAATATCCATACCAGACCTGAAGGGCCTGGTATGGAATTTAGGAGGACTCCCACGTCATTTTTTTTTTTTAATTTTGGTTCGGGGTTCCCCTTTGGGGAATTCCCATGCCGTTTTTATCAATGAACTTCTATGTGTATTGTCGGCAATGCAATAGCCGCGGGTAGTTTTAAATGAGTTTTTTCCTTCAAAATGTCATTTTGCTGTCAGACTGTTCTAAACACAGGAAACATGCGCCCCTTTACAGGCATACTATAGACACTCCCCAGGTACGAAATTTAAAGGGATATTACACTTTTATTGATTGACTTTAAGCATTATTAAAATCACTGCTCCTGAAAAAACGGCCGTTTTTAAAACTTTTTTTTGCATTGATCCATGTCCCCTGGGGCAGGACCCAGGTCCCCAAACACTTTTTATGACAATAACTTGCATATAAGCCTTTAAAATTAGCACTTTTGATTATTCATGTTCGTGTCCCATAGACTTTAACGGTGTTCGCATGTTCGAACGAACTTTTTTCCTGTTCGCATGTTCTGGTGCGAACCGAACAGGGGGGTGTTCGGCTCATCCCTACTGCCTGCTAATATAAGGGGTCAGCAAAGCCAACAAATGGTGAAACACGGGTCCGTCATCCTGAGAAAGTTCCTGAAATCATCAGGATTATTCTCACGGATCTCACGGAGCAAAGGCATATGAGAGAACTGGTCACGCTGAAGCAACCAATTCTTGGTCCATGAACTCCTCCCCACCCTGTTCATGGACTGGACTTGTGTCAAGGTCGGGACCTCAAAACAAAGCCCCCGCACAGCACGAACTCTACGAGGAGTACGCATACGCAACATGGCTAGAAAACGGTCGGCTGCTCAGAACGAAGTAACAGAACGCACTGAAGAACAGCAAGGCCTGTGAAGAGCGACCTGAAAAACAGTAACGAATGAACAAGAATACAATGACTATAAGTCACGCGGAACTTGCTTGCACACACTGAAGAGCAGATACAAACCCACAAGCAAAAACTGAATGGCAGAAAACGATCTGAAAACCACGAGTCTGAAAAAGCGCGAATCGTCTCTCACCAAACTTTTACTAACACGAGATTAGCAAAAGGAGCCCAAAGGGTGCCGCACTTGGTTCTGAACTGGCCTTTTCTAGTCTCATCGTACGTGCTTGACGTCACTGCGTTCTTGGCGATAGGAAATTCCGACAACTTTGTGCGACCGTGTGTACGCAAAACAAGTTTGAGCCAACATCCGTCGGGAAAAAATCCTAGGATTTTGTTGATGGAATGTCTGAACCAAGTCCGACCGTGTGTATGGGGCATAAGACTTTACAACTCCTTTAAAACCAGAGTCAGCTAATTGGGTCAGGGTTATTAGAGGCCAGGGCTGGATGACTTTTCCTAGCAGCTCTCTGGTGCCTCCCCCTGTTTCTGGGACATTGGAGAATGTTCTAGAGCTAGTGGGTGGAGGCTAGGAAGGGCTGCTTTGAATATTTAGAGGCCTTTAGAATGACAAAGTCTTTAAATAGACATGAGTCATGCCAGCAGGGGGTTGGGTGGATGATGGAGAAGCAGTGCTGAAGAGAGGCTGTCGTGGCCCTTGAGGGACCCCTTACCGGGTGGGGGGTTTACCTTGGGCTGGGAGCTCAGGAAATCTGGCCTGAAAGGATCCTAACACAGGAGGCAGTAAAACAGTAAAGGGATTCATGTCGGGGAGGCATCGGGAAGGAGCAAGCAGAGACCTGAGTAAATCAACACGGTGCAGGGACAAAACAGGGGAAGGGCTGTCAGCTGTAACAGTGCTTTCTTGAAAACCACATTGTGCCAAGTCTTCCCCTAACCAGGAGGACTGGGGGGAAGGTCAGCCAGGTGTGGCTTGTGGCAGCCAGGTTAGCATTTCTGCAAGCAAGTGGAGCTGGGATCAGTGGCCACAGGAAGACAGAAGGAAGTTAGTTTGCTATTTACTTCAATTTTGTACTGTGTAAAAAGGGGCTGTGAGTCCCTGCCTGTAATGAGCCTTTGCTGAACTAACTAACAAACTAACTTTGTGCAGGAGGAAGGGAGAGGAAGAACTGTGTAAATAGGGAGGAAGTTGTCCCTTTCTCTGTGTTCTGGACATTTTTCAAGTTGGGCATCCCATAATTCCCTACCCTATCCAAGTTATCATCGCCTAATAAAACATGAATGAATTAAGGAAATGCTAAGTGACTAGTTGTGCAGCAGTGGGGAACCCTAACCTCTGCGACTCCTACGGGGGTAGTGCTACACTAACATCATTCAGCATACAGCATGGGGGCTCAACCTGTGGCCCTCCAGCTATTGCAGAACTATGAGGCATTGCAAGGCTGGCTGTTACAAGCAGCATGACTCCCAAAGGCAGAGGCATGATGGGACTTGTAATTCCGCAACAGCTGCAGGGTCACAGGTTGAGCACCCATGGCGTATAGGAAGATTAGTAAATAAGGACTAGGCATGAGTTCAGACCTGGCATCCAGATCAGCATAAACAGTAGCAAGGCACCTAAAGTGCAGCAGTGAGCAGTAATAAAGCTTGATTTACTGAACACAGGAACTATACTTTTAAAGTGCACTGATGGCAACTATGCTATGCCTAGACCAACTGGATGTGCACTGTCCATAGAAAATGAGGCAAGGGAACAAATGAATTTTTAATGAGCGGCAGTCCTTTTTTGTGGTTCTTCTGCCAGTAATCATTGGGGCCCTTTAAGAAGCGTTGGTGCACTTAACGACAGCTTTAGTTAACCAGCATGCAGTATAGGTACAGTAAAGATGCAGTAAAGGTGCGGTATAGGTGCAGTATGTGGGTATGTGTAAGTAAATGTAAATGTTTTCTTTGCAGGGAAGCCTTTACTTCAGTTTTTCAAAATAGCAACAATGTCACTTTTACTACAAAACTCTGATCGATTAGATAAGGAAACAGTGTGTGAGGTCACGCAGTTGATACAGCAAAAACATCCAGACTTCAGATGGCCTCTATCCAATGATGCCCACAGCGCTTTCACACTGCCACACTGCAGTTTGGCCACAGCTCGGATGCAGCGCAGTATACCCGTGGTTCTTGTATGGGTTTCCCACGCTTTCCCATAGACTTCCATTAGATTGGGCATTCTGAATGTGCACCAAATGTGCAGCATCTTGTGTGCTTTTGGAAAACGCATCAAAAATGCGTAATCTAATAGAAGTCTATGGGAAAGTACAGGTAACCTTCAAGAAAACCACAGATACTTTGCTCTGCACCTGCAGTATAAAAGCACTCTAAAGCTAAAGTGTTTAAACACGACTTCAACGTGACCTTTCATTGCTAGCACTTAACTTGTAGTGTCAGGCATAGACAAATTAAGAAATAAGTTCATAGAATTATTAGCATTAAGACTTCTAGAGAAAGAACTGTATGCTGAGGGAATGGGAGTCTCAGTCTTCCAAGTAAAGCATTTCAGATATCTACAGAATCAAGCAACCATTAGAAGTGCTGGAAAAGATAATGTTTCTTTTTACTGAAGTGTGTCCTCGAGTCTTGGACTTGTGTGTCCATTCATTTTCTCCGTTCTAGGATTGGCTCTAAAATTGTAGGAGAGACCCTCTTTTCGGTTAGCCCGTCGAAGCACCTCCAGGTTGAACGTGTCGGTTAGGTTTGCAGGGTGGAAGAAGAATTTTTGGAGCAGAGCAGTGAGAAAAAGAAAGATCTCCATCCGAGCCAGACCTTCCCCAGGGCATATCCTCTTTCCTGGAAAAACCAGAGGGCAGCAGATAGAAATATGAGTACATTACATGGCAGATGAAAATACTATGATTGTTTCTCTTTCTGTTTCTTACCTGCAGAGAAAGGAATCAGAGCTTCCTGTGGACAAAATGTCCCATTCTCATCCAAGAAATTTTCTGGATTAAAGTCATAGGGTGACTTCCAGCACTCTGGGTCTGATAGAGCAGAACCAAGAAGAGGAATTACAGTTGTCCCCTGTGAGACAATAACAGGGAAGACATTTATGGCACCAGCACATTTTACTAACAACACATTCAGCAGATCATTGTCACACATTAAGCAAACTTAAATATCCGGGTCCTGAGAAGAAACTCATCAATTTTGATGTCGTAATTTACAGCTGTGAAAATCTAATCATTTTATTCTTATGTGGCTTTGGTGAAGAATGTCAGAAGGTAATTTTGGATTTAACCCCAGGGGAAAGCTGTTTCTAACATGTGCCCTGACCTTTGAAGAGTTACATATACAGGGATGGTGCAAGGCTGAGCTGTGCTGCTCAATTTCAGTCTGTGCCAAATTACAATATGTGGACTAGCTGAATGCAGGCTGTTGAACTCTATTTTTCTTTTTTGGCCAAGTAGTGAGCACTCTGGGGAAACCTGTGAGATAGTTACCATCATTTATCATCATCTGTCTTGCCACTTATGAGATACTTGCCAACATTCATCATGGTCCATCCCACCAACTGTGAGATACTTGTTGTCACAGAGTTGAAAGTACCCATTGTGTCACCAGGGCTAACAGCCTACTAATAGGCAGGGCAGATGTTAGTGTGGTATAAGTATTAGTGTAAGTTCTAGAACAACCCTTTCTCAGCTTTTTGGCTAAGATTAAGTGTAGTATCTTTTCTTATCAGTGTTTCATAGGGGTGCTCCACTGTCATTTTGGCCTAATGGCTAGGATGGCTGGCTGTATAGAACCACTGATGGTATGATGGGCATCCTGAGGGATCTACCCGTGGGAACAGAAACCATTTCACCGACTGGGTGAAGTGGAATCTGGGAGTAATTCCCTGGTGGAGGATTCCAAGGGGCCAAGTGCCTCCTGATTCGACTGTGCTACCTTTTCTTGGGCTGAGAAGGCAGGGAGGCCTCTGTGTTAAGTGCCTCTGGGAGCAGCGTCCTGGGGGTGCCAGAGGAGCCCTATTGGTGTGGGACTCCACTGTGTAAAACAGCACTAGGCCACAACACCTAAGGTTTTTCTCTACACAATGCCTCAGGCTAGCCCTTTTGGCTGAGACTAGGCCAATTTTTTTACAAGCTTGCAAGGTTTTGGCAATGCACCTGCACTGGCACTTTTTTATTTTTGCATATTTATTTTCCATCCACGTGCTCCCGGCTTCCATATTGTGTTTCCCACTCTACAAGGCTCTGGTCCGGCCGCACCTGGAGTATGCTGTCCAGTTCTGGGCACCAGTCCTCAGGAAGGATGTACTGGAAATGGAGCGAGCACAAAGAAGGGCAAAAAAGCTAATAAAGGGTCTGGAGGATCTTAGTTATGAGGAAAGGTTGCAAGCACTGAACTTATTCTCTCTGGAGAAGAGATGCTTGAGAGGGGATATGATTTCAATTTACAAATACCGTACTGGTGACCCCACAATAGGGATAAAACGTTTTCGCAGAAGAGAGTTTAATAAAACTCGTGGCCACTCATTACAATTAGAAGAAAAGGGGTTTAACCTTAAACTACGTAGAGGGTTCTTTACTGTAAAAGCGGCAAGGATGTGGAATTGCCTTCCACAGGCGGCGATCTCAGCGGCGAGCATTGATAGCTTCAAGAAACTATTAGATAATCACCTGAATGACCGCAACATACAGGGATATACAATGTAATACTGACACATAATCACACACATAGGTTGGACTTAATGGACTTGTGTCTTATTTCAACCTCACCTACTATGTAACTATGTAACTATGTAACTATGTAACTATGTGTCTAGGTGTGAAAGCCTATCTGAAAACACCAATTGTTTAGTCAAAGGGTATTTAAAGGATAAGTTCACCTTACATGTTCCACCCGGTTTTAGGGTGGAACATGTAAAATGTTCCCAATGCTGCAGCCGCTGCTCAACCCCCCCTCCCTGTGACAGCTTCCCCTGTACTAGCCGTCAGTTTTTGAAATCAGTATGGCTGTGCGGGGTTCCATGTATGAATGAACTACAAGTCCCGACATCCTTTGTGAATGCTGTCTTCTAGTTGTGAACTAATGCAGTGCTGTGAAGCGCTGTGGTAGTTCATTGATTCTTCCTGTCAATGTATCTGCTTGCCTGTATGGGATGTACAGGCACACAGATACAATGACAAGTCTGCAGGAGATCTTCTGATCGCTGGTGCAATGCTTTACTGGCCCCCACATATGTCGCGTCTGCAGTCTCTGGTTATCTCCTGTATGTCGCGTCCGCAGTCTCTGGTTATCTTCTGTATGTCGCGTCCGCAGTCTCTGGTTATCTCCTGTTGTCCATCTGCAGTCTCTGGTTATCTCCTGTAATCCAGCCCAGTCTCTGGTTATCTCCTGTGATCCATCCGCAGTCTCTCTGGTTATCTCCTGTATGTCGCGTCCGCAGTCTTTGGTTATCTTCTGTATGTCATGACCGCAGTCTCTGGTTATCTTCTGTATGTCACGACCGCAGTCTCTGGTTATCTTCTGTATCTCGCGTCCGCAGTCTCTTGTTATTTCCTGTTTGTCGCGTCGCAGTGTTTGGTTACCTCCTGTATGTTGCATCCGCAGTCTCTGATTATGTGCTGTGTGTCGCGTCAACAGTCTCTGGTTATCTTCTATATGTCGCGTCTGCAGTCTCTGGTTATCTCCTGTTGTCCATCTGCAGTCTCTGGTTATCTCCTGTAATCCAGCCCGGTCTCTGGTTATCTCCTGTAATCCATCCGCAGTCTCTCTGGTTATCTCCTGTATGTCGCGTCCACAGTCTTTGGTTATCTTCTGTATGTCATGACCGCAGTCTCTGGTTATCTTCTGTATGTCACAACCGCAGTCTCTGGTTATCTCCTGTTGTCCATCTGCAGTCTCTGGTTATCTTCTGTATTCCAGCCGCAGTCTCTGGTTATCTCCTGTAATCCAGCCCGGTCTCTGGTTATCCCCTGTGATCCATCCGCAGTCTCTCTGGTTATCTCCTGTATGTCGTGTCCACAGTCTCTAGTTATCTTCTGTATATCATGACCGCAGTCTCTGGGTATCTCCTGTATGTCGCGTCCGCAGTCTCTGGTTATTTCCTGTATGTCGCGTCGCAGTGTTTGGTTACCTCCTGTATGTCGCATCCGCAGTCTCTGATTATCTTCTGTGTGTCGCGTCAACAGTCTCTGGTTATCTTCTGTATGTCGCGTCCGCAGTCTCTGGTTATCTCCTGTTGTCCATCTGCAGTCCCTGGTTATCTTCTGTATTCCAGCCGCAGTCTCTGGTTATCTCCTGTATTCCAGCCCAGTCTCTGGTTATCTCCTGTAATCCATCCGCAGTCTCTCTGGTTATCTCCTGTATGTCGTGTCCGCAGTCTCTGGTTATCTTCTGTATGTCACGACCGCAGTCTCTGGGTATCTCCTGTATGTTGCGTCCGCAGTCTCTGGTTATTTCCTGTATGTCGCGTCCGCAGTGTTTGTTTATCTCCTGTATGTCGCGTCCGCAGTCTCTGGTTATCTCCTGTATGTCACAATTGCAGTCTCTGGGTATCTCCTGTATGTCGCATCCGCAGTCTGTGGTTACTTCCTGTATGTCATGTCGCAGTGTTTGGTTACCTCCTGTATGTCGCGTCCACAGTCTCTGATTATCTGCTGTGTGTCGCGTCCACAGTCTCTGGTTATCTCCTTTTGTCCATCTGCAGTCTCTTGTCATTTCTTTTTGTCCATCCACAGTCTCTGGTTATCTCCTGTATGTCGCATACACAGTCTCTGGTTAGCTCCCTTTGTCCATCCGCAGTCTCTGGTTATCTCCTGTAATTCAGCTGCAGTCTCTGGTTATCTCCTGTTGTCCATCCGCAGTCTCTGGTTATCTCCTGTAATCTTATCTGCAGTCTCTGGTTATCTCCTATCATCCATCTGCAGTGTCTGGATATCTCTTGTAATCCATCCGTAGTCTCTGATTATCTGTGCATTTGGCTTGTAGCTGCGCCGACTGTGACTTCAATGGGCAAGTTTAACTGTGATGCCGCCTGTGAACCTTGCCATGTTGGGTTGCAGCACCGCGAAGCTAAGCATCAAAGTCACAGTAACGTGTAATCAACGATGCAGCTGCTGTGTTTATTCAGAGGTATGTGGTCAAGGGGTGGTTCTATTTACTCATCCTCTTTGAGTCCCCGTTCACATTGACTACGGCTTTGAAATCATGCAGCTTCATTTGAAATGGCACAATTTCAAAGTCGCATGTCAGCGCGACTTCAGGTGTAACTTGGAAGACATCTGTACGGCTTCATGTACAAATATCTATGCAAGTCGCCCCCCCGAATTTGCTAAAAGTAGTGCAGGAACTACATTTTTAAATTGGTGCAGCATTTGCACACACAATGTGGTCACACCCACTACTCTCTACGGCAAGTTTACCAGAATTTGTTTTTCAACTGTATTCGAGGGGGGGCTGGTATTTTGTCACACTGCTGTAATCTCTAGCAGTCAATCAGTGAGTGGTAATGATAAGCAGTAATCTAAAGCAACCAATCAGTGAGCAGTATTAATGTGCAGTAACCTCTAGCAACCAATCAGTGTGCAGTAATGATGTGCACTAACCTCTAGCAACCAACCAGCAAGCAGAAATTATGTGCTGTAAGCTCTAGCAACTAATCAGTGAGCTGTAATGTGTGCTGTAATATCTGGCAACCAAGCACAATCGCTGCCTGATCTACTGCAGTAAACTAATTTTGATTCCTGCTATTTGTTGTTTGGCTTTCACTGCACCTTAGCCTCTGCACCTCGGCGCCTCCAGGCTCCATTATATGACATCATGTCTTCTTGACTTGTCCAGCCGCAGCCTCCAGGACAGGAGGCAGCACTGAGCAGAGTGAGAGTGGCCTGCGTCTACTCGCCCACTGGTCCTTTATATTTCCACTGGCTCTGCCTCCTTGCAGTGCCACATCCCACCTTTGGCTGGACCCTCGAGGGTGATGCTATCCACCAGCCTGCCACGTGGACATGGATATGAACGATGTTCTGAAGTGCTGCTAGCTGTTGCTGTCCATTGACCCAGTCCACCCCGGGTCCCCAGGTGTGTCCCTCTTTTCCTTAGTATTTACCACAGCCGTTCCATCTGAGGGAAATCCTGAAAACATGACCTGTTGGTGCGCCTTGAGGACTGGAGTTGAGAAACACTGGTCTAACACAGTGATTCTCAACCTCAGTCCTCAAGTACCCCCAACGGGCCATGTTTTCAGGTTTTCCTTTACTTTGCACAGCTGCTTTAAATCAATATCAATGACATGGCATTGATAAGAGCTATTTTATCTAAGGGTAAATTTCCCAAAACATGACCCCTCGGGGGTACTTGAGGACTGAGGTTGAGAACCACTGGTCTGACAGATAAATTCCTATATACGATACTGCATATAGTGATGGGTAGTAAAGTTCTCTGTTTTGATTAGAGTTATATTTTTTGTTTTTCAATAGTTTCTTACTGTTGGAGCATATATATTACAAGTAGGGATGAGCTTCGAGCAGTGGTGGCCCGTCCATAGGGGGCGCATGGGTGCCGCCCCCCCCAAAGCCAGTCAAAAAAAAATGTCCCTTTAAAAAAAAAAAAGTTTCTTTAAGAAGTGCACTGTGTTCCGGGCGGGCGCCGGACACGGTGCACTATGGAAGCGTCATGCCAATGCAATCCCGTGATTGCAGGCAAAATGCTTCATTTGCTGTTTTTTTTGTTGCCCTGTGGCGCTGTGCAGTGCGCCTCTAGATACTGATTGGGGCATTCTCCTTTATGTCTTCATTTCTGGGCGGTGCTGTCACCGGGCGGCGTGTCACTTCCTGTTTTGGCTGGTGTGAATAGAGAAGCAAGGTAAGTTAATGCCTTTGTCTGTCCACCTTGTTATACTCTTCTTAAAGTCTGTGATCGGAGGGTGGAGGGAGCCGGGCTTCACATCTGCCCTGCCTGGATTCAACCTCCGCTCCAGCCCTTCACCCACAATCTGCTGGAGCCTTCATTACACATCTCCTGTATGTGTATATATATGTATATCACAGGGGCTCCCAGCACTGCGTCCTGGAGTCATGCTGTGTGCATTCTATCATCTCATCTCTCTCTCTCTCTCTCTCTCTCACCATATCTCTCTCTATCTAAGTATCTATCTATCTGTATAACTGTCTATCTATCTATCTATCTATCTATCTATCTATCTATCTATCTATCTATCTATCTATCTATCTATCTATCTATCTATCTATCTATCTATCTATCTATCTATCTATCTAACTGTATATCTATATAACTGTATATCTATATAACTGTCTATCTATCTATCTATCTATCTATCTATCTATCTATCTATCTATCTATCTATCTATCTATCTATCTATCTATCTATCTATATAACTGTATATCTATATAACTGTCTATCTATCTATCTATCTATCTATCTATCTATCTATCTATCTATCTATCTATCTATCTATCTATCTATCTATCTATCTATCTATCTATCTATCTATCTATCTATCTATCTATCTATCTATCTATCTATCTATCTATCTATCTATCTATATAACTGTATATCTATATAACTGTATATCTATATAACTGTCTATCTATCTATCTATCTATCTATCTATCTATCTATCTATCTATCTATCTATCTATCTATCTATCTATCTATCTATCTATCTATCTATCTATCTATCTATCTATCTATCTATCTATCTATCTATCTATCTATCTACATATCTATCTAGCTGTATATCTATCTATATAACTGTATATCTATCTATCTGTATATCTATCTGTTTATATATCTATAAAACTGTATATCTATCTATCTGTATATCTATCTGTATAACTATCTATATAACTGTATATATATCTATCTATATAACTGTATATCTATCTATCTATCTATCTATCTATCTATCTATCTATCTATCTATCTATCTATCTATCTATCTATCTATCTATCTATATACAGGGGGTCCCCGGGTTACAAAACAAGTTAGGGACTGTAGGTTTGTTCTTAAGTTGAATCTGTTTGTAAGTCGGAACAGGTACATTTTTTAAGTGTAGCTCCAGCCAAAAAAACAATTTTTAAGCTTTTTGGAAAACATAGGGAAGGGTTAACACCCCTGTAACATTTGTTTTGCTGTGTGTGCACCTCTTCAGAAGATTTCACCTCACTTTCTGTCCCAATGACAATTGGATTTTGAAAATTTTGGGTTGTTGTGGAAACAAGTCTTGGTGATAAAGCATCAGTGGAGGTACCTTTTCCCCATAATAGCTCTTACAGGAGTTTATTTGTCTTCCTAGGGCTAGATTTCCTCTCACTTCCTGTTGTCTCCCTCCGTTTGTAAGTAGGAGTCGTTTGTAAGTCGGATGTTTGTAACTAGGGGACCCCCTGTAACTGTATATCTATCTATCTGTATATCTATCTATCTGTATATCTATCTATATAACTGTATATCTATCTATCTGTATATCTATCTGTTTATATATCTATATAACTGTATATCTATCTATCTGTATATCTATCTGTTTATATATCTATATAACTGTATATCTATCTATCTGTATATCTATCTATATAACTGTATATCTATCTGTATATCTATCTATATAACTGTATATCTATCTATCTGTATATCTATCTATATAACTGTATATCTATCTATCTGTATATCTATCTGTTTATATATCTATATAACTGTATATCTATCTGTATATCTATCTATATAACTGTCTATCTATCTATCTATCTATCTATCTATCTATCTATCTATCTATCTATCTATCTATCTATCTATCTATCTATCTATCTACCCCATCACGGGCGAGTTACATGGGGGGGGGGTTCTTTGAGATTTTGTTTGCGCCCCCCTAAAAAAATGGAGCACCAGCCGCCACTGGCTTCGAGTTCACTCATGTTCGACTCGAACATGGGCTGTTCGCAAGTACGCCGAACAGCGAACAATTTGGGGTGTTTGCGGCAAATTCGAATGCCGCGGAACACCCTTTAAAAGTCTATGGGAGAAATCAAAAGTGCAAATTTTAAAGGCTTATATGCATGGTATTGTCATAAAAAGTGTTTGGGGACCTGGGTCCTGCCCCAGGGGACATGTATCAATGCAAAAAAAAGTTTTAAAAACTGTGTTTTTTTTGGGAGCAGTGATTTTAATAATGCTTAAAGTGAAACAATAAAAGTGTAATATCCCTTTAAATTTTGTACCTGGGGGGTGTCTAAAGTATGCCTGTAAAGGGGCGCATGTTTCCCATGTTTAGAAAAGTCTGACAGAAAAATGACATTTCAAAGGAAAAAAAGTCATTTCAAACTACTCGCGGCTACTAATGCATTGCCGGTCCGACAATACACATAGAAGTTCATTGATAAAAATGGCATTGGAATTCCCCACAGGGGAACCCCGAACCAAAATTTAAAAAAAAAATGATGTGGGGGTCCCCCTAAATTCCATACCAGGCCCTTCAGGTCTGGTATGGATATTAAGGGAAACCCCGCGCCAAAATTAAAAAAAAAAACGGCATGGGGTCCCCCCAAAAATCCATACCAGACCCTTATCCGAGCACGCAACCTAGCAGGCCGCAGGAAAAGAGGGGGGACGAGAGAGCGCCCCCCCCTCCTGCACCGTACCAGGCCACATGCCCTCAACATTGGGAGGGTGCTTTGAGGTAGCCCCCCAAAACACCTTGTCCCCATGTTGATGAGGACAAGGGCCTCATCCCCACAACCCTGGCCGGTGGTTGTGGGGGTCTGCGGGCGGGGAGCTTATCGGAATCTGGAAGCCCCCTTTAACAAGGGGACCCCCAGATCCCAGGCCTCCCCCCTGTGTGAAATGGTAAGGGGGTACAAAAGTACCCCTATTATTTCACTAAAAAACTGTCAAAAATGTTAAAAATGACAAGAGACCGTTTTTGACAATTCCTTTATTTAAATGCTTCTTCTTTCTTCTTTCTTCTATCTTCTATCTTCCTTCAGATAAGGGTCTGGTATGGATTTTTGGGGGGACCCCACGCTGTTTTTTTTTAAATTTTGGCATGGGGTTCCCCTTAATATCCATACCAGCCCTGAAGGGCCCGGTATGGAATTTAGGGGAACCCCCCACGTCATTTTTTTTTTAAATTTTGGCTGGGGTTCCCCTTAATATCCATACCAGACCTGAAGGGCCTGGTATGGAATTTAGGGGGACCCCCACGTCATTTTTTTTTTAATTATGGTTCGGGGTTCCCCTGTGGGGAATTCCCATGCCATTTTTATTAATGAACTTCTGAACTTCTATGTGTATTGTCAGACCAGCAATGCATTAATAGCTGCGAGTAGTTTTAAATGACTTTTTTTTCCTTTGAAATGTCATTTTGCTGTCAGACTGTTCTAAACACGGGAAACATGCGCCCCTTTACAGGCATACTATAGACACCCCCCAGGTATGAAATTTAAAGGAATATTACACTTTTAATGTTTCACTTTAAGCATTATTAAAATCACTGCTCCCGAAAAAACGTCCGTTTTTAAAACTTTTAAAACTTTTTTTTGCATTGATCCATGTCCCCTGAGGCAGGACCCGGGTCCCCAAACACTTTTTATGACAATAACTTGCACATAAGCCTTTAAAATTAGCACTTTTGATTATTCATGTTCGTGTCCCATAGACTTTAACGGTGTTCGTGTGTTCGAACAAATTTTTTGCCTGTTCACATGTTCTGGTGTGAACCGAACAGGGGGGTGTTCGGCTCATCCATAATTACAAGTAGCTGGGTACCATCTAGTGAGAACTGATGGGTGAGAGGAGAATTGTGCACCCTTTACCAGATGATATTTTGATAAAAGCTTTTTTTCCCTATATATATTTTTTTTATAGCCTGGTCCGGTTTATACCCCTTACGGTCACTAGAGAGCTCTTGTCTGTGCACCAATTTGGGGGTTCCCTTTTGAATACCATATTCTAAGTTGGGGGTCCCTATTGAATACCATAAAATCATTAATGTATCTTAAAGACCATTTCTGCTTGATATTTAAGTGAGGATGTTCAAGTGATTGGGTAAGCGTATATATATATTGCTATTGTTGCAGGTACAAGATAATTATTAGACATGTGCACGATGAAAAAAAATTGTTTTGATTCATTTAGATTCGTTAATCTAGTTATTTAGTTTAGTTAAATTTGGTTGATTCGTTCAGTTCGTATTCGGGATTCGTTTTCGGAATTTGTATTCGGAATTTGTTTTATGTCTTTTTCAAATTTTCTTTGAATTTACCAATTTATTTCAATTTGAAACGTTCAAATCTACATATTTTGAATCAGCCGAATCGAAATCTTTAGATTTTTTTTTTTTTCGATTCAAATGTGGCAAAGTGAACAAATAAAAGAAAAATTTTCATCAAATGATTACAATGACTTTTTAAATAACCTTTGGCCTAACTAAAACAGCATTATTTGATTATGGTCAAATCACAACTTTCCTAATACCCAGTAGTCGCGATGCCACCACGTAGGCCACCAGTATCCTCGAATCCCTCCCCCCCCCCCCATCTCCTACACAATCATCCACCCGAAAAAGATATCATCCTAGCACACACTCCACCATTCCTCAAAATTTTCACCATGCAAAACCAATAACACTCTCACATTCGTAAAACCCAACCCACCATTACATTCACGTCTACACACATATTCTTTCTTGACTCTTTCCATTTTCGACCCCCATAAAAAAGTAAACAATAACTTATTAATTTTCTTCAATCTTATCTCCCCAGGAGGGAAGATATTGCTTGCATACACAATTAAAGGTAAGGTTACTGCCTTGACTACTAAAACTTTCCCATAAATTGACAATTTTCTTAGACACCTCAACTTCTTGGCTCTCTTTTCTGCCACTTCATTCAAGCACGCTTCCCCTTTCATTCCATGGTCAAACACAATACCCCAAATCCTCACTCCATCCTCAACCTTCCCAATCTGATTATCCACACATTCCACCTGTCTCCTATGCACACCCAAACCACACTTATTCTAATTCATGCTCATTCCCGCACATACACAAAAAATAGACTAAAGTAACTTCACCCTTCTTACGCCCACCACCAACTGACACACTGCCACCACATCATCCATATAACCTAAAGATTTCACAATTTTCCTCCCACTCACCAAAAAGCCCCTCACCACCTTATTCCTCTGTATTATCCTTAACAGCGGATCAATAAAACAAATAAAGAGAATAGGGGACACCCCTGTCTCTCCCCATATTTAACCAAAAAAGCCCACCCCAAACTTCATTAACCAGAACCCGACTACTGATCCCCCAATACAAACTTTTTATTACATTAATGAGCTGCTGTGGTATACCCATCCGCTTTAAAACCTCCCACAAAAACCCATGATTCACTTTAACATATGCCTTCTCTAGGTCAAATGATGTCAGGATAATCAAACTATTCCTACCTTTACAAAAATTAATTAAATCCCTAACTAAAATTAAATTCTCTGCGATCATTCGACCCAGCACTGCACAGGTCTGCGTCTCGCTAACCATCCTACTAATGACCTTAGATAATCTCCTCGCTACCATTTTTGCAAATACCTTGTAGTCTGAATTTAACAAGGAGATAGGCCTCAAATTTCGAATATCCTTCCTAACTCCCTTCTTATAAATTAATACCACTACCCCTTCTCTCATAGATTCGGATATAATACCTTCCCTCATCATGTAACTAAATAACTCAACCACTTCCCCCTTAATAATATCCCAAAACAATTTTAAAAATCTCACTTGATAAGCCATCCCCTCCTGGAGTTTTATTAGCCCCCATGCTTGTCACAGCTTCCCACACCTCCTCCTCGTTCACCTCTTTCTGCAAAAAAACCTTATCATCCTCATCTAAATTATCCTCTACCATATCAATCATTCTAGTATCTGACTCATCAACACACACTCCCTCGTACAACCTTTCATAAAATTTAGTTATGCATTCCAGTACATTCTCTCCCCTACATTCCCTCCCTTCTTCATCATACACACCCTCAAACACTCCTTTTTCCTTACAAATCTTCTTGAAAAAAAATTTATCCTGCTCCAGATGTTTTACTCTCGCTTGAAAAATAATTTTCTTTCCACTTCCAGTTAATACCTCTTTAATCCACTTCCTAACATGGTCTATTTCATCGGCCATGTCAAAGCCCATATGAATATAATGTAGCCAACCTGACTTGTAACCTAGAATATCTCCTTTTCTCACTGCTACTTTTATCCCTACTCTTTTTTAAAAAAAAAGAATTTAATTTCCTTTTGACCCAATACCACCACCCCAAAATATTACTGAAATCTTTTTTCCTATCAACCCATCTACTATATACGTTACTAAAATGGGCTTTGACATGCTCGTCCTGCAACAATAAACTATTTAACCTCCATGCCCCTAAACCAAACTTAATACTATCCCCCATACTGAAGTCAACATACACTGCCACATGGTCTGAAAAAAGTACCGGCCTGTGCTTAACATTAGCACATTTGAACGCATCAGAAAACAAACATAAATCAATTCTACATTTGGTGTGTCCACACTCTGAAAAAAAAGTGAAATACGGATCCACCAAACCCAGAACAATATGAGCATCATTGGGATGTAAGTCCTGAATTACCCCATTCAGCATGGTGCTACCTACATCTAACTTAGTCTCCACTACTCCTATCTGATCTTTCACAAAACGGATCGTATTAAAGTCACCCATGATCACAGTAGGTCTCCTCCCCACTGCATGTAACTTCAAAACTTCAAAAAACTCAAGACATTCCTATCTATTCACAGGAGCATATAAATTAAAAAGCCTAAACTTCTGGTTAAACAAAACTAAATCTGCCAGAATTAATCTTCCTGGCACTAACACAACATAACATAATGCAAATATTTCTATTTATAATGATAATGCCTACCCCAGCATTCCTATTGTCCCCAACTGCCAACCATATGTAATCCACCACCCACTCCGGAGGCTTGGGTGGTCGACTAAAAAAACATTCCTGTAGCCAGGTGATGTCTCATCCATTGACCCTCAAGTCCTCAAAAATGGCACTCTGTCTAGCAGGCGACCCAAAACCCCTCACACTGAGGGACACCAGCTTGTTGCTCATTCACATGAAGATGTGCATCATTCACCCCCAGTCCTATCACTTAAGCCAAAAAACTGACATGCATTCCTTAGGGCCACAACGCTTTTATCAACCAGAAACTCCTGACTAGGCTGGCTGAAAAATTCTTGGAGTCCCTGGACTTAGTGCTGGTGATTCTACCTCCACTCTGACATCCCCCAGGACCTCAAAGGGATTACTTGTTTCAATTCCAGCTGCCTCTACTATCAATTACTTAGCCCTTCTCTTCTTAGGGCTCTCCAAAGTGTCCACTTTGGTCTTGGCACCCAGTGTCTCCATCTTTTCCACCTCCTCTTCTTGGCTTCCTGCACCTCCGGTACCACTGTAAGGTTGCTGTCAACTCCTTCATAGCCTCCTCCACCTCCCTCTCCACCTCTACTCCACTCTCCGCTGTTAATGGCTCCACACTGGTGGGTGGGATTTCTACTCTCTCCTCCACTCTCTCCTCCACACCCTGGTTTCCACTTTCTTCCTCTTCCACCTCCACCTCCCCCTCCTCTCCGTTTTTCAGGAGAGTCAGTCAGCACCTGTGTTTACACTGGTCATCCACTCACAGCAGTGCGCCTGACAGCTTCAGCATAAGAGACATAGGCCCTTCTTACTTTTGGACAATTCTTCACTGTGTGATCACGCTGTCCACATATATCACAGGCCCTCCTCCCCACAGTTCCGGCAGTGCATCTCCACATTACATTCATCTCTGGTATGCCCAAACTTATGACATCTCCTGCAGTATGTTAGTTGACCAGGATAGTAGAGAAACCCTCTATTTCCTGCTATTGAAAAATTAGCTGGTGGATGCCGCACTCCACCAATCTCTTCAGAATCCACCTTCAGTTTGACAAAAAACTTCAATTTGCCATTAAAGATCCCCAGACAATTAGTCAGCCTAAAGCCTCCCTTCACTGAAGAGCAGTATGTCTTCAAAAAGGTCACTACCAAGGCAATGTCCGTGAAGGGGTTAAACAGGTGAACAACCAATGGCTTCTCCTCCATTGCATACAAGAGTCCCACTATGAAAAGCCTCATGGTTAGCTTTTTCCAATTCCTTACACTTCTCAATAACTTCTGTGCAAAAATTGCTATGTACAAAAGAAACATCGTAGTACCTTGGTGCTGCATGGTCCTGGATACAATAGATGTGTCGTGGTTCCACTGCAACTGATTTCTCCAGCAAATCCTGGACAAGGAACTCCAAACTCACTTTATGCAAATTACCAGGCATAACCTGAAATCGCAAGGTGTTCTGAATCCCCCTTCACTCCATCAAGCTCAGCAAAGAAAACTCAGGCCATCAAGCAATCTTGCCTCTTTTCAGGGCAAGGTAAAGAATGCTATCTGCAAGCTTTATATAACATACGTTTGCGTGCTAATGAGGCAAATGAAAACACATGCACAGTCCACGAAACACACAAAATGCAAGTTCATCCAATGTAGAGACAGAACTTCAAAGTGGGTACACCTGTTAAGGATGTCCCTAAATTACTAACCCAAAAAACACACTCTTTGAGCATGCCCAGAAACATCCAAGTGCTATTCACACACAAAAAGCACAAAAAAAAAACAAAGTCCCTGAGCATGCCCAGAACAACCCAAATGCAGCTAGCATAAAATAAGCCACCCCCAACCCAGATTTTGCCCCTGGACTCGGGAACAAACTGTTCAAGCCCATAACTCAGGACGCATTTCCGTTACTTGCGGGTGACTGTTTTACGGATGACAAATTTAAAGATTGGACGGTACTGAAGGCTGAAAATAACCTACCACATCTAAGGCAATGGTCTTATTTTCAATTAAGAAGCTACCTAACCAGCCATAGCCATAAAGGGGATTTCCTTAGGCCTCTCACGGATCTGGAGTCGGTTTGCCATAGTAGGACTCCTTTAAACAGAGCCATTTCATTTGCATATGCGTGGCTGCAACACCCCAAGAGCACTGATGATGACGGTCACAGGAGGAGGTGGTCAGAGGAGCTGGGAGAGGACATCTCAGGTGAACAATGGAGGTATGCATGTATTTTTGCTCATAAAGGTTCTATAAACACTAAATCACAAGAGACGAGCTATAAACTACTAATGCACTGGTACAACACACCAGACAAATTACATAAATGGAATTCTCAGAAGTCAGCATTATGCTGGAGGTGTCAGGGTGAGTTGGGCACATTGGCCCATATATGGTGGCACTGTCCTCCTATCGCAAGTTTCTGGTCTACAATAAGAAATCTGATTAAAAAAATTACTGAAACAAGAATAAATCTCATGGCAGCTTGCTGCCTTTAACACATAACGAACTTTTCACTCAAACGGTACAAGCACTCTCTGACTAAGCACCTTCTAAACGCGGCTAAATCTTTGATCCCGCTATATTGGAATTCAGTGAGAGTTCCTTCTACAGCAGAATGGCTGAATAAAGTGGATGATATTTGCGAGATGGAGGACATGCTAGCACAGGACAGGGGCCACATTGAACGATTTCATAGAACTTGGCAACCTTGGTTCACCTTTAAGTACTCACAAGATTTCACTGCAGTCTTGGCACAAAACCTGGTCTGACTCCTCTTTCACCTCACATTCCCACTCCCTTTTTTCCCTTTCTTTTCCTTCTTTTTTCTTCTTCTCCTCACCTCTTTACTTTTATAATAGTTAATATTAAGAAGAAGGTGATGTTTACATAAGATGATAAACCAATTGTACACTGTAGATTACTGCAATGTATGTTGTTTAGTTACAAAAAAGAGGTAACTACCCCTTCTTAGGATATAGCACGGGTTCATATGTTTACCCCATAACTAACATACAGATTGATGAAACTCAGTTAACTTTCAATTTGGTTCCTTAGACTATATTACATAAGTAACGGTATACTGATGATAATTGCACAGAAATCACTGTAATTCCATCTTGTGCCTTAAATATCTACCTATTATTGTAACTTATCTGCCAAGCAATTGATCTCTGTTGCTTTGTATGCTTATACTTTTATTTTTTCAATAAAACAAAATGTTAAAAAAAAAAAAAAAAATAAGCCACCCCCTGTCCAAAATTAAGCACATCATCCAGCATGCTACAAAATTACAGATCGGACAGATGGGGGAAAACAAAGAGCCTAACATGGGCAAAAGTTATACAACAAATACCATTGCAGTCTATGGGAACTGACTTGTTAATTTTTCTAGTCCCCACTTGGCTGACTTATATTCTATTTATTAAAATGGGTATGGGGGGCCCAGGTCCCACCCTGAGGGACATATATCAATGTCACCAATTTGGACAACCCCAAAAACGAAACAAGGAGAAGTGCCTTTAAAAATGCAAAATTGCTTAAAAGCTAGTTACTAGTTGGGGGGGGGGGGGGGGGGCATACTCTGCCTGTAAAATGGTGCAACTGTAGCATGTATCCAAAATGCTGCTTTAAAGATGTACGGCTTTAGAGAAAACTTACAAATCTGCAAGATTTTAACCCAAAACAAAAAATAGCCTGCCTCCCAATACATACAAGGCCATTTGGGTCTGTTAAGGCTTAAAATGAGAAACTCCACGTGAAAAATACCACCCCAAACTAAAAATATATTGTGCCCCTCCCACACACTAACAAACCCCTAGCCAAACACACAGCAAGCCAGCCCATGAAAGGGGGGTGGATGCTTGGGGGCAGGAGGGGCTCAGGCACCCAGAAAGTCAACCACCTTGTTCCCATATTCAGGGGGACAAGGGCCTTTTCCACACAACCATAGGCTGGGGTTGTTGGGGGCTGCAGAGAGGGGGCTTTTTATGGAATGTGGAAAGCGCCTTTAAACTAGTGGGTACAAGGTGCTTTGTGGTTGGTATTGGGCTGAGCCCAACATGGCCCAAAGGCAGCCAGCTAGGTTGAGTGCATGTGGCCGTGTATGGTTCAGGAGGGGGTTGGGCGATCGCTCTTCTCTCCCCTTTCTCGGCTGGCCCTGTTGTATGCTCTGAAAAAGCATGTGGTTTGGATTGGTGAAGGCAGCTCACAGCCTTTTGAGAATGGTGTGGAGTATGGAGTTCTCCTTTAAAAGCAAAAGTTAGCCCGTGGAAATCCAAGGGGTTAGAGGGGAAAGACAAGAGCATTGGAGAATGGAGTGTGGAGTTCCCCTTTAAAAGCAAAAGTTAGCCCAAGGAAATCATATGCATTAGAGGGGGCAGGTTAAATGCCCTTTTAGGAGGAGCTAGAGGAGGAAGAGCCTTTTTACATAATTTTAACAAGGTGCATATCACATGTTGGCAACGTGACATGCTAACATGACCTGTGTGCAAATCTCCTTAAAAAAATACATAAAGGTGAACCAGCGTAAAAAAAAAAGTCAAGTTTAGAGGTGCGCCCGCTCAACCCATGCAATTGCATGTACGTTGCTTAACATTTACTAAGATTTTGGCCGCACAGTGAAAAAAGGCATTTGAACGAACGCAAGAGCTGCTTGCGCATGCGCACTACTTACATTGATCTCACGCAGTTCTAAACGTACTTGCGGACACAGCAGGCTTTTTCTGAAAAAGTTACTTTCTTATTCTATTTTGGGCATATTTGTTACTTGGGCAGTTGTTACTAAACTTCCTCACATCACCCCACATCACCCCATAATATTGGCACCTCCATCTTCTGTTAATATTGAATTGAAGATGCCGTGCACCATGTCCATAGTGGCGCACAGATTGCATTCTCCCATGCGCCGAGATCGCTATAGTAAATGGGGATTTGTGCTCTGTTCCCAGCACACCGTTTTGTAAATATGAAAATGTGCATTGCGCCTCTACTGATGGCGCACGGCTTTCGTGAATCAGCCCACAGTCTTTCATTTCAGAAACATGTTTACAGTCCAACTGGAATTCCATATAAAATTCAATCAGAAATTTCGGAAACTTGGACGAATTTTGTTTGTTATTCGGAGCATTCGGTAAACTTGGTTTATACTGTAATTTGGGTATACGGATATATCCGAATCTCCGAATAATGAAAAATTTGGAAGAATATTTATTCGCAATGAAACAAACTGCACATGTCTAATAATTATTTCTGTGCTGGTTTATTTGTTGATTCTTTTTTTATACAGTTTCAAGTTTGTTAGCGGTATTCCCCCGATGAAGCCCTCCTTGGGCGAAACGTGTTGGGATCTAGAATTTTTTTCTTTTCTTTTCCAATGGTTTTTATTGAAGATAGCATATAGAAAATATACAGTATACATTCCTTGAGTATAAAAGAAAGAAAAAGGAGACATATCTCGGCCAACATGACCTGCAAGGATCACACAAACAGACTATGTCATCTCTATTATCTCTATAGAAAAAAGAGAAAAACTGCGCTATATGGTATTGGGATATGACAAAAAATTGGTGAATAAAGCAGCAATTCTAAGAATAAAAATAATAAATTAAATTAAAAAGAAAAAAGAATCGCGCTGAATAAGTGAAAAATGTTACATGAATTAAGCAGTGACAAAATTTGAAAAAACACAATTCGTGCACAGAATGAATGTGAATGAAAATAAATAAACTCTCGTGAAAGCTACTTATAGTCCAAAAAATAAATCTTAAACTGCAGTGAAAGAGGTGGCCCTAAACCACCAATATAAAAATAAAAAAGTCCAAGTGATTGACAAATACTCATCTGTGAAAAACGGGAAGGAATCCACCATCAAGAACAGAAGGGGTCACTCCTTACCGAAGGGCCACGATCCCCCACTACAGAGGATCATAGCTCGCAGATACACATTAGCACTGGCAACAGGAACCTACATCAGCATCCACTAGGGGTCATCACAACGTCAGCAGTGAACTCGTGGAAGGGGCGTACCATAAAACGAAAATGGAACTCAGCGTAAAACCATAAAAAACTTTATTCCAAAACTCATAAAATGAACACTTACAGTATTCCAGAAAAAAAGAGCCTTAAGTCCGGTCCGTTGGCCGTGTGGACTCGGACAAACCCATCCTACTGGAATGGAGCACAGATTGGAGGTGACGTCAGCACGTCATCTAGCTCCGCCCTACGCATTTCGTGACATCATCACGTCTTCCAGGGGCACAGGCGGCGCACTACGTCACCTCCTTAAGTAGTCTAAAGTCTAACCAAGCCTCGTTATGAGCCCCAGTCTATCTATAGATCAACAGATGCCACACCGCAGATCACGACTTCTGGGTGCATATCTCGGCATACTGTAGATTATTGATAATAGAACCAAAAAATGATACCACTATTTATAAACTATTCTGCATACGGAAATCCTTCCTCTAAATGTTCATAAACCATAAGTCTATTGACCGTTGAAATCTATAAAAATATAAAAAAAGATATAAAAGATTTTTTAAAAATGAAAATAGACTGGAATTTTATTAGTATGTTTTGGGTAACCACAGACCAAAGCATTATCGATTATCAAAATGAAATGTTGCAAAAAATTAAAAAACAATTAAGAAGATTTGTATATTTTACAATTCAAATGCTGGAAATGGAATTAATTTCACATCGTAGTCACCACTAAGGTGTCCTACTACAAAAATGAACAGCGGCATCTAGTGGGTGAGTGTGAGAATGCAACCCAAAACTACCAATTTCAATGTAGCTAATTGAAACCAAAGATAAAAATATAAAATATATGAAAATTGTATATAAAAGAAGAGGGAGAAATTATGTTTAAGAGAGACCTTGGATGAATAGCTTGATCCAGATAGACAGAGGCCCATTGAAACCAATATCCACATATAACACTCCGAAGTTATTACTCAATAATAATAATGATTTCTAATGACAGAAACCAAAATGGTAGGTGAGTGGTCATACAATAAACCAATATACCCTATAATATATATGTAGGTAGAATTGATAAGGAACTTCCATAAACATAAAAATTATCTTTTCTATTAAGAATTATTTATGAATGCATTTACATCTGTATCCACATTTAACCCAAAAGGGACATAAGTTCTTAATCTGTATATCCAAGACATTTCGCACTTAGAAATCTCCCTTACCATTGAACTCCCTCTCCAGTGAGGTCTGTACTTATCAATCCCCACATAGAGGGTATTGAAGGGGTCTCTAGTGTGCACTTCATCATAATGTCTCGACACAGGATGCTTGTCAAAACCTCTTCTGATGTTATTTATGTGTTCAGTTAATCTGACCTTGAGAGCCCTTTTAGTCCTCCCTACATATTGCAGTCCGCAGGGGCATTGTATAAGATAAACAACCCCCTCGGATGTGCAAGTTATGAAAGGTTTCGCCTCATAAACCCGTGAGGTACTGGTGGAGGTGAACTGACAGATTTTCCTATCCCTACATCTATTAAGGGAGCAAACTTGGCAGCTCCTACACCTATAGTACCCCATGAGGTCATGAAAAAACATCTATTGATATTAGGTGGATCCTGAACTGTGGGAGCAACTCTATTACCCAAAGTGGATGCTCCTTTGAACACAATACGGGGATTTTTAGGTAGAACTGTATTAAGGACTGAGTCAGTGGTCAAGATGTGCCAATGCTTTCTAACTAAGTCCTTGACCTGGCGATGCTGTATGGAAAATGTTGTAATAAATGGTAGACTAAAATTACCATTATCGGCCTGTCGTTGACCTGATTGCAACAGCGATGATCTATCTCTGCCTCGTACTCTCCAATGATCTCGACAGTACATCCTGACCTTACCCTTTCTCCATGAACCTCTTGGTTAAAATGGCTGCTTGGTTATCAAAGGTCTCAATCTCGGTACAATTGCGCCGAAGGCATGTGTATTGTCCTAGAGGGACCGCTCTCAACCAGGGTTCATAGTGGCAGCTGTCGAGAGGGATATATGAGTTTTTATCGGTTGAGATTAACTTTCTTGATCTTAAAATCAAGGTCCAGGATAATAAACTAGTGACCTCCACTTATTTCAAGGCAACCAATGGGATATCCCGTTTTTCACAGATGAATATTTGTCAATCACTTGGACTTTTTTATTTTTATATTGGTGGTTTAGGGCCACCTCTTTCACTGCAGTTTAAGATTTATTTTTTGGACTATAAGTGGCTTTCACGAGGGTTTATTTATTTTCATTCACATTCATTCTGTGCACGAATTGTGTTTTTTCAAATTTTGTCACTGCTTAATTCATGTAACATTTTTCACTTATTCAGCGCGATTCTTTTTTCTTTTTAATCTCTATTATCTCTACATGAAGTGAAAATGGCTATCCGGTTGTAGAATTTTTTTAACGCTATAAAATGATGATAATGAAACCATGTAACATGAAATGAAGTGTTATTGAGTTGATTTTTAAATATATACTGTATGTAATAACATTGTAATGTTTTTTAAAGTGTGAAAGCAGAGTTGTATACTTTATACTGTATACTTTTTTGCTACTTGCACTTGTATATGGTTTTTATTTTTCACTCTGGATTGTAAGGTGTGGGTCTTTGGGCCTATCCTGAAGTCTAGAGGGGAGGATGTGTGGCTTAGGTTCCTTAATCTCCTGCCTTTGGAATCTCTCTTCAGGAGAGCCCCCACTTAGAACTCCTTGGTTGACTAGGTCAACCTGAATGTGTCTCACCCCTCGAACCCACCCAGGGGCTCAGGGATGGGTCCTTCCTCTTTAGGAGGGGACTATAAGAAACACTGTAAGTGTGTCTCACCCCTCGAACCCAGGGGCTCAGAGATGGGTCCTTCCTCTTTAGGAGGGGACTATAAGAAACACTGTAAGTGCTCAGTTTTGGTGTTTAGTTTTTGCGCATCGCACTGTGGGCTCCAAGAAGAAATTTTAGAGAAAACAAAATCCCTCTTCCCTATCCCCTTATCTCAGCTAATGCTTTTTGAAATATTTTGTATAGGTTTTTTTTGTATTTTGCACATCTGACACTGCTTTGCTTGGTATTCAGGTGGTACCTTAGGGACAATATGGGGGCCATTTGCTATAGCGCCGGGAAGTACTGGGCACTATTACATAAAATAGCACCCATTTTAGGCAATTAAGATTTCAACAGGCGAACTTGCAAATGAAAAAGAGCGCTATTAGGGGCGAACATAGTTACATAATTAGTCAGGTTGAAAAAAGACACAAGTCCATCTAGTTCAACCAAAAAAATAAAAAATAAAAAATAAATAAATAAAATAAAAAATATCATACAATCCCATATACCCAATCCTATACCCACAGTTGATCCAGAGGAAGGTGAAAAAAACCCCCAGAAAAGCAGGATCCAATTTGCTACAGTAGGGGAAAAAATCCCTTCTTGATCCCAGAGAGACAATCGGATTTTCCCTTGATCAACTTTACCTATAAATATTAGTACCCAGTTATATTCTACACATTTAGGAAAGACTCCAGACCTTTCTTAAAGCAATCTACTGAGCTGTCCAGAACCACCTCTGGAGGGAGTCTATTCCACAGCTCTTACTGTGAAGAAACCTTTCATATTTGGAGATGAAATCTATTTTCCTCTAGACGTAAAGAGTGTCCCCTTGTCCTCAGTGTTGACCATAAAGTGAATAACTCAACACCAAGTTCACTATATGGACCCCTTATATATTTATACATGGTAGTCATAGCCCCCCTTAATCTCCTCTTCTCAAGAGTGAATAAATTCAGTTCCTCTAATCTTTCCTCATAGCTGAGCTCCTCCATGCCTCTTATCAGTTTGGTTGCCCTTCTCTGCACTTTCTCCAGTTCCCCAATATCCTTTTTGAGAACTGGTGCCCAAAACTGAACTGCATACTCCAGATGAGGTCTTACTAATGATTTGTATAGGGGCAAAATTATATCTATCTCTCTGGAGTCCATACCTCTCTTAATACAAGAAAGGACTTTGCTTGATTTGGAAAGCGCAGCTTGGCATTGCATGATATTATTGAGCTTATGATCTACCAAAACCCCCAGATCCTTCTCCACCATTATATCCCCAGTTGTACCCCCCCCCAGTATGTATGATGCATGCATATTCTTAGCCCCCAAGTGCATAACATTTATCAACATAGTCGCCACATTAGTGCATTGAGGTCGGCTTGTAAATTGGAGACATCCTGTAAGGACATTATTCCACTGCATAGCTTAGTGTAATCTGCCAAGACTGAAATGTTAATTTTAATCCCAGACCCTATATCATTTATAAAGATATTAAAAAGTAGGGGTCCCAGCACTGAACCTTGGGGTACACCACTGATAACTAGGGATGAACCGAACACCCCCCAGTTCGGTTCACACCAGAACATGCGAACCGACCAAAAATTAGTTTGAACACGCGAACACCATTAAAGTCTATGGGACTCGAACATGAATAATCAAAAGTGCTCATTTTAAATGCTTATATGCAAGTTATTGTCATAAAAAGTGTTTGGGGACCTGGGTCCTGCTCCTTTGGGGACATGTATCAATGCAAAAAAAAGTTTTAAAAATGACCGTTTTTTCGGGAGCAGTGATTTTAATAATGCTTAAAGTGAAACAATAAAAGTGTAATATTCCTTTAAATATTCCTTTAAATTTCGTACCTGGGGGGTGTCTATAGTATGCCTGTAAAGGGGTGCATGTTTCCCATGTTTAGAACAGTCTGACAGCAAAATTACATTTCAAAGGAAAAAAAGTCATTTAATGAATTAATGAATTGTCGGTCCGACAATACACATAAAAGTTAATTGATAAAAACGGCATGGGAACCCCGAACCAAAAGTTTTAAAAAAATGGCAGGGGGTCCCCCTAAATTCCATACCAGGCCCTTCAGGTCTGGTATGGATATTAAGGGGAACCCCGCCCCAAAATTAAAAAAAAAATGGTGTGGGGGTCCCCCTCAACATCCATACCAGACCCTTCAGGTCTGGTGTGGATTTTAAGGGGAACCCCACACCAAAATAAAAAAAAATGGTGTGGGGTCCCCCCAAAAATCCATACCAGACCCTTATCCGAGCACGCAACCTGGTAGGCCGCAGGAAAAGAGGGGGAACAAGAGAGCGCCCCCCTGAACCGTACCAGGCCACATGCCCTTAACATTGGGAGGGTGCTTTGGGGTAGCAGCTCCCCCAAAGCACCTTGTCCCCATGTTGATGAGGACAAGGGCCTCACCCCCACAACCCTTGGCCGGTGGTTGTGGGGGTCTGCGGACAGGGGGCTTATCAGAATCTGGAAGCCGCCTTTAACAAGGGGACCCCCAGATCCCACCCCCTCTGTGTGAAATGGTAATGGGGTACAAAAGTACCCCTACCATTTCACAAAAAAAGTGTCAAAAATGTTAAAAATTACAAGAGACAGTTTTTGACAATTCCTTTATTTAAAGTCTTCTTCTTTCCATCTTCTTCGGGTCTTCTTCCTTCCTTCTTCCTTCGGTTTCTTCCTCCATCTTCTTCTTTCTCTGGTTCTTCCTCCTCTGCTTAGTGCTCCGGTGTTCTCGTCCGGCATCTCCCTGCGTCCTCTTCCCCGCTTCCTTTTTGGGCCGCTCTGCATCCATGGGAGGCTCCCGCTGTGCGACGATTCTCTTCTTCTGACACTTCTTAAATAAAGGTGGGCGGGGCCACCCTGTGACCCCGCCCCCTCTGACGCACGGGGACTTGACGGGGACTTCCCTATGGCTTGTCTTGTGACGTCAGAGGGGGGCGGGGTCATCCATTATGTAACCGGGTGACCCCACCCCCTCTGACAAGGTGCTTTGGGGGGCCGCTACCCCAAAGCACCCTCCCAATGTTGAGGGCATGTGGCCTGGTACGGTTCAGGGGGGGCGCTCTCTTCCCCCCCTCTTTTCCTGCGGCCTGCCAGGTTGCGTGCATGGATAAGGGTCTGGTATGGATTTTTGGGGGGACCCCACGCCATTTTTTTTTAAATTGTGGCGCGGGGTTCCCCTTAAAATCTAGTCTAGGGTCTAGTATGGATTTTGAGGGGGACCCCCACGCCATTTTTAAAAAAAATTTTGGCGCAGGGTTCCCCTTAATATCCATACTAGAACTGAAGGGCCTGGTATGGAATTTAGGGGGACCCCCACGCCATTTTTTTTTTAAATTTGGTTCGGGGTTCCCTTGTGGGGAAATCCCATGCCGTTTTTATCAATTAACTTTTATGTGTATTGTTGAACCGACAATTCATTAAAAGCGAGTAGTTTTAAATTAATTTTTTTCCTTTGAAATGTCATTTTGCTATCAGACTGTTCGAAACACGGGAAACATGCGCCCCTTTACAGGCTTACTATAGATACCCCCCAGGTACAAAATTTAAAGGAAGAGTACACTTTTATTGTTTCACTTTAAGCATTATTAACCACTTCGCTACCCACGTATAGTCAAATGACGGCCTGAGATGGGATATCCCATCCGGGGTGGCTGTCATATGACGTCCTGGGCTTCCCGGCCGTCTAGGGGGTGCGCACGGCATTGCTCGGGACCTGGTGCGTGTGCCCGGCGGCCGCGATTGCCCGTTAACCGAACAGGACCGTGGATCTGTATATGTAAACACACAGATCCACGTCCTGTCAGGTGAGAGGAGACCGATCTGTGTTCCCAGTACAGAGGAACACCAATCAGTCTCCTCCCCTTGTGAGTCCCCACCCCCTACAGTTAGAATCACTCCCCTAGGAAACACATTTAACCCCTTGTGTCCCCCTAGTGGTTAACCCCTTCCCTGCCTGTCACATTTATACAGTAACCAATGCAATTTTATAGCATTGATCGCTGTATAAATGTGAATGGTCCCAAAAATGTGTCAAAAGTGTCCGATATGTCCGCCATAATGTTGCAGTCACGAAAAAATTGCAGATCGCCGCTATTACTAGTAAAAAAAAAAAATAAATACAATTTTTTTTTAAATGCCATAAATCTATCCCGTATTTTGTAGACGCTATAACTTTTGCGCAAACCAATCAATATACGCTTATTGTGTTTTTTTCTCTTTCAAAATATTTATTGGTTTTTTTCAACAAGCAAGTTGTACAGTCAACTAAACATGTATGCAGAGTAGTCATATCACATACAGTTAGACCCCAATGGGGTAGGCATTTCAGGCAAAAGAAACACAATAAACAAAGAAAATAAACGAAAATCAAAAATAATTGTTAGGGGTTAGGACCCGGCCTGTGGTTTTAACAGATAATCCAGAAGAACAACACCGTTTACCTGAAGAAAGAACTAGAGAGAGGAAACTCCCCTAGACTATCCATGGAGTAGTTGTAGGAAACCTGAGAGATTCCGTCGGCACCCCAAAAGGGAACTCACTGTGACCGGCGAAACCTCCAACCGTTCCCCCCAACCCCCCATCAACCATTGCTGAAATGTAGATATCCAGTTAGGGAAACATCATCAGAATATTTTAACCCCTTAGAACAGAAACCAACTGGGATCATAAGTGTCACTTAAACCATCAGACTGTCTGCGAATCAAAACTTAAGGCAAGTTAAAAGAGAGAAAAGAGTGTGAAATGAAGAGGGGAGGGAGAGGGAGAGAGAGGAGAGATATAGGAGCCAACCCGCGGGGAGATGTCCCGCATCCCCGCAACATCCAGCTGAGTTATGGTTGCATGCCCGGAATCAGGGAAACACCAATGAAATTTGCCCAGGGCCCCCAAATAGCCTCAAATTGGTCTTTTGTGTTGTCGAGAATGCTAGCGAGCTTCTCCTGGGCCATAATCCAGGAGATTTTCCGGATCGTCGCCTTAAGGAACACTTTGGGTTTCTTCCAGGCCTTGGCGATGGTGAGCTTAGCGCCCAGAAAAATAAAGTGGATTAGTTTGCGGGCAAGCTTCGGGACCCTGGGTAAATTGTCATTTAGGAGAGCCATAGTGTTTTCAGGATCTGGGCCTTGGTAATTTTCTTTATCAAGCGGAAAATCTTATTCCAGAATGTCCTCAATCTTGGGCATTCCCAGAATATATGGGCCAGCGTGCCCCTAAGTAGACATCCTCTAAAACAAGACTAGACTCTATCATGGGAATATTCTTAATGCCCTTGTAGGCCCTGCTAAAGGTGATCCTCCATTTATCAATGTCCCACTGCATGGATAGGTCCGACTCCCATGCCAGCATATATGGAGTCTTAGTTGACTGATTGGTGAGTGACTGATATATGAGGGTAATGCCTCCCCTCTGCTCCGAAGACCTGCCACACCAGAGTTCGTATGGTGTGAATGAGTGAAGGGTAGGTTTTGCCTCCCCGTTGTGGGCGAGGAAATGACGAATTTGATGAAATCTGAATCGCTCCGAGGTGGGCATCTCCAATTGGCTCACACAAAAGGCCTGGGTAATAGGGCCTGAACTCGTATAGAAGTGTCCTATCCGGTACATCCCCTTATCCAACCACCAACGGAATGCTTTGATGTCTAGACCTGGAACGAAGTCCGGGTTATTGAAAATGTGAGCAAGTGGGTGGCAATTTGAAATCAAGCCCCGATTGTTTCTTAGAGAGTCCCATACTTTAAAGGATTGAGAGAGAGTTGGTGAGAGAATCGAGGGGCGTTTTCTAGGAGGGACCCACAGTAGGAAATCTAGGGTGTGGGATGGTACAGCCTGTCTCTCTATTTGGATCCAGTCTGGTTTTTCTGTCTTCGCATACACTACCGATAACTGGGCGAGTCTGGCAGCTTGATAGTACCAGAAGAACTGAGGGAGACCTAAGCCCCCCTGTGATCTGGCTAAATATAAGGTATTTTGCTGGAGTCTGTGTCCCTTACCCCCCCAGATAAACTTGATGACTTTTCTTTGGAATGCAGATAGATGATCTTTTACAATATTTATCGGGAGGGCCCTGAAAAGGTAGAGGAGTCTAGGTAGTAATGTCATCTTGACAGCATGAACTCTACCTAGCCAAGAGATTCCTCCCTTTGCCCAGTTGCCTAGGTCTGACTCTAGCTTGCGGTATGTGTGAGGGAAGTTGGCCGAATAAAGTAGCTCTGTTTTCGCAGTGAGCTTGATTCCTAAATAGTCAATAAAAGTGTCGCTCCATCGAAACTCGAAGGCATTCTGGAGGGAAGAGACCACATGTGGTTTGAGGGAAATGTTCAGGGCGGATGATTTTGAGTAGTTTACCGTTAAGCCCGAGATCTGTGAGAATTCCTTTAGGAGTTTACACAGATTTGGAAGGGAAGTGATTGGTGATGTGATGAATAAGAGCATATCATCGGCGAATAGCCCGCATTTGTGGACTTGTTCGCCGCATTTCACTCCTAGTATATTGGGATCTGATCTGACTGCGATTGCTAGGGTTTCAATCGCAATGGCAAAAATTAAAGGGGATAGAGGACAACCCTGTCTCGTGCCTCTCGCTATAGATAGAGGTTTGGAGTAATGGCCTTGTAAGCGAATTACTGCTTTTGGAGTAGAGTATAAGGATTTTAGGGTCCCAAGAAACCTGGGACCGAAGTCCCATTTCTCCAGTAAGGAGAAAAGATAAGGCCATTCGATAGTATCGAAGGCCTTATGGAGGTCCAACGAGAGGAGAAATCCTTCCTGTTTCGGTCCCCCTTCCCAATTTGATTGGAGGATGGAGACAATGTCTATTGCTCTCCTAATTTGGTCCGGTCCTTGTCTCCCTGGTATGAAACCAACCTGGTCCTTGTGTATATAAAGATTAATAAAAGATGAAAGGCGGTTGGCCAGGATTTTGGTGAGAATTTTGAGGTCATTATTGATCAGGGAGATCGGCCTGTAGTTTTCCACTTCCTCGTGATTTTTGTTGGGTTTGGGGATGACCGAGATAAATGCAGTATTCAGTTGTGTATCCAGGGGAGTACCTGTTTTGATGGAATTGAAAAATTTAGCCAAGTAAGGAGCTAAGATTTCTCCAAATTGTTTGTAGTAGGGGACCGAGAGGCCATCTGGCCCTGGGGCTGATCCGGGCTTTAAGCCTTTTATAACCGTCTTGACCTCCTCTACTAAAAAGGCTCCTTCCATTAGATCCCTGCAATCTTTGGAGACCGAAGGGATCTGCAAATTGTCCAGAAAGGCCGTGGTTATAGGGCCCTTCCCTGATTGGGGGGATTTGTAGAGATTTTCATAAAATTCATGAAAGGCTGACATTATTTTGTTCGGGTTAGCTGTTGGGGGATGTCCTGCGATTCTTAGTTTAAGAAAGGAAGAGGATCGAAACCTCGGGGTGAGTTTGGAGGCTAGCATTGAGCCGAATCTGTCTTTCTGGCAGTAAAATTTTACTCCACTCCACCTGATGTTTTTCTCTGCTTTGGCCGTTAAGGCAAGGTTCAGCTCAAGTCTAGTCGCGTCTAACCTTTCTGAAATGGACTTGTTCGGGTGTTTTTTGTGTTCTGTTTTTAAGGAGAGGAATGTTTTTTCAAGGCGTTGAATGTCTATTAAGCGCTCCTTTTTATATTGAGTTGCGATCCTGATTAGAATGCCTCTAATGGTTGCCTTGTGGGCGGCCCACAGGGTCTCTGGGGAGATATTGTCTATGTCGTTCAGGGTAAAGTATTCTTTAATGGAGTCTGCTATCTCCTTGCAGTAGCGTGGATCAGAGAGCAGGGATTCATTTAGGCGCCAGTAGGAACCACCTCGCCCCGAGAGGACATTTCTCAGGGTAAGGAGAACCAAAGAATGGTCCGACCAGGCTGTGTCCAATATTGTAGCTTTTTTGGAGAGGGGTATAAGTGTAGATGGGATAATTATGTGGTCAATCCTGGCGTAAGATTGGTGGGGGGCGGAGAAGAGTGTGTAGTCCCTACTTTTGGGGTTTAGTTCCCTCCAGATGTCTATAAGTCCATGGGTATGTAGCAGCTTAGCTATTCTGGTGCTTAATTTCGTGGGGCGTGTGAGCTGGTCCTTGGGGGGTCTAGTTTTGTCCAAGCCCTGGTCGAACGCCACGTTAGAATCTCCTCCCAAATGACCTTCCCTTCCAATAGGGGTTCTATTGTACTGAGGAGTCCCTGGAAAAAGGATGCTTGACCCTTATTCGGGGCATAATATGAAATGATCGTGCATAAAACTCCTTCCAGGGTTCCCTTCACCACAACAAATCTTCCCTCCGGATCTTTATAATCAGAAATATAGGAGAATTTGCTGTTTTTGGAAAATAGGATTGCCACCCCCTTAGTCTTGTTAGGGGCATTTGCTAAGAAGAAGGATGGATAATAAGAGTGAAGGAACTTGGGGGTGTACCGGATGGGAAAGTGAGTCTCTTGAAGGAGAACTACATCAAGTCTTAAAGATTTGTAGTGATCTAGGGCTAGTCTTCTTTTTCTGGGTGAATTCAGGCCCTGAACATTATGTGAGGCCACCTTGAGATCGTTTCCTAGTGTAAGTGTGTCAGTCATCTGAGCAGAGGGGAGGGGGACTCATGATCAAGCAGTCACTCACCAAAGGAAGTCTTCCATATCTTGCCGTGTAAGATACGTAGTTGGTGTCTTCTATGTTTATCTCTGAGAGGTGCAAGGCTCCTGCCCGCAGGACGGCTGGAAGAAAGAAAAGGGATGAGCGGATACAGAGAATAGAAAAGGACAAACAAACATATAAGAGCAACAGTAATAGCGACATGGGTCTCAAAATATGACCCTTGGGATCTTGTGGAATATTTTCCGCAACAATCCCAAATTTAACCTTCAGTCCACCTGGGAGGCCAACCGAAGTCCCAAATCCAAAGGACACTGAGGTTCTTCGGAGATGAGAGGAGGCACAAGGGTTCCACCCCGGACCCTTTCTTTGTCAAGGTAAAACATTAAAACATACACACTAACGCAAAAGATCAACTTTAGTAAGGTCCAAACAGCCCTGTACTCATGGCACTGCATGCCAGTTTAACTATTAATAAACCGTAGTGTTTAAATCAAAAACGAAAACTCTCTACCCGCTGGAGCACTTCCACCCCCCCCTACCCCAGAGCTGACTTGGTGGGTAACCTAAACGACCCAAGCTCTACACCATAGAGATAAAAACCCCCCTACCCTCTGAGCATATCTTGCAAACCTTTGGTCATTATTAGCTAGACCTACAAGCAATCTTGCCCTATACTAGAGCGGGTCTAGGTGCCAAAGTCCCAGTAAGACTAAATCAATTCTACAGTCCGCTAGGACTATTGTCCCGAAGATCCGATCGTCTGCTGGAGGGCGTCTGAATCCGCTGGACAGTTCCGCTATAGGGAAGGATGTAGATATTCTGGTCTTGGAGGGTTGCTTCCCTTCCCCTGTGGAGGGGTTCTTCGTTGGGGGGGAATTGGTGCTATAAAGTGCATTGGGAGGCGTAGTTCGGGTGATGGGCTTATCAAGCCTTTAAGCCGTGATGGGGTGTGGAGCTCCAGCTCCGACAACTGTGGGGACCATCACCCCAAAAAAAAAGTCCCTGCTGGGACAGAGAAAATACAAGAGACCAGCCTGGCCTTATGAGGGTTTTCCCTCCTTGCTCCTCTTGGACGTGTTCTTATTCCACAGGGGGGACACAGGGCTGCCTGGTGGAGGGCGTTTTGTCGATCCTGATGAGGATGCAGAAAAGTCCATTGGAGCTTCCTGTGAGATGAATTTAAGGGACAGCAGCAGTTTTTCACCTTCTGGGAAGCTGGAAAAAGAGTGGGTTTTACCCTGAGATGTGAATTTTACTGCGAAAGGAAAGGACCAGCGGTATTTAATGTCCCTTTGTGATAGGATCAAGAGAAGAGGTTTTAGAGTTCTGCGTCTTTGAATGGTGGAGGGAGCTAAATCCGCAAAAATCTGGATCTGATGTCCCCTGTGTTGCAGTTTGGGGTTCTGACAAGATTGTCGCATGACTTCCTCCTTGGTCGCGAAAAAGTGTGGTTTCACAATTATGTCTCTGGGTGAGCCATCTTGTCTGGGGGGACCAAGGGATCTGTGTGCCCTGTCTAATTCGAGGCGCTGAGTGGGGATATTAGGAATGATTTCGGAGATAATGTCCTGTACTGTGGAGGGAATATCCGTGAAGGTTTCTGGGAGGCCTCTAATTCTGAAATTATACCTCCTGGACCTGTTCTCGAGTTCGTCTATCCTGGAGAGGGCCACATCGAGTTGTTACTGAATAGACTGTAGGTGAGCTGCATTTTGGTTCGTTCTAGAGACCGTGCTCTCAACTAGGGATGAGCTTCGTGTTCGAGTCGAACCCATGTTCGACTCGAACATCGGCTGTTCGATCGTTCGCCGAATTGCGAACGATATGGGCCGTTCGCGCCAAATTCGTGTGGCGCGTCACGGCCCATAATTCACTGCGGCATCGCAGTGCATTGCTTGCTGATGATTGGCCAAGCATGCACTATGACCCGCATGCTTGGCCAATCACAGCGCCGCCTTAACAGAGAGCCATAATTGGCCAAAGCCAAGGAGGCTTTGGCCAATTATGGCTCAGGGGATTTAGTACACGCCCCACACTATATAAGGCCGCCTGCACAGCGGCCCTGTGCAGTGTGTTCCGGTGTGCTTAGAGAGAGAGAGAGACAGTGTAATTTAATTTGAGTTAGCTAGATTAGGCAGGACAGTCAGTCAGTTAGCTGCACTTAAAGTGTATTGTGTATATATATGCATCCCAGGTGTTGCATATATATATATATACACTGTATTCAGTTTAGCTAGATCCGTTCCTGTTATCTTCTAGACTATTTACATTTAGTGCAGTGCGTCCTGCTCACAGTGTTCAGCTAGATCCGTTCCTGTTATATTCCTACTGACAGGCAGGCTTGTCTTGTTACAGTATTTTGAAGAAAATTACTGGTGTTCTTTTGATCCTATTAGTACCACAGTCAGGCAGCTAGACTATTTACATTTAGTGCAGTGCGTCCTGCTCACAGTGTTCAGCTAAACCTACAAGCTAGTGGGGTGCGTCCTGCTCACAGTGTTCAGCTAGATCCATTTCTGTTATCTTCTTACTAACAGGCAGGCTTGTCTTGTTACAGTAAATACAGCTACCTGAAGAAAATTGCTGGTGTTCTTTTGATCCTATTATTACCACAGTCAGGCAGCTAGACTATTTACAGTTAGTGCAGTGCGTCCTGCCCACAGTGTTCTGCTAAACCTACAAGTAAGTGGGGTGCGTCCTGCTCACAGTGTTCAGCTAAACCTACAAGTTAGTGGGGTGCGTCCACCTCACAGTGTTCAGCTAAACCTACAAGCTAGTGGGGTGCGTCCTGCTCACAGTGTTCAGCTAGATCCGTTTCTGTTATCTTCTTACTAACAGGCAGGCTTGTCTTGTTACAGTAAATACAGCTACCTGAAGAAAATTGCTGGTGTTCTTTTGATCCTATTAGTACCACAGTCAGGCAGCTAGACTATTTACAGTTAGTGCAGTGCGTCCTGCCCACAGTGTTCTGCTAAACCTACAAGTAAGTGGGGTGCGTCCTGCTCACAGTGTTCAGCTAAACCTACAAGTTAGTGGGGTGCGTCCACCTCACAGTGTTCAGCTAAACCTACAAGCTAGTGGGGTGCGTCCTGCTCACAGTGTTCAGCTAGATCCGTTTCTGTTATCTTCTTACTAACAGGCAGGCTTGTCTTGTTACAGTAAATACAGCTACCTGAAGAAAATTGCTGGTGTTCTTTTGATCCTATTAGTACCACAGTCAGGCAGCTAGACTATTTACAGTTAGTGCAGTGCGTCCTGCTCACAGTGTTCTGCTAAACCTACAAGTTAGTGGGGTGCGTCCACCTCACAGTGTTCAGCTAAACCTACAAGCTAGTGGGGTGCGTCCTGCTCACAGTGTTCAGCTAGATCCGTTTCTGTTATCTTCTTACTAACAGGCAGGCTTGTCTTGTTACAGTAAATACAGCTACCTGAAGAAAATTGCTGGTGTTCTTTTGATCCTATTAGTACCACAGTCAGGCAGCTAGACTATTTACAGTTAGTGCAGTGCGTCCTGCTCACAGTGTTCTGCTAAACCTACAAGTTAGTGGGGTGCGTCCTGCTCACAGTGTTCAGCTAAACCTACAAGTTAGTGGGGTGCGTCCACCTCACAGTGTTCAGCTAAACCTACAAGCTAGTGGGGTGCGTCCTGCTCACAGTGTTCAGCTAGATCCGTTCCTGTTATCTTCTTACTGACAGGCAGGCTTGTCTTGTTACAGTATTTTAAAGAAAATTACTGATGTTCTTTTGATCCTATTAGTACTACAGTCAGGCAGCTAGACTATTTACAGTTAGTGCAGTGCGTCCTGCTCACAGTGTTCTGATAAACCTACAAGTTAGTGGGGTGCGTCCTGCTCACAGTGTTCAGCTAAACCTACAAGTTAGTGGGGTGCGTCCACCTCACAGTGTTCAGCTAAACCTACAAGCTAGTGGGGTGCGTCCTGCTCACAGTGTTCAGCTAGATCCGTTTCCTGTTATCTTCTTACTGACAGGCAGGCTTGTCTTGTTACAGTAAATACAGCTACCTGAAGAAAATTGCTGGTGTTCTTTTGATCCTATTAGTACCACAGTCAGGCAGCTAGACTATTTACAGTTAGTGCAGTGCATCCTGCTCACAGTGTTCTGCTAAACCTACAAGTTAGTGGGGTGCGTCCACCTCACAGTGTTCAGCTAAAGCTACCTGTAGAAGGTTGGTGGTGTTCTCATACTACAGGCAGGCAGTTGATTTTGCTAGCTGCAGTATCAGTACATATATATATATATATATATATATATATATATATCCCAGCTTAGTGCAGCTACAGGCCATTAGTATGTCTGGAAGGCCAAGAAGGAGAGGCAGACAGTCACAAGCCAATAAGAGAGGGCAAGCAGGCTCTGTGTCTAGTGCTGGTCGTGGAGACGGTGCATCCTCATCAGCACGTGGCCATGGGACACGCTTGGCCTTTTTTTCGGCAGCTGGCCATGTTGAGCCGCAACATGCGGAAGACTTGGTCGAGTGGATGACCAAGCCGTCCTCATCCTCCTCATCCTCTCTCACCCATGCCCAGGGTACTTTGTCTGGCAAAGCAGCGGCCTCTTCCCTCGGCTCAATGTCATCAGTGACTCCTTCCCTAGCCCCACCATGTCCTCCTGAGGAGTCCCTCGAACTGTTTGACCACAGTGTTGGGTACATGCTCCAGGAGGATGCCCAGCGTTTGGAAGGCTCTGATGATGATACTGAGCTCGATGAAGGCAGTAACACGAGCACGGACAGAGGGGGTGCCCAAGAAGGACAGCAATCTGGCAGTCATGCTCCCCCTGCTGCAGCATACTGCCAGGTTTGCTCCAGTGATGAGGAGGGAGGGGATGATGAGGTCACTGACTCAACGTGGGTGCCTGATAGGAGAGAGGAGGAGGAGGAGGAGGCGGCACATCACCAACGAGGCAGGATGCCCTCCAGGGGCCAGCCTAAGGGCAGCACATTGACTGCATCACACCCCAAAGCTCCACATGTGCAGGGTGCTGCAGTCTCTGCGCGTTATTCAAAAAGTTCTTTGGTGTGGGCCTTTTTTGAGACGAGTGCATCAGATCGCACCGCTGCTATTTGCAACATATGTCTCAAGCGTATCTCGCGTGGCCAAAACATCTCCCGCTTGGGTACCACATGCTTGACCAGACATATGTTGACCTGCCATGCAGTTCGTTGGCAAGCATATCTAAAAGACCCACACCAAAGAACAAAGAGGACCTCTGCTTGCTCCTCATCAGCTGAGATTTCCAACCCCACTAGACCTTCAGTCCTCTCTGAGACCTGCACTGAGAGGAATGAAGGTGTAGAATTAGGTGTGTCACAGCCACGTACTTGTGGGCAATCTGATTTTGGTACACCGACGTCAGATTGTACCAGGCAAATTTCCCTGCCCCAGCTGCTGCACCGCCGAAAGAAGTTTGCTCCCAGCCATCCACATGCCCAACGGTTGAATGCTAGCTTGGCAAAATTGCTAGCACTTCAACTGCTGCCTTTTCAGTTGGTAGACTCTGCCCCCTTCCGTGAGTTTGTGGAATGCGCGGTTCCTCAGTGGCAGGTACCCAAACGCCACTTTTTCTCACGGAAGGCGATTCCGGCTCTCTACCAGCATGTGGAAGGCAATGTCCATGCCTCGCTGGACAGGGCGGTCAGCGGTAAGGTGCATATTACCGCTGACTCATGGTCCAGCAGGCATGGACAGGGACGTTACCTAAGTTTCACGGCGCATTGGGTGACTCTGCTGGCAGCTGGGAAGGATGCAGGACAAGGTGCAGTAGTGTTGGAGGTTGTTCCGCCACCACGCCTCCAAAATGCTAATGATTGTGACACACCTCTCTCCTCCACCCCCTCCTTTTCTTCTTCCTCCATGGCCTCTTCCTCGGAACCAGCGGTGCTCCGTAGTCATTCAAGGGGCTACGCAAGTACGCAGGCCAAAAGATGCCATGCGGTGCTTGAGCTGGTGTGCTTGGGGGACAGGAGCCACACTGGGGCAGAGGTTCTGTCAGCTCTGCAGGGGCAGGTTCAGAGGTGGTTGACGCCACGCCAACTTAAGGCAGGAATGGTGGTTTGCGACAATGGCACCAACCTCCTCTCTGCCCTCCGACAGGGACAAATGACCAATGTGCCCTGTTTGGCTCACGTCCTTAACTTGGTGGTGCAGCGGTTCTTGGGCAGGTACCCGGGCTTACAGGATGTCCTGAGGCAGGCCAGGAAAGTCTGTGTGCATTTCCGCCGGTCATATAATGCCAGTGCTCGGCTGACGGACCTCCAAAAGGAGTTTAACCTGCCCAAGAACCGCCTAATCTGTGACATGCCCACCAGGTGGAACTCAACGTTGGCCATGCTGCAGCGGCTGCACACGCAGCAGAGGGCCATCAATGAGTACCTGTGCGACTATGGCACCAGGACAGGGTCAGGGGAGCTTGGTTTTTTTTCCCCACGCCAGTGGGCCATGATCAGGGATGCATGCACTGTCCTGTCACCATTTGAGGAGGCCACGAGGATGGTGAGCAGTGACAGTGCATGCATCAGTGACACTGTCCCCCTTGTCCACCTGTTGGAGCACACGCTGCGTGGAATAATGGACAGGGCACTTGAGGCAGAACAGAGGCAGGAAGAGGAGGACTTCCTTAGCTCTCAAGGCCCCCTTTATCCAGACAGTGTTCCTGCGTGCCCGCCGATCACACAGGAAGAGGACGAGGAGGAAGAGGAGGAGGAGGAGGAGGAAGATTGTGTCAGTATGGAGGTGGAGCCTGGCACTCAGCATCAGCAGCAGTCTTTAAGGGATCAGTCCCAAGAAACACATGGACTTGTACGTGGCTGGGAGGAGGTGGCTGCGGACCATGTCGTCCTTAGTGACCCAGAGGACTCCGGACCGAATGCCTCAGCAAACCTACGCTGCATGGCCTCCCTGATCCTGCAAAGCCTGTGTAAGGATCCTCGTATTCGTGGTATCAAGGAGAAGGACCAATACTGGCTGGCAACCCTCCTTGATCCACGTTACAAGGGTAAGGTTGCGGACCTTATCTTGCCATCGCAGAGGGAGCAGAGGATGAAACATCTTCGGGAGGCCTTGCAGAAAGGTCTGTGCAACGCGTTCCCAGAGACTGGGAGGTTACAAACTCCTGTTTCTGGACAACGTGTTGCTGAGGCTTCGGTCAGTCAAAGAAGGAGCGGTGGAGAAGTTGGCCGTCTGACCGATGCGTTCAGACAATTTTTTGGTCCGCAGCCCCAAGGTATGATCGGTTCCAGCAACCATCGCCAGCGTCTGTTTTACATGGTGCAGGAATACCTAGGGGCAAGATCAGACTTGGACACCTTTCCCACCGAAAATCCTCTGGGTTACTGGGTCTTGAAGATGGATCACTGGCCAGAGCTTGCACAGTATGCAATTGAGCTACTGGCCTGTCCTGCATCCAGCGTTCTTTCAGAACGCACATTCAGTGCTGCTGGAGGCGTGGTAACCGATCACAGGGTGCGTCTGTCCACTGACTCGGTCGATCGACTGACCTTCATAAAAATGAATGAGTCTTGGATCACCACCAGCTACCAAGCACCTGATGCTGATGTAACCGAAAAATTTTTTTTGAAATCTCAGATCCCTTCAAAGACTGCCTATGCTGATGCTGAGTGACTATCCCTGAGTAATTATCCTCTTCCTCCTCAATCATCACGCTGATAGCTTGTAAGAACATTTTTGGTTCTGGGTGCCACCACCAGTGCCTAAGGCATAATTTTTCAGCCCCTGTTTAACAGGGGCGTGTAATTACGATTTTTGATGTAATACTTTGCAGCAGGGCGCGTTCCTGCATTCCAACTAGAGTGTCTGTGAGGGGTTGCAGTGTTATGGCACCAGCACCAGTGCCTAAGGCCCAATTTTTCAGCCCTTGTTTAACAGGGGCGTGTAATTACAATTTTTGATGCAATACTTTGCAGCAGGGCTCGTTCCTGCATTCCAACTAGAGTGTCTGTGAGGGGTTGCAGTGTTGTGGCACCAGCACCAGTGCCTAAGGCCTAATTTTTCAGCTCCTGTTCAACAGGGGCATGTAATTACAATTCTTGATCTAATATTTCACAGCAGAGCCCTGTGAGGGCTTACAGTGTTGTGGCCACAGCAACACCTAAGGCCCAAATTTCTGCTGAGTAGGGATGAGCCGAACACCCCCCGGTTCGGTTCGCACCAGAACCCGCGAACGGACCGAAAGTTCGCACGAACGTTAGAACCCCATTGACGTCTATGGGACTCGAACGTTCAAAATCAAAAGTGCTCATTTTAAAGGCTAATTTGCATGGTATTGTCCTAAAAAGGGTTTGGGGACCCGGGTCCTACCCCAGGGGACATGTATCAATGCAAAAAAAACTTTTAAAAACGGCCGTTTTTTCGGGAGCAGTGATTTTAATGATGCTTAAAGTAAAAAAAAAAAAAGTGAAATATTCCTTTAAATATCGTACCTGGGGGGTGTCTATAGTATGCCTGTAAAGTGACGCGTGTTTCCCATGTTTAGAACAGTCCCTGCACCAAATGTCATTTTTAAAGGAAAAAATCTCATTTAAAACTGCTTGCGGGTTTAATGTCATGTCGGGTCATGGCAATATGGATGAAAATCAGTGAGACAAACGGCATGGGTACCCCCCAGTCCATTACCAGGCCCTTTGGGTCTTGTATGGATATTAAGGGGAACCCCGCACCCAAATTAAAATAAGGAAAGGTGTGGGGCCACCAGGCCCTATATACTCTGAACAGCAGTATACAGGCGGTGCAAACAAGACAGGGACTGTAGGTTTGTTGTTAAGTAGAATCTGTTTGTAATTTTGAACATTTTTAACGTGTTTAGCTCCAGCCAAAAAATCTTTTCTAAGCTTTTTGGAAAACATAGGGAAGGATTATCACCCCTGTGACATTTGTTTTGCTGTCTTTCCTCCTCTTCAGAAGATTTCACCTCACTTTTTTGTCCCAATGAAAAATGTTTTTTGAAAATTTGGGTTTTTTTGTGGAACAAGGATTGGAAAGCATCAGTGGAAAGGAGAAATTGTTTTCCCATATTAACTCTTACAGGAAAGAATTTCCCTTCCTAGGGGTAGATTTCATCTCACTTCCTGTTGTCTCCTTCCGTTTGCAAGTAGGAGTCGTTTGTAAGTTAGATGTTTGAAAGTAGGGTCCTGCCCTATATACTCAGCAGAAATTTGGGCCTTAGGTGTTGCTGTGGCCACAACACTGTAAGCCCTCACAGGGCCCTGCTGTGAAATATTAGATCAAGAATTGTAATTACATGCCCCTGTTGAACAGGAGCTGAAAAATTAGGCCTTAGGCACTGGTGCTGGTGCCACAACACTGCAACCCCTCACAGACACTCTAGTTGGAACGCAGGAACGAGCCCTGCTGCAAAGTATTGCTTCAAAAATTGTAATTACACGCCCCTGTTAGACAGGGGCAGAAAAATTGGGCCTTAGGCACTGGTGCTGGTGCCACAACACTGCAACCCCTCACAGACACTCTAGTTGGAACGCAGGAACGAGCCCTGCTGCAAAGTATTGCATCAAAAATTGTAATTACACGCCCCTGTTAGACAGGGGCAGAAAAATTGGGCCTTAGGCACTGGTGCTGGTGCCACAACACTGCAACCCCTCACAGACACTCTAGTTGGAACGCAGGAACGAGCCCTGCTGCAAAGTATTGCATCAAAAATTGTAATTACACGCCCCTGTTAGACAGGGGCAGAAAAATTGGGCCTTAGGCACTGGTGCTGGTGCCACAACACTGCAACCCCTCACAGACACTCTAGTTGGAACGCAGGAACGAGCCCTGCTGCAAAGTATTGCATCAAAAATTGTAATTACACGCCCCTGTTAGACAGGGGCAGAAAAATTGGGCCTTAGGCACTGGTGCTGGTGCCACAACACTGCAACCCCTCACAGACACTCTAGTTGGAATGCAGGAACGAGCCCTGCTGCAAAGTATTACATCAAAAATTGTAATTACACGCCCCTGTTAAACAGGGGCTGAAAAATTGTGCCTTAGGCACTGGTGGTGGCGCCCAGAACCAAAAATGTTCTTACAAGCTATCAGCGTGATGATTGAGGAGGAAGAGGATAATTACTCAGGGATAGTCACTCAGCATCAGTATAGGCAGTCTTTGAAGGGATCTGAGATTTCAAAAAAAATTATTCGGTTACATCAGCATCAGGTGCTTGGTAGCTGGTGGTGATCCAAGACTCATTCATTTTTATGAAGGTCAGCCGATCGACCGAGTCGGTGGACAGACGCACCCTGTGATCGGTTACCACGCCTCCAGCAGCACTGAATGTGCGTTCCGAAAGAACGCTGGATGCAGGACAGGCCAGTAGCTCAATTGCATACTGTGCAAGCTCTGGCCAGTGATCCATCCTCAAGACCCAGTAACCCAGAGGATTTTCGGTGGGAAAGGTGTCCAAGTCTGATCTTGCCCCTAGGTATTCCTGCACCATGTAAAACAGACGCTGGCGATGGTTGCTGGAACCGATCATACCTTGGGGCTGCGGACCAAAAAATTGTCTGAACGCATCGGTCAGACGGCCACCTTCTCCACCGCTCCTTCTTTGACTGACCGAAGCCTCAGCAACACGTTGTCCAGAAACAGGAGTTTGTAACCTCCCAGTCTCTGGGAACGCGTTGCACAGACCTTTCTGCAAGGCCTCCCGAAGATGTTTCATCCTCTGCTCCCTCTGCGATGGCAAGATAAGGTCCGCAACCTTACCCTTGTAACGTGGATCAAGGAGGGTTGCCAGCCAGTATTGGTCCTTCTCCTTGATACCACGAATACGAGGATCCTTACGCAGGCTTTGCAGGATCAGGGAGGCCATGCAGCGTAGGTTTGCTGAGGCATTCGGTCCGGAGTCCTCTGGGTCACTAAGAACGACATGGTCCGCAGCCACCTCCTCCCAGCCACGTACAAGTCCATGTGTTTCTTGGGACTGATCCCTTAAAGACTGCTGCTGATGCTGAGTGCCAGGCTCCACCTCCATACTGACACAATCTTCCTCCTCCTCCTCTTCCTCCTCGTCCTCTTCCTGTGTGATCGGCGGGCACGCAGGAACACTGTCTGGATAAAGGGGGCCTTGAGAGCTAAGGAAGTCCTCCTCTTCCTGCCTCTGTTCTGCCTCAAGTGCCCTGTCCATTATTCCACGCAGCGTGTGCTCCAACAGGTGGACAAGGGGGACAGTGTCACTGATGCATGCACTGTCACTGCTCACCATCCTCGTGGCCTCCTCGAATGGTGACAGGACAGTGCATGCATCCCTGATCATGGCCCACTGGCGTGGGGAAAAAAAACCAAGCTCCCCTGACCCTGTCCTGGTGCCATAGTCGCACAGGTACTCATTGATGGCCCTCTGCTGCGTGTGCAGCCGCTGCAGCATGGCCAACGTTGAGTTCCACCTGGTGGGCATGTCACAGATTAGGCGGTTCTTGGGCAGGTTAAACTCCTTTTGGAGGTCCGTCAGCCGAGCACTGGCATTATATGACCGGCGGAAATGCACACAGACTTTCCTGGCCTGCCTCAGGACATCCTGTAAGCCCGGGTACCTGCCCAAGAACCGCTGCACCACCAAGTTAAGGACGTGAGCCAAACAGGGCACATGGGTCATTTGTCCCTGTCGGAGGGCAGAGAGGAGGTTGGTGCCATTGTCGCAAACCACCATTCCTGCCTTAAGTTGGCGTGGCGTCAACCACCTCTGAACCTGCCCCTGCAGAGCTGACAAAACCTCTGCCCCAGTGTGGCTCCTGTCCCCCAAGCACACCAGCTCAAGCACCGCATGGCATCTTTTGGCCTGCGTACTTGCGTAGCCCCTTGAACGCCTACGGAGCACCGCTGGTTCCGAGGAAGAGGCCATGGAGGAAGAAGAAGAGGAGGGGGTGGAGGAGAGAGGTGTGTCACAATCAGCATTTTGGAGGCGTGGTGGCGGAACAACCTCCAACACTACTGCACCTTGTCCTGCATCCTTCCCAGCTGCCAGCAGAGTCACCCAATGCGCCGTGAAACTTAGGTAACGTCCCTGTCCATGCCTGCTGGACCATGAGTCAGCGGTAATATGCACCTTACCGCTGACCGCCCTGTCCAGCGAGGCATGGACATTGCCTTCCACATGCCGGTAGAGAGCCGGAATCGCCTTCCGTGAGAAAAAGTGGCGTTTGGGTACCTGCCACTGAGGAACCGCACATTCCACAAACTCACGGAAGGGGGCAGAGTCTACCAACTGAAAAGGCAGCAGTTGAAGTGCTAGCAATTTTGCCAAGCTAGCATTCAACCGCTGGGCATGTGGATGGCTGGGAGCAAACTTCTTTCGGCGGTGCAGCAGCTGGGGCAGGGAAATTTGCCTGGTACAATCTGACGTCGGTGTACCAAAAGCAGATTGCCCACAAGTACTTGGCTGTGACACACCTAATTCTACACCTTCATTCCTCTCACTGCAGGTCTCAGAGAGGACTGAAGGTCTAGTGGGGTTGGAAATCTCAGCTGATGAGGAGCAAGGAGAGATCCTCTTTGTTCTTTGGTGTGGGTCTTTTAGATACGCTTGCCAACGAACTGCATGGCAGGTCAACATATGTCTGGTCAAGCATGTGGTACCCAAGCGGGAGATGTTTTGGCCACGCGAGATACGCTTGAGACATATGTTGCAAATAGCAGCGGTGCGATCTGATGCACTCGTCTCAAAAAAGGCCCACACCAAAGAACTTTTTGAATAACGCGCAGAGACTGCAGTGCCCTGCACATGTGGAGCTTTGGGGTGTGATGCAGTCAATGTGCTGCCCTTAGGCTGGCCCCTGGAGGGCATCCTGCCTCGTTGGTGATGTGCCGCCGCCTCCTCCTCCTCCTCCTCCTCCTCCTCCTCCTCTCTCCTATCAGGCACCCACGTTGAGTCAGTGACCTCATCATCCCCTCCCTCCTCATCACTGGAGCAAACCTGGCAGTATGCTGCAGCAGGGGGAGCATGACTGCCAGATTGCTGTCCTTCTTGGGCACCCCCTCTGTCCGTGCTCATGTTACTGCCTTCATCGAGCTCAGTATCGTCATCAGAGCCTTCCAAACGCTGGGCATCCTCCTGGAGCATGTACCCAACACTGTGGTCAAACAGTTCGAGGGAATCCTCATGAGGACATGGTGGAGCTAGGGAAGGAGTCACTGATGACATTGAGCTGAGGGAAGAGGCCGCTGCTTTGCCAGACAAAGCACCCTGGGCATGGGTGAGAGAGGATGAGGAGGATGAGGACGGCTTGGTCATCCACTCGACCAAGTCTTCCGCATGTTGCGGCTCAACACGGCCAGCTGCCGAAAAAAAGGCCAAGCGTGTCCCATGGCCACGTGCTGATGAGGATGCACCGTCTCCACGACCAGCACTAGACACAGAGCCTGCTTGCCCTCTCTTATTGGCTTGTGACTGTCTGCCTCTCCTTCTTGGCCTTCCAGACATACTAATGGCCTGTAGCTGCACTAAGCTGGGATAGAACACCTGTAATTTTCTTCAAGTAGCTTTATATACTGTAACCAGACAAGCCTGCCTGTCAGTAGGAAGATAACAGGAACGGATCTAGCTGAACACTGTGAGCAGGACGCACTGTACTAAATGTAAATAGTCTAGCTGCCTGACCGTGGTACTAATAGGATCAAATAGAACACCTGTAATTTTCTTCAGGTAGCTTTATATACTGTAACCAGACAAGCCTGCCTGTCAGTAGGAAGATAACAGGAACGGATCTAGCTGAACACTGTGAGCAGGACGCACTGTACTAAATGTAAATAGTCTAGCTGCCTGACCGTGGTACTAATAGGATCAAATAGAACACCTGTAATTTTCTTCAAGTAGCTTTATATACTGTAACCAGACAAGCCTGCCTGTCAGTAGGAAGATAACAGGAACGGATCTAGCTGAACACTGTGAGCAGGACGCACTGTACTAAATGTAAATAGTCTAGCTGCCTGACCGTGGTACTAATAGGATCAAATAGAACACCTGTAATTTTCTTCAGGTAGCTTTATATACTGTAACCAGACAAGCCTGCCTGTCAGTAGGAATTTAACAGGAACGGATCTAGCTGAACACTGTGAGCAGGACGCACTGCACTAAATGTAAATAGTCTAGAAGATAACAGGAACGGATCTAGCTGAACACTGTGAGCAGGACGCACTGCACTAAATGTAAATAGTCTAGAAGATAACAGGAACGGATCTAGCTGAACACTGTGAGCAGGACGCACTGCATTAAATGTAAATAGTCTAGATAGAAGATAACAGGAACGGATCTAGCTAAACTGAATACAGTGTATATATATATATGCAACACCTGGGATGCATATATATACACAATACACTGTAAGTGCAGCTAACTGACTGACTGTTCTGCCTAATCTATCTAACTCAAATCAAATGACACTGTCTCTCTCTCTCTCTATCTCTCAGCACACCGGAACACACACTACACAGGGCCGCCGTGCAGGCGGCCTTATATAGTGTGGGGTGTGTACTAAATCCCCTGAGCCATAATTGGCCAAAGCCACCCTGGCTTTGGCCAATTACAGCTCTCTCTACTGACGGCGCTGTGATTGGCCAAGCATGCGGGTCATAGTGCATGCTTGGCCAATCATCAGCCAGCAATGCACTGCGATGCCGCAGTGAATTATGGGCCGTGACGCGCCACACGAATTTAGCGCGAACGGCCCATAACGTTCGCAATTCGGCGAACGATCGAACAGCCGATGTTCGAGTCGAACATGGGTTCGACTCGAACACGAAGCTCATCCCTACTGCTGAGTATATAGGGCAGGACCCTACTTTCAAACAACTAACTTACAAACGACTCCTACTTGCAAACGGAAGGAGACAACAGGAAGTGAGCATAAATCTACCCCTAGGAAGGGAAATTCTCTCCTGTAAGAGTTAATATGGGAAAAACATTTCTCCTTTCCACTGATGCTTTCCAATCCATTGGGACAAAAAGTGAGGTGAAATCTTCTGAAGAGGAGGAAAGACAGCAAAACAAATGTCACAGGGGTGATAACCCTTCCCTATGTTTTCCAAAAAGCTTAAAAAAGATTTTTTGGCTGGAGCTAAACACGTTAAAAATGTACCCGTTCAAAATTACAAAGAGATTCTACTTAACAACAAACCTACAGCCTGTATACTGCTGTTCAGAGTATATAGGGCCTGGTGGCCCCACACCTTTCCTTATTTTAATTTGGGTGCGGGGTTCCCCTTAATATCCATACAAGACCCAAAGGGCCTGGTAATGGACTGGGGGGTACCCATGCCGTTTGTCTCACTGATTTTCATCCATATTGCCAGGACCCGACATTACATTAAACCCGCAAGCAGTTTTAAATGAGATTTTTTCCTTTAAAAATGACATTTGGTGCAGGGACTGTTCTAAACACGGGAAACACGCGTCACTTTACAGGCATACTATAGACACCCCTCAGGTACGATATTTAAAGGAATATTTCACTTTTTTTTTTTTACTTTAAGCATCATTAAAATCACTGCTCCCGAAAAAACGGCCGTTTTTAAAAGTTTTTTTTGCATTGATACATGTCCCCTGGGGTAGGACCCGGGTCCCCAAACCCTTTTTAGGACAATACCATGCAAATTAGCCTTTAAAATGAGCACTTTTGATTTCGAACGTTCGAGTCCCATAGACGTCAATGGGGTTCTAACGTTCGTGCGAACTTTCGGTCCGTTCGCAGGTTCTGGTGCGAACCGAACCGGGGGGTGTTCGGCTCATCCCTACTCTCAACTTTATCCTCTATTGCTTCTATTCTTGAGCCTATACTCGATAGGTCAGCTTTGATCGTGTTAGTGATCTGATGTGCTGTGCTGGCCAGACCTTTCTCCAGTAATGAGGAGAATTTAATAAACATGTCTTCTTGCATTTGTGTAAAGTCATTGATTGAGAAGCCTGAGGACAGGTGAGCTGCCCCTGAGAGCTGGGCCTGTATGGGTAAGGTCTGGGGAAACATCTCCTGGTGTGTCATGCTTGAGGAGCCTGTGGAGGCCTTAGCAGGGGCCTGGGGTTTCTGGGAGCCTTGATGGGGATTCTGATGGGCGGTTGGTGGCCCCTGTGCTGCCTGGGCATAGGTGCTGGGCCGCGTGTGGCTGTGTGAGGTCCGTGCTGGCGGCCATCTTGGGACTCCCGGCGGATCCCGCCGTGTCGAATAGCGGGCCGAGGTCTCTCCTCACCGGGGGACCGGACATCTCCGCTGTCTACTCGGAGGGTCCCTGGCACGGGTGGGTTAGCGGCAAGCGGCGCTGAGGGCTGTGGCTGCTATAGTGCGGCTCTGCGGTCCGGGGTGGAGCGGAGCTCCTGGCTCAAGCAGCCATATTGGAACTCCCGCGCATGCGCACTTATTGTGTTTTTTTTTACCAAAAATATGTAGAAGGGGGGGGCGTGGCCAACTGCCGGGCAAGATGGACGTGTAATCACACAGCTCCTGCACCGACCGGAATATAGACCGACATCCCCGCTATTCTGGTAACTCCCAGTGACTACTGAGACCACCGGAACACTGGCTTACCCTCACACATCATCTGAGATGAACCGCAAAAGAAAAGAATACCGTCAGCCTAAGAAACTGACAGATTACTACACACAGCCGAAAATCCAAGATGGCGCCCGCGGCCCTGAATGCGGAATTTCGGCGGCCTATACAGATCTCCCTGATGCAGATGACCTGCTAATATCCCCACAACTTCACTCTTTGGATGCCTCACCATCATCCCCTGCTTCCTCGACCAGCAACAGCCCAGCAAAAACGCGGATGCGCCTGGATGCAGATTCAGCACTGTCTGAGGTGAGCCCTGTGCCTGATGCAGCCCCAGCCCATCCATCCCCCATAGCGGCCTTTCCTACCACTAACCAGCCTGTATTAGACACTACAATGAAGGAGATGCTCATCTCTCTTCAGAGCTCCCTTCACAATGATATATCTAATATGTTCCTCAGATTCTCCTCACAAATGAACCAGATGGGACATAAAATGAATATTGTTGAGAAACAGATAGGAGAAATGACCGAAACGGTCAATGATCTAGTAGATGCCCATGATCATACACGTGATGAACAACAATGGATGAGGGCCAAAATGGCGGACCTCGAGGACAGGTCCCGTCGTAATAATGTCAAAATCAGAGGGGTCCCTGAATCTGTCCTACCGCATGATCTAAACACATATGCCAGGAAATTGATTTCCACGCTCCTGCCTGATCTCACCCCCATGGAAACCATAATCGACCGCATTCACCGCCTCCCTAAACCCCCGCATCTCCCGCCCGAAGTCCCACGTGATATTCTGATGAGAATTCATTTTTTTCATACTAAAGACCAACTTCTATTCAAATCGAGACATCTGGACAAGCTGCCTGCCCCGTATACTCACCTCCAACTGTACGCTGACCTCTCGCAGCATACTCGTCAATTAAGGAGACAACTGAACACCATTACCAAACCACTTAATAACCACAAGATCCCTTACCAATGGGGCTTTCCCACCAAAATCATAGTCACAAAGAACGGGACCAAGCATAATATCTCCACAGTAGAGGAAGGCCTCAAATTCCTCCATCTATGGGGAATTATCCCCGATCCACCCAAAACAGCACAAATAAACCGCGGAGAAAACTCTCCTCACCCCGCTGACAACCGTCACTCCGGTAAGCACTAACCTATACCTGAATAGTGGGCCCACAAATGACCCACTTTACCACAACTCCGGTCGGATGCCTTGCTCGTTGCAACTTGCTCCACGAACTTATACCCCACAACAACACAGCAGTACCAGTTTACTTGACTGCTGTCAGTTCTTGTATTTTTGTCTACCATTTTTTTTTTCCCTACTAAACTTTTACTTTCTCCTTACCCTAAGTTTCCCTACCCACCATCTCTTCTTCCTGAGAGCACACGAACGAAAAAGGACACGAGTACCTCGAACACCGGTCTTTTCTACGTAACAGCACCTATCTACTAACTGTAAGTAAGAACTTGTCACATACTCTATCTTACATCATCCGCCATGATGACCAAATTCCTCTCACTGAATGCCAAAGGGCTAAATCATCCAGTAAAAAGAGCCTCACTATGGCGCACAGCCCTGAAATCCTCGTGCGACATCATCTGTGTCCAAGAAACGCACTTTAAAAGATCTGCAATGCCACACTGCAGTAACAAATCCTTTCCCCATATTTACCACGCTCCAGGCCCCACTAAGAAAAATGGAGTTCTAATAGCAATCAAACATACAATCAACTTTACGCTCCATAATAGTATGATTGATGAAGACGGCAGATATCTGGCCCTAGATTGTACCCTGGACAATACTAGATATACTATTGTCACGGTGTATGCGCCCAACACTAAACAAATCAAATTCCTTTCTAAGCTGATGCCCAAAATAGCCAAATTCCGTCAAGGAAACCTCGTTATCTGCGGAGATTTCAACATCGTCCCAGATAACTCCTTAGATGCCTCCTCACGCACGACTAGACTTGCCTCACCTATGGGACAGTTCCTAAGAAACCATGATTTATATGATGTATGGAGATGCCACCATCCCACTGAGAGGGACTACTCCTTCCTTTCCCATCGGCACAACTCATACACCAGAATCGATTACTTCCTAGTCGACAAGTGGACTCTACCGAAAATTTCTGAGTCATCTTTAGGCACGATAACATGGTCCGACCATGCCCCAGTGACCATAACCATCACATCTTTGCCTACCTCTTCACCTACGAAGCTATGGAGAGCCAATGCCTCAATTATTCAATCACCTGAACATTCAGTCACAATCCGTAAACATTTGGAAGAATTTTTTGATCTGAATCAGGGTTCGACTTCAAGCAACACTATTTTATGGAACGCTCACAAAGCGGTCGTCAGAGGGATTCTTATCCAAATAGGAGCTAGAGAGAAAAGGAGGAGATCACAGCGTCTTGACACCATCACCTCCCAAATTAAAACAACAGAAACCCAAAACCAATTAACTCCCGATCCTGCCCTTAGAGAAAAACTTGTACTCCTCAGACAAGAATTAAGGAACCTATTACTAGAAACATATGATAGAGCCCAAAAAAGATTTAAAGCGAATCACTACTCCACTGGAAATAAGGCAGGGAAAGCCATGGCACTCAGAATCAAAGGTCATCATATTAAAAACAAGATACCTCACCTTTATCATCCCTCCACACAACAAAAACTGATAGATCCTCAAGCTATAGCAGAAGCGTTTAGTCATTACTACGAAACACTTTATAATCTAAACAATGATTCCACTATTAGCCAACCATGCCCAGAAGACATAGAAAACTTTTTGAAAGAAATTAATCTCCCGCAAGTCTCCCCTGATCAACTAACAATGCTAAATGCTCCATTCTCTCCAATGGAAGTTTTAGATACCATCACATCCCTGCCATCCAACAAATCCCCTGGACCGGATGGTCTCACCGGGGAGTACTATAAACAATTCAGTACCATCCTAGCCCCTTTTTTAGCTCAAATGTGTAATGACGCTGCCTCCTCCTCTTCTCTCCCACAGGAAATGTTAAATGCATTAATCATTACGTTACCGAAGCCAGGCAAGGATCCTACCTCTCCGCAAAACTTTAGACCCATATCACTTCTGAATGTTGACACAAAAATTTACGCCAAACTCATAGCAAACAGGTTAGTAAATATTATGCCTTCACTAATCCACTCTGATCAATCCGGGTTCACAAAAGGTAGGCAAACATTTGATGCAACCCGCAGACTCATTAATATAATACACATTGCGGAGTCTGAATGAACGCCTTCTCTGCTTCTCTCCCTGGATGCAGAGAAGGCGTTCGACAGAGTCAATTGGACCTATCTCCAAGCTACACTCCACAAATTCGGTCTCCAAGGCCACATTCTTTCCGCAATAATGGCTTTGTACTCAAAACCTTCAGCCCAGGTCTATACCTCTGAGATGCTATCCAAACCATTTCCAATTTCTAATGGCACTCGTCAGGGCTGCCCCCTATCGCCCATCATCTTCAATTTAGTAATGGAACCCCTGGCCGAACATATTAGATTAAACAAGTCCATTACAGGATTCCAAATTGGAAAATTGGAACACAAGATCAATCTATTTGCTGACGACGTCATCATGATGGTAACCAACCCCATATCCTCCCTGGCTTCGATACAATCTGTATTACAAAGATTTAGTACCATTTCTTATTACAAGGTCAACGAAAACAAGTCATATATTCTAGACCTAGGTTTAGATGCCATAACTAGCAACCTTCTACGTAACTTCTATACATATCCATGGGCAGACACAGGTATATCATATCTAGGAATTACACTCACCAAACGCACCAGCAACCTTTTTGCTAACAACTACTTGGAAATGAAACAGATGCTTATTAAGGAAACCTCCAAACTGTCAAAATTTGAATTCTCTTGGGCTGGCAGACTAGCTGCCTTTAAAATGCTCATACTCCCTAGATTGCTATACACATTCCGCACACTACCTATTCCACTTACTAACTCGTACCTCCAATCGCTACAATCCATTATACACCACTATATGTGGCAAGGCAAGAAACCCAGATGTAGTCACACCAAAACTACCAAACACAAACTAGCGGGTGGTCTGGGATATGTAGATGTTAAAGATTATTATCTAGCCACCATTCTATCTCAAATGTCGGAATGGACACACACACACCCATCCACACTATGGGGAAACATCGAAAATACCATGACTCCAGGGCCCAACCTTAAATACTGGCTATTCAGCACTACAACTAAACACACAAATCTTTGCTTACACTCACCGACCATCCGAGCTTCAGTTAAAGCCTGGTTGATATTACACTCTACAAAATGGTCCCAATTACCCACCAAAATCATCCCAATACCTATACAAACCCTACAATTACTGACACCTGATTTGAACATTCCCAAATGGTTAGCAGACCAAAATACCTGCACCTCAGAACTCAGGTCTATGATACTTCATAAAACCTTTACCCAACTCCAATCACAATACCAAGCACCCTCCAAAGATTTCCTTACTTACGCCAGGATTCAACAATGTCTCTCAGCCCACCCACGATTAGAAGGAGCAGTGCCACTTAAAATATGGAACTACTACTTCTCTAATGACATGCCTACCAAAGGCACTTCACTAATATATTCTACACTACAAGAAAAAACAGTATTCCACAAATCTAAACCATACACAGACTGGGAAAAAGACTTACAGATTCAGTTCTCTGAACATCAATGGCAAAAGGCTCTACAATCCATTTACAGATCCACTAGCTGCACCTCTCTCTGGGAATTAATGCATAAAATACACCTAAGATGGTACCTGACACCACAGAGACTGGCCAAATTCCAACCACAATCCTCATCCAAGTGTTGGAGAGAATGTAACCACATAGGCACCCTATCCCACATTCTATGGTCATGTCCGGCCTTAAAAGACCTATGGACAGAGGTGGAACACCTTATACAAGATATCTGTCACCTTCCCATCAAACTTACCCCACAACTGGCCATACTGAACTTAACTACTGATTTACTGCCACCGCCTTTCAGACTAGTGATTACACACATACTCCTAGCTACCAGATTACTCATAACTAGACGATGGAAAACAACTTTAACCCCAACGCTGTCTGAAGTCATTACACTAGTTCACTCCCATTACGCGTATGAATTAATTATGTCACAAGGGAAACCATCATACTCCAAAACCCACAAGCTATGGCACCCCTGGTCAAATTGGTACACACAAAAACTTACCTGAAAATTTTTCGGATACTACTAACACATACTCGAACCTTGTTGCTCTGCTCACTGAACATATAGCACAGCTCTCTACCTCCCTCCCCCACTCATCTTGTCCCCTACCCCCCTCTCCACTCCCCTCCCCTCCCCTCCTTTTTATTTCTATTTTTGTTCCAACTACCTTCTTTACTAATCTATCTTACACGTTACATACAGTTTATTACGAGTACAAATGCTACCATGAGTACTCTCAAGTTCTCCAAGGATTCTGGACATGTACCGGTCCATTCACATCACACTTGAAAGTTCTACATTCTACACTTCTATGTTACCACCATCCTTTGGTTAAAACTGTTCAAATTATCATACGTTGGTAAATAAATTACTTTATTGAACTATCTTTACACCAAGGAGAATGAAGGATCCCCTAAGCACCCATGTCACAGCATGAGCCCTTATGGGGTGCATGGGATTAATAACCCACACACATTATCTTACCTTCATCACCTATCATAGTTCTTATGTTTAAATCTCGACTAACGAATAAATACTGCTATGTAATTATCTTGATTATATTGCAATTTGAACACGACTTATGACAATGACTGTCAATATTGTACTTAATTCTTCAATAAAAATATTGAAACAAAAATATGTAGAAGAATACGTATCAGCCTAAGCTGAGGAAAAAATCTGTGTTTTTTTTTTTTAATTGGGATACCCTTTTTAAAGGGGGCTTCCAGATTCTGATAAACCCCCTGCCTGCAGACCGACAACCACTGGCCTGGGTTGTCGGGAGAGGCCCTTGTCCCCATCAACATGGGGACAAGGTACTTTGGGGCATGTGGCCTGTTACGGTTCAGAAGGGGAGGGTGCATGCTCATCCCCCCCTATCCTGACCTCCAGGCTGCATACACGGATAAGGGTCTGGTATGGATTGTGGGGGGAGCACGTCAATTTTTTAAAAAAAAAATTGGTGTGGGGTTCCCCTTAAAGTCCATACCAGACTCGAAGGGCCTGGTATGTACGGGGGACCCTACAATGTTTTTTCCTTGATTTTTTGGAATTCCACACCATAATATTATTGAATAAGTACATACCATTGCATGCATTTGAAGAGTTAAAATATGGAATAACCCAAACTGATGTGCATTGGCTAATTATGCTGCTGAGTACAATGCACATTTTCAGGAGGTGATACCATCAGTGAGATTTGACTTGAAACCATTGAAAGTAGCAGGGCATACCACTATGCTACAGAGCTGAACACACACCTACATAGAAAATACATTTACTAATGTTTGATTCTATACAATAATGTTTTGCATTTCAGACATTAATATTATAGTAATACCATGCTCATGCTGATGTGGGATTGGCTAATAGGCATTCGCCTCTTTTCAGCATATGCTGCTGAGTAAAATGCAAGCTTTCAGGAGGTGATACTATCTGTGTGATTTTCAGCCAATTGCGCATACTTATATTGGGAACATATGTTTACTAGTGTTTGATGGTGGGACTACTTTATATTCTAGGTATAATAGTACTCAGCACAGTGACTTAGGCCCCTTTCACACTTGTGCGACCTTAAAGTTCCATGATTTTGATGCTCTTTCCTCCTCATTTGTCCCTCATTTTGGTCTGATCTATATAGTTGTATATAAAATGCACTTTTTATCTTTCAAAAAGGGTTTCCCAGTGCTAAACCTTTCATCCAATTTCTAAATTGCATTATTTGTATATTTCCAAAGCCAAGCTAAAGGAATATTATTGGTAAAAAAAAGCACTTGGGGGTTTAACTAATAATATTTTTTTTGGAATAATTCTTCTTTAGGGGGGTGCTTTAGGGGGTGTGTCCTATGCCTACATACTTTTGCTAATAGGTTTTCCTTATACCCATCTCAAAAAGTTGAGAGGTAAAAAATCGCCCCCTGAAGTCACCCAAAGTAGTGTAGGAACTACTTTTGGGAATCTGTGCGGCGTCGCACCAATTCGGACAGTTCGATTTGGCCTGCAATTTGACATGTCAATTCAGAGCTATGTGAACATGGGTGAAGTTGCATAGATATGAATGGAAATCAATGGGGGGGCAATTTTTCATACGACTCTGAGGTCCAAAGCTGCATGAAAAGTCACCCAAGTGTGAAAGTAACCCAATGAGATTAATTGATAACACCTTGGAATTAGGCCCTATTTTCACTTGTGCGACCTTAAAATTGCACAGCTTTGCTGTGATGAGAAGCAATGCCTGTGTAATCTTGTGGTGTATGGACTGCAAATTGCAACAAAGTCAAACCAAGGAATTGCAGGGACAAATTTGTCCCACTTTCAGGATGTACAAGTGACAATAGGGCCAAATTTAAAGGTATTATCCATGAATCTCATTCACACTGCTGCGACCTGAAAGTCACACTATTTTGCTGCCACTTTGCTGCTGCAACTTGGCCCCAACTTCTAGGAAAGCCTGTGTAATATAGTGACCTATGTACCTCAAGTCACATGAAAGTCACACCAAAGTAGTACAGTACAGAGACTACTTTGAAGTTGGTGCGACTTGAAGTAGCACAGATATGAAAGGTTATCATTGAGAATCATGGGGTACAACTTGTCATGCAACTCGGAGGTCCAAATTTGCTGGAAAAGTCATCCAACGGTGAAACAAGTCATATATATTTTAATAGAAAGGAGCTTTCATTTATATTTGCATAGTCTTTGCTGCGTTACATCAGCAGAACAAGTGCAGGAAGTGATGTGTGCACATGGACCAGAAGCAAATGTGTGGTGATGCCAAACAAATCTATGAACCCCACCCACACCAAATCTAACTACCACATCCACCCCCATGTTGAATAAGCACAAGTACATATCCTACCCTTACCCGGCAAATAAGCAGCACCTCCTATTTGCTAAAGAGGGACTTCGCCATGTCCACCTAGATGGAGATCCTGATCAGCACAGGAACATCCGGATGATTACAATGACTCATTTCCAGGTCAGAAGGTGAAACCACGCTCTTTTGATCGCAGCTGCAAATATTTGATTTCAACCACGTGTAGTATTTTTTATTTTTGTTTATTTGCAGATATGCAAATCTGTATTTCTACATATAATGATATTTTAAGGTAAACTTAAGGGAGTTTGATAAGAAATGGTGTCCCTGGGATTGCAGCAGGTGAATTACAAAGACAACGGCCCAATTTGAGCCCTGGTTCACGCTGACAGCGGGAGAAAATTGTGCGAGTTCAGCTGAACTCACACAATTCCATTCCTGCTTTTCAGTCTCAACTGCGGGAGGAATTTCAGAGACATCTGTGTGAGTTTCTGCACAGATATTAATAGAAATTGCACTCCGAAGTCACCAAGAGTAGTACAGAAACTACTTTTGGAAATTGCACCAATGTGAACCAGGGCTAACACATACAAACACTGCCTATCCACCAGCTGAATTCAATACCTGCAATTCTCCACAGCTGATATATACACCAGACTCCACCTCAACATCTTTATCAGGAATACTACCAGTACATCGAGCCACACCAGAAAGGCAGAGGGGGATTAGGGAAGTAAACAAGTGGCTGAAGAACTGGTGTAGTAAGGAGGGGTTTGGGTTCCTGGAGGACTGGGTCGACTTCTCAGTCGATAACCAGTACTATAGAAGGGACGGACTGCACCTAAATAAGGAGGGTGCAGATCAGCTGGGAATGAAGATGGCCAAAAAGTTAGAGGGGTTTTTAAACTAGGTGATGGGGGGGAGGGTCCAGAGGTAGAGATAGTCAGCGTGGAACATATTCCAGAGGGTAGTATTGGGGGCATTAGTGGTAGGGTGACCAAAGCACACAAACCCAAGGTAAGTATAGTAGCAAGTCTTAGTTGCAATCTCGAACACCCAATAAGAGGATAATATGCGACCGGTCTAAACTACGCGCCATGTTCACCAATGCTAGGAGCCTGGCGGACAAGATGGGTAAACTAGAGATACTTTTGTATGAGGATGATTTGGATTTTGTGGAAATTTTAGAGACCTGGTTCAACAGCTCTCATGATTGGCTGGCAACATTCAAGGGTATATGTGTATCGCAAGGATAGAGAGGGTAAAAAAGGCTGAGGGGTATGCCTATATATCAAGAATAATGTACAAGTGAATGTGAGAGATGACATCACTAAGGGAGCTAGAGAGGAGTGGAATCCTTATGGGTGAAGCTCCAAAGGGATGAAGCTAAGGGTAAAATAATACTGGGAGTAACCTATAGGCCCCCTAACCTGAGGGAGGAAGGAGAGACAAATCTCCTATCACAATTTGGATTAGCAGCAAGGATGGGAAGTGTTATCATAATGGGGGAATTTAACTATCCAGACATAGACTGGGTGGAGGGAACTGTGCATTCATCTAAGGCTCGCCAGTTCCTAAATGTCTTGCAGGACAATTTTATGGGTCAGATGGTAGACGCACCAACTAGAAATAAAGTGTTAATAATCTACTGATTTCAAACAATACAGATCTGATCACAGATGTAGAAATACGGGGCAATTTAGGTAACAGCGATCACAGGTCAATTGGCTTCAGTATACATCACACAAATAGGAAACATAAGGGGAATACAAAGACACTGAATTTCAAAAGTACCAACTTCCCTAAACTACGAACCTTGCTAGAAGGCATAAATTGGGATAAAATCTTAGGAACAAAGAACACAGAGGAGAGTTGGGTTTGCTTTAAGAGCATATTAAATAAGGGCATTAGCCAATGCATCCCATTGGGTAATAAATTTAAAAGAGCGAACAAAAGTCCTGGATGGCTTAACTCCAATGTAAAAATGCATATAAAAGCAAAGGAGAAGGCCTTAAAAAAATACAAGGTTGAGGGATCATCATCAGCATTCAGACTTTATAACAAATGCAACAAGAAATGTAAGGGTGCAATAAGGATGGCTAAAATAGAACATGAAAGACACATAGCGGAGGAGAGCAAAAACAATCCCAAGAAATTCTTTAAGTAGGTAAACAGTAAAAAAGGGAGGACAGACCATATTGGCCCCATAAATAATGAGGAAGGACATCTGGTTACAAAGGATGGGGAGATGGCAAAGGTAAAGGTAATTTATTCTTCTCCTCAGGGAATCAGGGGGCTTCAGTAACCAAAACTGCAGTGTTTATCCTCATGACACATCACAGGAGTCACGCTCCATGGTTAACAGAGGACAGAATTAAAATTAGACTTGGGAAACTTAACATTAATAAATCACCGGGACCGGATGGCTTGCACTCGAGGGTACTTGGGAAACTCAGTCAAGTAATTGCCAGACCATTGTTCCTAATTTTTACTGATAGTCTATTGACTGGAATGGTACCAGCTGATTGGAGAAAAGCTAATGTAGCACCAATATTTAACCACTACCCTACCGCCCACCGTCATATGGCGGTGGGACGAGGCAGCTCTTGTTCTGGGCGGACGTCATATGATGTGATCGCCCTCCCGAGCCACTAGGGGGCATGCGTGTGCCGCCAGGGGCACGCGCGCATGCCCGCCGCATCGCTTGGGACCCGGTGCGCGTGCCCGGCGGCCACAATGTCCGCCGGGTACACGCGATTGCCGGGTAACAGAGCAGGACCGTGGATCTGTGTAGGTAAACACACAGATCCATGTCCTGTCAGAGGAGAGGAGACCGATGGTGTGTCCCATGTACATAGGGACACCGATCGGTCACCTCCCCCAGTCAGTCCCCTCCCCCCACAGTTAGAATCACCTCCCTAGGACACACATTAACCCCTCGATCACCCCCTAGTGTTAACCCCTTCCCTGCCAGTCACATTTACACAGTAATCAATGCATTTTTATAGCACGGATCACTGTATAAATGTGAATGGTCCCAAAAATGTGTTAAAAGTGTCCGATATGTCCGCTGCAATATTGCAGTCACAAAAAATAAATAAATAAAAATGCTATAAATCTATCCCTTATTTTGTAGACGCTATAACTTTTGCACAAACCAATCAATATATGCTTATTGTGATTTTTTTTTACCAAAAATATGTAGAAGAATACATATCGGCCTAAACTGAGGAAAAAATTTGTTTAAAAAAAAAAATGGATATTTATTATAGCAAAAAGTAAAAAATATTGTGTTTTTTCAAACCTGTCCTCCTTCTTTTGTTTATAGCGCAATAAATAAAAACCACAGAGGTGATCAAATACCACCAAAAGAAAGCTCTATTTGTGGGGAAAAAATGATAAAAATTTCATTAGGGTGCAGTGTTGCATGACCGCGCAATTGTCATTCAAAATGCGACAGCGCTGAAAACTGAAAAATGGCTTGGGCAGAAAGGGGGTGAAAGTGCCCAGTATTGAGTTGGTTAAAAGGGGCCCAAAATACATCCCTGGGAATTACAGACCAGTAAGCCTAACATCAATAGTATGTAAACTCTTGAAAGGGATGATAAGGGACTATATACAGGATTTTAGTAATGAGAACGGTATCGTTAGCAGTAATCAGCATGGATTCATGAAGAATAATTCTTGCCAAACCAATCTATTAACCTTCTATGAGGAGGTGAGTTGGCATCTAGATAAAGGAAGGCCCGTAGATGTGGTGTATCTGGATTTTGCAAAAGCATTTGACACAGTTCCCCATAAACATTTAATGAACAAAAAAAGGTCCGTTGGCATGGACCATTGGGTGAGTACATGGATTGAAAACTGGCTACAAGGGTGAGCTCAGAGGGTGGTGATAAATGGGGAGTACTCGGAATGGTTATTATTCTTACAAAGCATTCCAACATATTATTAAAAAAGGCACATATTCAAATTATAACAGGTGACCATGTTCTGCTGGAAGCTGCATTTCTGTGTACATAATTAAGCAATGAGATCAAAGAGTAGGTCAGCAGATGCTCCCAAACCATGTTTGCATGGTCAGATAGGAACAATACACACACAACATTGACAGCATGGCCACATAAACCCACTTTTGATGGAAAAAATGCACAAGAATTTCAGCAAACAAACAACCCTAATTGGGCATTTTTCAATATGCACAATATCATTACTTCTGCCCCAAAAATCACAGCAAAAAACCTGGCCTTCTCAGGCCAAACGAAAAACCCTACTGCAGCCCTTTATATAAGATAGGCTGTATTGTTAGCACACTGACACACGCCCAATAGAAGTACATGCCCACCAATATCTTTCAATCTGTCTCTTCATGTATGTCTAAAGTGATTGCACCTGATGAGCAGGAACACATAATACTATGTGCACATAAACAAAGCAACAGTTTTCTAAGCATATGTACCTGTGCAGTGTAAACCCTACAATTTTAAATGTCCAAGTCCCTGGGCATGATTGGTGCTAACAAACATTAACATCAGCCGCTGGCTGCAATGAGCTTCCAATCTAAAGTCTAAAACTAACTTTCTAACATTAGAGACTATTTCGACAGGAGACAAATAAAATACCAGCACGTCTTTGGATTGTTGTGTGAAACCCACACAGGGACAACATATAAACTTCAACACAAGCATTAGCATGATGGGGAATTGAACCAGCAATCCCAGTGCTGCTAGACAGAATTGCTACCCACTTAGCCAGTGGGCAGCCTCACACATGTTATCTGCATCTCTGTGGTGCAACCAGCCCTACATCCATAGCCATGCTCAGTGTCACAAGCAATATACAATATATTGGCCGTAAGCCTTGTACACACGATCAGATTTTCTGACGGGAATTGTGTGATGACAGGCCGTTAGCGGAATATCCGATCATTTGTACGCTCCAGCTGACAATTATTGTCGGATTTTCCATGGACAAATGTTGGATGGCAGGCTTTAAAATTTTCCGCGGACAACGGTCTGTTGTCAGATTCCGATCGTGTGTATACAAGTCCGTCAGACAAAAAGTCCAAAGTACAAACACGCATGCTCGGAAGCAAGGACGACCCAGAAGCAGTCAGTCTTGTAAACTAGCGTTTGAAAAGGAGAATTAACATTCGTGACGTGGCAAATTATGAAATCTCGAAATGCAGCGCACATTCTCTTCTTCTTTCATGGGATAATAATGAAGCTGCTTTGCTGGTGATACTGATGGAGTTATGGCAAACAAATTTTTTTTCTAGTGATATCAAGAATAATATTATTATGCTTGTTGTTTTTTTTTTGGTGCAAGTTACCACAACACCATTATCCCGTAGTTTTTTAGATAAAAGATACAACTATGTTGGTGTCCCTTGTTAATTTTACATTGTATTTTTTAAAATGTAACTGCCTATTCCCAAACTGTCATTTGAAGTAAAACACATAGCCAAGTATTATTCTACACAATTTTTTTATTGTACATTAAAAAAAGAAAACTAAAATTAGACATGCTATCTGCCAATATAACTTAACCAAAAAGTGCATTCTATGCATCCAAAAATATAGAAAATATACCAAATCAAATCATTATTCAACCAAAAAATAAAATAAAAGCCTCATGCATGTGTCTTAATATAGGGGGTCAACAATGCCAAGAGTTGGTGAAAGCAGGGGTCCGTCATCTGGAGATAATTCCGCAAATCATCTGGATTATTCTCCTGGAGTGCCCGCAGCAAAGGCATATGACATAATTGGTCATGATTAACTGCTTGCCGACCAGCCGCTGCAGTTATACTGCGGCAGAATGACACGGGCAGGCAAATCGCCGTCATGTTATGTCATGTTACGTCGGGTGTGCGGCCGGCTGGGGGAGCACGTGCATGCCCCCCCGCCGGCTGCGACAATCAGATTCGATCCAAAACAATGAAATTGCCTGGACCTGGTGATCACTCCTGGCGAATGAGAAAATACGGCACCCGCCGTATTTTACCCAATGAAGGTTTAACCCCCTGATTACCCGGCAGGTGATCAAAGTTAGGTTTTAGCGTCAGATACGGTCTGCGTCGCCCCAGTCAGTGTCAGATTAGTGCCAGTAGCGCTAACACCCACGCACGCACCTTGCGCCTCCCTTAGTAGTATAGTGTCTGAACAGATCAATATCGGATTTAATCAGAACTATACTATCGTCCCCAGCAGTTTAGGGTTCCCAACAACACAGTGTTATCGGGATCAGCCCAGATACCTGCTAGCACCTGCATTTAGCCAGCCCAGCCCAGCCCATCCCACCCAAGTGCAGTATCAATTGATCACTGTAACTTACAAAACAAGAAACACATAACTGCAGCGTTCTCAGAGTCAGGCCTGAGCCTTGTGAACGCTAACAGTTTTTTTGGTAGCACTTGAATCAGTCGCTGACAGTCAGGTGCTTTTTTTCCTGTGAGTCTCACTAGTGTACCAGTAAATTTAGAGACCAAAATGTCAAATCGAAGGTGCACTAGTGAAGAGGCCTACACTTTTCTGAGCATGACAGATAGTGAAGAGGAAGTCACTCATCTGTCAGATTCAGGCTCAGAATACAAACCTGTAGACAGCAGCGGCACCCTGACAGATAGCTCTGATGACGGAGTTGTGGTCCCTGCCAAGGTCAGGCGTACCAGACCCCGTTCTTCTTCTTCTGCTGCCGTTGAAGTGCAAGAACAGCAGGTCCCTCGTATGGAGCAGAGAGCAAGTACTAGCGCCGCTTATCCTTCTGTGAACTGGTAAGCACCAGCGGCCTAGTACATCCTGGTCGTACATCCAGCACTGCAGTAACACTTGGTGACGTGGTGAGTCCCATAAGTGCAGTTCAAGCTGGTGAGGTGGCAAGCACGAGTAGTGTCCCGCTGCCACCAAGAAGACAAAGACAGGCCCATCGAGCCCATAGTGCCCTTCCTGCTGCATTCGCCAATCCTAATTTGGAACCCACCACTTCTGCAGCACCTGTACTTCCCCTATTCACTGGATAACCAGGAATTCAGGTGGAAACAGTTGATTGTACGTCACTTGATTTTTATTCACTGTTTTTCACCGAAGATCTCTATAGCTCTATTGTGGGCCAAAGCAATTTATATGCTGGTCAATTCATCACCCCTAATCCCCAGCTGACCCTTGCCAGAGATTGGAAACCAATTACGGTTTCTGAATTTAATATCTTCCTGGTCCTATCCCTCCTCATGGGCGTAACTAAAAAGAATGAGTTGCGGTCATATTGGTCCACTGACCCAATTCACCATATGCCCGTGTTCTCTGCCTCCATGACCAGGACACAATACGAGCAGATCTTGCAGTTCATGCATTTCAATGACAATGAACTCTGTCGTCCTTGGGGTGACTCTGAATACGATCGGCTCTACAAAATTCGGCCCCTCGTAAACCACTTCAACCAATGTTTTGCAGCCTTGTTTACTCCCCATCAAGTTGTCTGCGTTGATGAGTCCCTGATTACGTTTTCTGGCCGCTTGTCATTCAAACAGTATCTTCCCAGCAAGCGTGCCAGATATGGGGTCAAGATGTATAAGCTCTGTGACAGGGCCACAGGCTATACATATAGTTTTATGGTTTACAAGGGAAGAGATAGTTACGTAGAGCCGGAAAACTGCCCAGACTACATAGGGAGCGCTGGTAAGATTGTGTGGGACTTGGTGTCACCCTTATTCGGAAAGGGGTACCACTTGTATGTGGACAATTATTACACAAGCGTGCCACTCTTTAGTCACTCATTTGATCATCAAATTGGTGCATGTGGCGCCGTGCGATCTAATTGCTGGGGCTTACCCCAGCGGCTTGTAGATTCTCGTCTTAGGCTGGGGGAGAGAGCCTGCTTGCGGTGTAATAATTTGCTCGCTGTGAAGTGGAGGGATACTAAGAATGTTTTTGTTCTGTCCTCTCTTCACGTAGACATGACAGTCCCAATTCCTGTGGCGACTGGTGTTGTGGAGAAACCCCTCTGTGTCCATTAGGGGTGCAACGGATCAACAAACTCACGGTTCGGATCATTCCTCGGATCAGGAGTCACGGTTCGGATCATTTTTGGATCAACAAAAAAAATCTCCCCCACTGTAATATCCACGTCATCTCCCCCACTGTAATATCCACAATCTCCCCCACTGTAATATCCACGTCATCTCCCCCACTGTAATATCCACAATCTCCCCCACTGTAATATCCACAAACTCCTTCCCACTGTAATAATATATTAGCAGGGTTTGGCAGAGTATTGCAAGGTATTGCAGGGTATTGGCAGGGTATTGGCGGGTATTGCAGAGTATTGGCAGAGTATTGGCAGGGTATGGCAGAGTATTGGCAGAGTATTGGCAGGGTATTGGCGGGTATTGCAGAGTATTGGCAGAGTATTGGCAGAGTATTGGCGAGTATTGCAGAGTATGGCAGAGTATTGGCAGGGTATGGCAGAGTATTGGCAGGGTATTGCCAGGGTATGGCAGAGTATTGGCAGGGTATGCCAGAGTATTGGCAGGGTATTGCCAGAGTATTGGCAGGGTATGGCAGAGTATTGGCAGGGTAAGGCAGAGTATTGGCAGGGTATTGGCAGGGTATGGCAGAGTATTGGCAGGGTATGGCGGAGTATTGGCAGGGTATGGCGGAGTATTGGCACTGCTGCCATCCGATCTCTCCCCTCCACTGTACAGATCAGTACACAGAGGGGAGAGAGGAACCGGTGTCATGACATGATGCCAGTTTGTTTATAAGTGATCGCTCTGTCATTTGACGGAGCGATCACGTGGTAAACGGCCGCCGGGTGTACCAAGATGGCCGCAGCTCCGGAGCTAGGCCGAAGCCACGGCCTTTCCTAAGGCCGAGGCAGCGGCGCGCTCCGCGGAGCGCATGTGTACCGATCCGAACAGGGTGAACCGTTTGGATCACGGATCAGTGACGATCCGTTGCACCCCTAGTGTCCATGAATATAAACTTAATATGGGAGGGGTGGACCTCAATGACCAGTTGTTGGCGCCGTACCTAATTGCCCGTAAGGCCAGACGCTGAACACTTTTGTGCTATACAAAGCTTCAGAACGAAATGGATCCTTCCTTAAATTTCAGGAAGAGATCATCAGAGCCCTTCTGTTTCCAGACAGTGCTTTGGCCCAACTTCCCAACTGCAAATGCAGTAAGCCGGCTGCATGAAAGGCATTTTCCACATGTCCTCTCTGGTACCCCTACCCAAAGAACACCCCAAAGAAGTCTGTGTCTGTAGAAAGCACGGATTTAGGCATGACACATGCTTTTATTGTCCCTCCTGTCCTGACCAACCTGGTCTTTGCATTGGTGACTGTTTTGAATGCTACCACACACTAGTTAGTGTAGGGTACAGCACCACACAGTCCTAGGCACACGTACACAGGGTCTCAAAAGATATGATGGCCATCAAATTTTGATTCAGTTTATGGTTTTTTTACAGTTTTTATAAAAGTGAAAAAAGTGAAAAAAAAAAAAACACACAAAAACACACACACAAAAAAAAGACAAAAATAGTTGTCGTTGCATTTTTCTTCTCTCTCTCTATTGTTCTCTCTCTTATGTTTGCTCTCTACTGTGCGCTCTACTGTTCGTTCACATATCTATCGTTCTCTCTCTGTTTTATTTTTACTATATTTTATTGTATTTGCTTTGCAGGTATGGTATGTTATACTGTAATGTTTGTTTTATTGTTAACCATCATTTGCTTAGCAGGTATGCCATTCAGCTGCAGCACGGGTTTATTTACCTTGACAGCAACAGCGTTTGCTCCCACAATACATAAAACTGTGACTCCAGCGCTGTCGGAGGTGATTTCACCCCCACAGTTAAAAAAGGAGCATATACTGTATGTCGAAGCATGGGGGGAGGGGTGGAGAAGCGATTTGCTCCTAACATTAGGGGGGGATTGCCCCCATGCTTCGTCATATATTTTTTTAGGCACAGATTGCAATGTTTTATTATTACTATGTTTTATTGTAATTGCTTTGCAGGCATGGTAAGTCTTATTGTTATACTGTAATGTTACTTTGTTTTATTGTTAACCATCATTTGCTTAGCAGGTATGCCATTCAGCTGCAGCACGGGTTTATTTATCTTGACAGCAACAGCGTTTGTTCCAACGAGACATAAAGCCGTAACTCCAGCGATGTAGGAGGTAAATTCACCACCACAGTTAAAAAAAGAGCATATATGCCGAAGCATGGGGCAGGGGTGGAGGAGCGATTTGCTCCTAACATTAGGGGCGGATTGCCCCCATGCTTTGGCATATATTTTTTTTAGGCCCAGTGAAGGGCCCATCCATGGTCCAACTCTCGCCAACTGAGGTATCCAACTGTCAGCATTCCACTCCTGGAATGCATACACCGGAAAAGGACCAGACGAAATGTTCTGCCCAATACTGGCAACAGCCAGGGCCGGCGCAGCTTATTTGACCCGCCCTGGAGAAGGGCATAAGCCATCGTGGTTGCCTTGTCTGACTAGAACCGTACCGGCAGCCCCCGAAGTTGATCTGTCCATGATCGCTTGAAGTTCCAGGATATTACCTGGTAGTCCGGATTCCACCAGCGTACAATGACCCTGAGCAGAGTTCAGTCACTGGACATCCTACCCAAGCCAACTGGCATTAGTAGTCACCCTGTTTAATACAAGTGGAGAAAGGATTTATCCTGCTGAAGAACCAGAGAGCGAGCCACCAGACCAGGGAACCCTGGTTTCTTAACTCAGCCGAATCCGATTGTCCCGAGATCTCGGGTATTTGTCTCATGCCAGGATCTCCCCGATGGGAGCTTGTATGGAACTGCGCAAATGGAATCATTTCAAAAAGGTAGAAACTCTCAGACCCAATACCCACACGCAGGTCCGCAGAGGGCCTACCTGCCAAACAGAAAACTAAAAAACGTAGCAAGAGAAGAAGACACACTGGCCAGAGCTGAAGCTCGGGCTTAGATAATCCGACGTTCTGGAAGGGCCCTAGCAGACTTCATATAGTATAGATGCCTACTGAAATCAGTCAAGGTCTGTACAGAAACTACATTGCCCCTCGGGGTAGCCAAGGACTGGCAGAAGAAGATCGTCCAGGCAGCCAGGACCGCAAACCCCCACAGATGCAACCACGCCCGATCCGGGGCCAACACCTCGCGAATACCCGAGGAGTGGTGGCCAGACTATGCGCTGATCATGCGCCACACTCATAGCAAAATGGAGGAGGTGCTGGAGTCAGGCACATAACGGAATGCGTAAACAAGCATTTGTGATGTCAATAGAAACCAGAAGGTCCCCATGATGAAGGGGTACTACCGCCATGCTAACGGACTCCATCCTGACCTTCTGTACCCACACAAGGCAGGTCATGGCTTTAAACTGTTCCCAACACGAGAACCATGACAAACACATTCTGCAGCAACGGAGCTTGCACATCCCCCCCCGCGGAGAACAGCAAGCGGTCCGGCAGTAGACGCCCATTGAAAGTATTGACATCCAGGGTAGCCCCCAAAATTCCTGTCTAAGCACCACTGAGGAGACCTTAGAAGCTCAGCAACCAGGGGAACTATGGCCAAGAGGCGTAGCTGACATACTGCAGTGCCTAGACCATAGGTCCAGCAATGCAGCAAAGGCAGGGAATTCCCAAATGTGTACCTCACAGCAAGCGTTTTTTTTTTTTTTAGATACACAAATGCACTCTAGACCCTCCCAGTCTTTAATGACAATATTGTCAAGATAAGAGGGAAAAGGGACCGCTTTCACCGTGCAAGACGGCTTATGAGGTATCAGCTCTCCGCCGCAGCCACCGATGCATCCCCCATCTTGAAAGGTTCCTGCACAGATGTAATAAGTGCGATAACCAGCGCTTTTTTTCGTGCTCTACTGCAGTCATCCTTACTCCCTGACAAGATAGGGAGCGTGGCCACCACCCCTATCAGTGGGCCACGTCCTCAGAGCCAGATAGGAGACACAGGGAGGAGGGGAGGGCAGGGGTGCCATATACTAGGTTATATGCCTAAGTGCTACCCCAAAAAACACAGGGGGAGGGGGCCAACAACAGGAACCCCCGCCCAAGGTCCACATATGGGATGTCGACTGAGGCCCCTCACAGGGGGCACAAACCAAGGCCCCCTTTACAGGGGCACAAAACAGAGCCCCTAACAGGGGGCGCAGACCGGGGCCCCTCACAGAGGGCAAATACCAGGGCAAATACCGGGGGCCCCTCACAGGGAGCACAAACCGGGGCTTCTCACCGAGGGCACATTCCGGGGCCCCTCATAAGGGGCACATACCAGGGCCCCACACAGGGGCACAGACCGGAGCCCCTCACAGGGGTGCAGAGCCAGGAGGCCACAGAAGCCGCGGCCCAATAGGTACAATAAACGTGGCCCAGTAGGCCGCAAAATTTTGGCTGCCCGCCACGAGTGCATCGCCCATGATGGGACTGGACCACCCGACAGAACAGCCGGTCGGTAGGCTGCAAGGCTGTGGCCTAAACTTTCGCACCTCCAAGCCGGTAGGCTGCAAAACCCTGACAAGATAGGGAGCGTGGCCACCACCCCGCAAGGTGGGCCACGTCCTCAGAGCCAGATAGGAGACAGAGGGGGGAGGGGAGGGCAAGGGTGCCATATACTAGGCTAGATGCCTAAGCGCTACCCCAAAAAACACCCAACAGGACAGCCGGTCAGTAGGCCGCAAGGCCATGGCCTAAACTTGCAGACCGCCAAGCCGGTAGGCCAAAAAGCCGTGACCTAAATTTTCGGCCGCCGGCCACGTTTGTGGTATGCCGCTAAGCCGCGGCCTAAATTTTTGCCCGCGAGTGCGGTAGGCTGCAAAGCCGCGACCTAAATTTTTGTCCGCCGGCCGCGAGTGCGGTAGGCCACAAAGCCGCGGCCTAAATTTTCAGCCGCCACTCGATAATGCGCGATAGGCCTAAATTTTCGACAGCCAGCTGCGAGAGCGCCCCCCCAGCTGGTAGGCTGCAAAGGCATAAATTTCAGCAATCACTCACCTCCCAGGCCCAACCCTAGATACCCCCAGTAACAACCCGAAGGTGGAAAAAGGGGAACCATGTCCCAAAGCCCCTAGGCCGGAGCCTGGGCCTCACCCAGGGGTTAGGAGGAACGGGGGGGAGGAGGAAGGGGGGAAGGAAGGGGGGAGGCGGGTGGAGGAGAAACCCGGAGGGACCGACCACCCCAGGGAGTACCTGCGCCCCACACCACTCCGGAGAAGGAGCGCAGGAGACCCCTTACTTACCTCTTCAGCAAAAAGCGCGGGTAACGCTCCCAGATCCTCCTCATCACCGAAGTCTGGGGCTGTCGGCCATGAGGTACGCTGCGACACAAGCCGAGACCCGGTCGTATGCGACCTCGCAAGTTGTTTAACTCGCAGGACCAGCCCCTGTCCACTGGGGTTATGTCGCGGTCGACCTGGCTCATAGCTGTGGTCTGCACGAGCTCGCTGGCCAGACTGGGGTGACCACTAGATCAAGCGTCCAGCCCGTCGCCCAGCCCAGCAGTTGATTGTAGATCTCCCTGGACAAAATTCAGGAAAAAGAGAAAATAACAAACAACACAAAAATTCCCAGGACTAGAGATCCCAGCAGGGAACTAGGTCCTTACTCTTGACTAGGCAGAAAAAAAATGAATACCTATAGCAGGTAGGAGGTTATATACTGATGGAGGACAGCCCATGGGCGTAGCAGGGGTTGTTTTTTTGTTCTGCCTAGTCCTACTCCTGCGGAGATGATATAACCCTACCGTTCTGAATAAAGAAGGCTGTGTCTGTCAATGAACGAATGAGAAATGGTGATTTCACTTCCTCACTACCTATCACAGTTTCGGAGGCCCTGAAATGTCAAGATAGCACAACCTCCCCCCCAAATGACCCCATTTTGGAAAGAAGACACTTCAAGCTTTTTACTGAGAGGCATGTGGTGTCCATGGAATATTTGATATTTTGCCACAAGTTTCGGGAAAATTAATTGTATTGTTGAAACATGGCATGGTTATATGTGGAATTACACCCCAAAATACATTCTGCTGCTTCTCCTGTGTACAGGGATACCTCATGTGTGATACTTTTTGGGAGCCTAGTAATGTACAGGACCCCAAAAACCAAGCACCGCCTTTAAGCCCCGCCTTTAAGCTTTCTAAAGGCGTAAAATTGTGATTTTACTCCTCACTACCTATCACATTTACGGATGCCCTGAAATGTCCAGATAGCACAAAACCCCCCCAAATGACCCCATTTTGGAAAGTAGACACCCCAAGGTATTTGCTAAAAGGCATGATGAGTATTTTGCAGATCTCATTTATTTTTGAAAATGAAGAAAGTAAAGAAAAATGTATTTTTTTTTTCAATTTTCAAAACTTTGTGACAAAAATTGAGATCTGAAAATACTTAACATGCCTCTCAACAGATAGCTTGGGGTGTCTACTTTGGGGTTATTTGGGGGCGGGGGGTTTGTGCTATCTGGGCATTTCATGGCCTCCGAAACTGTGATAGGGAGTGAGGAGTGAAATAAAAAATGTATGCCCTTAGAAAGCCTGAAGGCGGTGATTGGTTTTCGGGGTCCTGTACGCGGTTAGACTGCCAAAAAGTTCCACACATATGGTATCCCCATACTCAGGAGAAGCAGCAGAATGTATTTTGGGTTGTAATTCCACATATAACCATGCCATGTTTGAACAATATATCATTTAGTGATAACTTTGTGTAAAAAAAAAAAAAAAAAAAATTTAATTTTCCTGAAACTTGTGGCAAAATATAAAATATTCCATGGACTCAACATGCCTCTCAGCAAATGGCTTGAAGTGTCTTCTTTCCAAAATGGGGTCATTTGGGGGGGTTTGTGCTATCTTGTCATTTCACGGCCTCCGAAACTGTGATATGTAGTGAGGAAGTGAAATCACCATTTTACGCCCTTAGAAAGCCTGAAGGCGGTGCTTGGTTTTCGGGGCCCGTACGCAGCTAGGCTCCCAAAAAGTCTCACACATGTGGTATCCCCATACTCAGGAGAAGCAGCAGAATGTATTTTGGGGTGTAATTTCACATATAACCATGCCATGTTTGAGCAATAGATCATTTAGTGACAACTTTGTGCAAAAAAAAAAAGTAAAACGCTATTTTTCAAGACCCACCGCTTCTGGCTCGTTCTTGCTTCCGAGCATGCGTGTTCGTACTTTGGACTTTTGTCCGACAGACTTGTGCACACATGCTTGGAAAATCCGACAACACACATTTGTCCGTGGAAAAATTTTAAACCTGCTATCCAACATTTGTCCACGTAAAATCCAACAACAATTGTCCGATGGAGCATACAAACGGTTGGATTTTCTGCCAACAGCCGGTCATCACACATTTCCCGTCGCTATGTACGAGGCTTAAGTCCGTAGGGTTCAATATTGAGTTGGCCCACCCTTTGCAGCTATAACAGCTTCAACTCTTCTGGGAAGGCTGTCCACAAGGTTCAGGAGTGTGTCTATGGGAATGTTTGACCATTCTTCCAGAAGTGCATTTGTGTGGTCATGCACTGATGTTGGACGATAAGGCCTGGCTCGCAGTCTCCGCTCTAATTCATCCCCAAGGTGTTCTGTTTTTTGAGGTCAGGACTCTGTGCAGGCCAGTCAAGTTCCTCCACCCCAAACTCACTCATCCATGTCTTTATGGACCATGCTTTGTGCAATTACAAATCATTTGGTGGAGGGGGGATTATGATGTGGGGTTGTTTTTCAGGAGTTGGGCTTGGCCTCATAGTTCCAGTGAAGGGAACTCTTAAGGCATCAGAATAGCAAGACATTTTGGACAATTTCATGCTCCCAACTTTGTGGGAATAGTTTGGGGATGGCCTCTTCCTGTTCCAACATGACTGCGCACCAGTGCACAAAGTAAGGTCCATAAAGACATGAATGAGCATGTTTGGGGTGGAGGAACTTGACTGGCCTACACAGAGTCCTGACCTCAACCGGATAGAACACCTTTTAGCTGAATTAGAGCAGAGACTGTGAGCCAGGGCTTCTCATCCAACATCAGTGCCTGGCCTCACAAATGCGCTTCTGGAAGAGAAATGACGTGAAACATTTCCATAGGTACATTAAACCTTGTGTACAGCCTTCCCAAAAGCTGTTCTATCTGCAAAGGGTGGGTCAAATAAAATTTTAACCCTATGGACTAAGAATGGGCTGCCATTAAAGTTTATGTGTGTAAAGGAAGGTGTCCCAATACTTTTGGCTAGATAGCATATCTGGCATGATTTACAATGGTGGTGGAACCCTCCTACAGATAAATACTACATTTAGACATAGTTATAGGACCTGGGAGATGAGACAACTTCTCTACATGAAGCGGGATGTTTGGGATTCGAGCCCAGACCCTCAGAAAGGCTAAGCAGAAGTTCTAACCTCTAAGCCACAGAGCTGCCACATGTGAAAACCTCCGACACATTTCTTTGGACATATAGGTGATGGAATTACATTACTAAAAAATTCTTCTTCTTGATTTATTCTGTGATATTTGGTGGGTGAGTGTAGAATAGTGATGTTACCCTCTATTTTTTGGGAATTACATTTTGATTTCTGATGTTGGTACACATATCACATTTTTTGGTCTCAAATTATGATTATATGGAAATAATAAAAAACACACAACATTGTGACCCATTTTAAATTTGCATCACCAATGGTATTGTTTGTGGTTTGTAAAGACAACTGTGTGAGTTTGGGTAAGGATTGTTGTGAAATGGAGAGTAACAAGTGAAAGTGACAGAGAAAAATATATTTTACCAAAACATCGAAACATTCCACATTCTAGCATTCTTAAAAATAAAATAGATGAGAAAAAACAAAATAGAAGCAGCAACGTTGTTGCAAGGAACATTTATTTCAGAGAAAGATACAGTTCATCTCAACATTAAGGCTACTTTCACACTGAGGCGCTTTGCAGGCGCTATAGCGCTAAAAATAACGCCTGCAAAGCGCCCTGAAAGAGCCACTCAATTCACTCCAATGTGAAAGCCCGAGGTGCTTGCAGGACGGTCAAAAAAGTCCTGCAAGCCGCATCTTTGCAGCGCTATAGGAGCAGTGTATTCACCGCTCCTAAAGCGCCCCTTCCCATTGAAAACAATGGGTCAGCGCCGCAAACCCGCTGCCAAAGCGCTACTTTGTGGGCAGTTTTAACCCTTTTTTGGCCGCTAGCGGGGGGGTTAAAACTGCTCGCTAGTGGCCGAATAGCACCTCTAAAATGACGGTAAAGTGGCGCTAAATATAGCGCCGCTTTACCGCCATCGCCCGCCTGCCGCAATCTGAAAGTAGCCTAAAAGGATTTATTTGGGGAAGTTGCAATTGTACCATTAGAATCAATGGCTGAAACTTGAATTGGACTATAATAGCACCAATTTTCATTCTCAAAAACGCATTTTAGCCCAGAGCTCATATTGGTATTTACTATAGCGCTCTGTAAAAAAGACATGGGAGCTAAAATGAGAGCTGTTTGCAGGTCTGAGCATGCTCAGTTGTGCTGGCACCTAGTTCTAAAGAGATGGGGACTTTATCTTTTTTCAGACTTTTAAAGATATTTCAGTGTAGAAATAATTTTTTCACACAGTTTAAAAGCAGATTATCATTAAACAATATACCATATATTTCAGTACCATTTAGGCACTTATATCATGCTCTAAACATTATTTCCATGTGCACTACTCCAGGTTTTAGCAGCGTAAGGGTTTCGGCGCTATTTGTTTTCAGGGAACTATAGTAAATTTGATTTTGGGAGTATTTTTTTACCAGCACTATAGTGAATACCATTTTAGCGCTAATTAGAGCTAATTTGCAGTAATTAGCGCTAACTAGTGTCATGGCGCTATAGTAAATGACCCCCTATATTGCTTATGGGATAAATTGATATCATGCATAACGTGATGACACACAGAATATCGTGCTCTGAGCTGCACATCAGGCATTATAACACGGAGTGAATATAAATTATTTGTATGATTGGACTGTATTGTTATGTAATGTATTCATGCATTGCATTGCAGTACAGGGTAGAATGGTATTGAAGACAGTGGTCCCTTGCCACTGGTGCTGTCCCCTCCTCCACTTCTCCAGCGAGCTGCTATGGGGCATTTGTGTGGGTAGGCTTCTGAGGCAGCCATGCCCCCTGCTCCTTCCTCACAAGATTTGACTTACAGCAGGAGGAGCCAATGGCTCCTGCTGCTCTAATAGCCTCCTGTGAATACAGTAAGAAGGAGCGGTGATTCTACAGATGAGCACAGTGCTAGATTGACAGAGGACTCAGGTAAGTGTTTAAGGGGGGGGGCTCGGGGGCGCTGCCTTGGAAGGTTTTTTTACCTTGATGCAGAGAATGCATTAAGGTAAAAAAACCTTTTGCCCTTGGAACCACTTTAAGTATTTGTTTTTATATATGTTGTGCCCTCCCCGTAGAAGATTCTTTGTAATTTGGGTTGTCTGTTCTGTGCCTTGTCTCCAAGAAGAACCTGAGTCCCTCTGACACACCTAGTGGAATGAAATTCAATGCAAGCACTTATAAGAACATGAGTACAAATGCCTTTAACTTAGCTGTGAATTAGTACCAGGAAATAGTCACAAGACTGTTTAGTGGTAAATGGACTTAATGTTTTGCCACAGGTTAGAATGAATAGTGGTTTGAGCATAAATGAACACATCAAAGGTAGGTTTAGACACAGTCCACTAGACAATATAATAACTATGCCAAGGTAATTTAGAATGGAGTTCTGTACTACTAGACTGAAATCAACACATAAGTCGGCAATAAACAGTACATACTGTATAAGCTTTAACTGCAATATGAATAATAATACTATAACTAGTCTAAAGTGCACTCTATGTGAATGGCTGGGATATGTTTCAATGTCCATAGACAGGTACCTCTTAGCATAAGCAATAGGCAAAGATCACTGTGTAACAGCTCTAAAGCAGCAGTCTTTAGTCCTAACTCTTCATCTAGTGTTGGGGCCCAATTGTACTATTGTTGTACATAAGAATAGTCCCAGTCGTGCATACAGGAAGCAATACGGCTCCTAGATGGCTGTATTGCTAGTTCCTAAAGGGTTCAGTCTCTTTAGTAGTAAATCCCAACAGCAGCAGCTCACTAGTCCTAGTGATATTGCAGCTCACCATCCAGTCCCGCACAGTCATCTGTCCACTCTCTGCTCTGCACCTAGGTGACTCTGGCTGTTGGCACAGATGGACTTGCACACCGGATCCTGCTCAGGTCGCCATAATGCAGCAATGGTGGTGCACACTGGACAGTGATGTGCACTCTCTGGGCTCCCTCCTGGCAAGAGGAAGCTATGTCCTGTACACAGCTTTCCCTCCTTTTTCTTCAGGGTCTGGTGGAGGCTGCAGTTCAGGCTCCTTTTTTCAGTGGCATCTCTAGCTTTCATATTTAGGGGGGACAAGGACAAAAGTGGGGGGGCGAACCATAAAACGCAAATATATATATATATATATATATATATATATATATATATATATATATATATATATATATTATAGCTGGTGGTGCCAACATATTGATGTTATGAAGCAAGAGAAATGTAATTCAATGTTTTGTGCCCATCTATGCAGCCTCACCGGTGCCCATCTATGCTGCCTCACCGGTGCCTATGTATGCAGCCTCACTGGTGCCCATCAATGCAGCCTCACCGGTGCCCATCAATGCAGCCTCACCGGTGCCCATCTATGCATTCTCACCGGTGCCCATCAATGTAGGCTCATCAGTGCATGATGGAAGGGTGGGGGGCGAGTGCCGCTGGATTACACAGAGCAGGGATCTCCCACTTACCCAGTGGCCACTATAATACAAAGTATCGCCTCCTGGATGGGCTCCTATGATAGACTGCACACAGTGGCCGTGCCGTGTAAGCGGGAGATATTTGTAATCCAGCGGTGCTGGGGACTTATGGTCACCCTAGGCTAGTGGCCAGCAGGACCCACAGGTCAGTGGCCAGCAGGACCCACAGGTCCGCAGCCAGCTCCCAGCAGGACCCACAGGTCAGTGGCCAGCTCTCAGCAGGACCCACAGCAGGACCCACAGGTCAGTGGCCAGCAGGACCCACAGGTCCACAGCCAGCTCCCAGCAGGACCCACAGGTCCGCAGCCAGCTCCCAGCAGGACCTACAGGTCAGTGGCCAGCAGGACCCACAGGTCCACAGCCAGTTCCCAGCAGGACCCATAGGTCAGTGGCCAGCAGGACCCACAAGTCTGCAGCCTGTGGGTCCTGCTGGGAGCTAGCTGCGGACCTGTGGGTCGTGCTGGGAGCCGACCATGGCATGTGGAATCACAGGCCATGGGCAGCTCCCAGCAGGAATCACAGGAGGCCATGGGCAGCTCTTCTCTCCTTAGACTGACTCAACCCCCTGGGAGCGGGAGCAGGGAGCTTGAGCACACAGCCACCGCTGGGCCGCGGACTACACTACAACTCCCATAAACAACAGCGGGGGCTGGCGGCTGTCGTGCGACCGTGATGTCACCTGGGCTAGTAGCTAGCCCAGCTTACTGGCTCAGAGTCTGACTGACAGTCATATAATACCAGTGAGTCATTCAAGCGGGCGGCGCACTATCTGCACTCGGACAGCTGCGGCGCCAGCGGGCGGCCATTATTTGGTTATTAGTAACTGACATACAGTACTTAACTTGGGGGGCACCTAGGGGGGCTCACAGTAAAATTGGGGGGGTCGTGGCCCCCTCAGGCCCCATGCTGGTGACGCCAATGCCTTTTTTACAAACAGCATGGATTTGCGGGGCTCTGTCCATACAGCTGCATCATTCCTTCACAAATTCCTGTGAATTAATAAACTACAGAGTACCTTCTCCCACTGTGCCAGACAAAATTGCAGTTTGAATAGCCTGTAGTGACGCTAATGAACATTCTCGTAGTCCGCTGACATGCCCTTTGGTTTTTAAACCAACAGTCCGTACAGAGGTATTGGCTGAAAGCCAGAGGATATATCTACAGGAACCCACCTTGCACCCATGATCTACTGATTATGGGTGCAATGCTTTCCAGGCTCCTGCAGGAAAAAATAATAAATACACATTTTTTTTGCAAAAATATATGCATTTATTGTTTTTTTCTGTAAAGGTGATCTTAGCCTTTAATTTGTTGTCCATTGTTTCCAGTAATGACAATTGCCTTAATGATGTTGTCTCTTTAGACATGTCATAGTGAGAGTTCCATTACACTTATAAAGGCTAGCAAGGACAAAGGACAACCTTGTCTCACCAATATAGGCAGGCCATGCTTTAATGTAGAATTCTCTGGGGAGACCAAAGGTGTTTTATTCAGTGGCATTTTATTGAGAATGTTCTTAAAGTCCATCGTTCAAAATTTTGCTTTCTTCAGTAGATATTTGATCTTGTACTATAACGATTATATTATACTCTAAAAAAAAAAAGTCATTTCTTCTGTCTGCACTCTGTATGCCGTACCATACATTACATATGCCAATGCCTAATCAGCCCTGTCTGCAGATACAGTATACCTGAGCGGTATGTTAGCTATAGGTCTGATTAAAAATATCATGTGCAAAAATCTTACAGCATCAAAAACTCAAATTACCATCTTTTTTATTCTATAGGTCCTCAGTTTTTGGAAAATATTAATTTGCAAGGCAAAAATACACATTTTAATATATGTGTGTGAAAATAAAATCATATGTACCTAAGAGAGATTCTTATCACTTATATACAGTAAACTTAAATGAGTTATAAAGGCAGAGGGTTTTTTTTATCTTAATGCATTCAATGCATTAAGATAAAAAGTCTTCTGTGTGCAGCAGCCACCCTCAGCCCTCCTAATACTTGATTAAGCACAACTGTACTGTGTGAAACACGTCTACAAGACTGTGTGTTGGTGTATCCAGGTGTCATTTTGGTGACCAATAAATGGCATTTGGAATCCACCGATGTGCAGACATTTCTTCTTTACCCTCTAATACATACCTAAGCCCCCTCTCTGTCCAGCAATGTCCATGAATCCCTCGGCCGTCCAGGGACTCTCCCTCCTGTGACTGAGACACAGCAGGGGTGCCATTGGCTCCAGTGGCTGTCAATCAAAGTCAGTTAGCCAATCAGGGGAGAGAGGGGGTGGGGCCGAATGGACACATGGAGCTGTAGCCTGGCTCAGGTGCCCCCATAGCAAACTGCTTGTTGTGGGGGCACTCACCAGGAGGGAGGGGCCAGGAGCAGCAATGAGGCACCCGAGAAGAGGAGGATCCAGGCTGCCCTGTGCAAAACCAACTGCACAGAGGAGGTAAGTCATATAATGTTTGTTATTTATTTTTTTCTAAAATGAGACTTTATAATCAAAGAGCATTTGACATTTTTTAAATTAAATAAAAACATGAAATTATTTTATAGCAAATAAAGCACATTAGAGAGTACTTCCTAATACACTATGGTTTCCCTTTGCTATCTCCTCTCAGCTGGTCAGTTATAGACAGTACATTTACACAGACAGGTAAATCTATTCTTTTATTTGTTTAAAAAAAAAAAAAAAGAAAGGTCAAATTGTTAAAAAGTTAATTGTTTACTAGAACATTTTGTATTCATATCCAGTACAGAGATACAAAATGTTACAGAAATGCTGACCAAGAGGTTTAATGTTTCTAAAGTCTTGTACTTATTTATATGAAGTCACCTCAAATTCCACAAACCTCCAGTAGATAATTTACCTTGTTAAAATGAATACAAACCCAAACAATGAACTTATGTTATTTGCTTCCTTTTGTCCTGTTAAATATACTATATCAATAAAAATATTTTGTTATATCCCTTCAATATAAAAAATAAACACATTAATTTATTAATTGATTACAAATAAAAAATAAAATTAAAAAAAAAACATGACTGTCAATCTGTAGACAAACAAAAAAAGTACCACTTTAATGCTCCTATCACTGATATTAGATGTGGCATGTAATGAACTGGTGCAGATTGTATAAAACAGCTTGCCAGGCTACAATATGCTACAAACAAGTGCCCACTGCCCCTGCCTAACTGGTCTATTGCAGCAGGGAGCCCTGGAATGGGCGACGTATGTCAAACAAATGCAAAGAAATTTACAATCTCAAACTTACCAACAAGCCAGCGACCAACCAAATTGACCTATCTAACAATATGCGTTAAGAACAGGGCTTTAGACTGCACACATTTGCAAATACATGCGTAAGCTACGGGCCCCGTGAAGGCACCCTGTTTTCTATAGTCCCTAACTCTAACTTCAGTGAGTCTCTACAATGAGAGCACATGCATTTTATGGATAGGCAGAGGGCAGGTGGACCTGGAAGGAGCCCACCCCTCTTTAAAGGTACAGGGGCACAATAAACACCCAGCACATAGCACTATGGCAGCAAAGATGTCAGCGCGCTGCCTTGAAAATGTTAACCGGTCGCTCAAAGGATGCAGACTCACTGTGACCAAAACTAAACCAGTAATGTGAGATGGCTTAAACTCTGCTCTCCACCTGTAGGAGAGGTCCCTCAGATGTGTTTCGCCCCCAATGAACAACACGTCATTGATTACGCCCACTAGGGGAGAAACGTGTCTGAGGGACCTCTCCTGGGAGGATATCAGAGCTGAAGCCATCTTTGATTACTGGTTTGGTTTTGGTCACAGTGAGTCAGCGTTCTGCGTGCGATTGGCAGGATCAGCAAAATAAAACGGATCTCACCTTGGGGAGGGTGAAGCCTCTGAAGTTGGTGTCCTCTGTTACCTTATGTGCAAGTGCCATTGGGACGAGGTCTAAGTATCTCATTATTTCATGAACGACAGCATTGGTGTACGGCATTTCTAAGCGGTCAGTGATGCTGGGGAGTCTGCCTGGCCCAATGACTGAGTCTATTTCCTCCTGTATCCTCTCTGAGAAAAGAATACAATATGCCAAAATGCAACAGTATTTTAATTAAAATGTGCAGCTTTAAACATTCACAATTTCCCTGTAGAATAACTATTAGTAAATAGGGATAAAGGATTTAGGAGAATAGCTTGTCACGTTGTTTAGGAATCCTAGCAATTGTGATTCCTGAATGGCAGGATTATCTGCAGGGAAAAAAATGCTATTTGCCTATCTGCTTATGTGGTCACTGTAAAGTTACATTTACTGTTTAAATGTCACTGTTGTCCATCTTCAGGTGCTTCAAGTTTGAAGGACACTGAAACCCTTTGTGACTAGAGGTCATTGATGCCTAGGTGCCCAAGCCAAATTTAGTTTAGTTTATGACAAAGCTGCAAAGTTAAATGATATATACTTTCAGGGACATAAAAAGTATTTTATTTTGGTACACTGTTTTATTGTTATGATTATTAATAATGTCACTGTATCTGACAGTTACTCTATTAAACATACACTGATGAGCCATAACATTATAACCACTGAGAGTTAAAGTGAAAAATACTGACTATCTCATTACAGTGCCATCTGAAAGTGGGTGTGGTATATTAGGCAGCAAGTGAACATATTGTCCCTGAAGTTGATGTGTTGAAAGCAGAAAAGATGGGCAAGCATAAGGATTTAAGTGACTTTGACAAGGTCTGAATTGTAATGGCTAGATGACAGGGTCAGAGCTCTTGTAGGATGTTCCTGGTCTGCATTGATCAGGCCCAGGGCCAGTAGAAGGGGTGGGCAGGAGGGACGGCTGCCCTGGGCACTGTGGTATCATGTGAGGTGGGGGGCACTACAAGGAGATTGGGAGGAGGGAATTTGTGTTGGGAGGGGGAATTTTGAGGGTGGCAGGGAATAAGAATTGTTCTAGGAGGGGAAATCCGGGGTGTATGCTAGAAGTGGTGATTTGGGGGGATTAGTGTTGGGAAGGGGGAGGGGGGAAGAGGATTTGTGTTAGGAGGGGGGATTTTGGAGGTTTGTGCTAGAAGTGGTGATATGGTAGAGGGGGGAGGGAATTTGTGCTAGGAAGGGAAATGTTTTTTTTTGGGGGGGGGGATTTGTTCTAGAAGGGATAATTGGGGGTATTTGTGCTAGAAGGGGAAATTTGAGGGGGAGGATTTGAGCTAGGAGGGGGGATTGGGGGGGGGGAGAATTTGTGCTGCGAGGGGGGTTTGGAGTGGGGGGAGAGGATTTTTGCTAGGAAGGGAAATATGAAGGGTAAAGGATTTGTGCTAGGAGACAGCGCTGGGACAAGGGGTGGGCAGGAGGGGCAGCTGCCCTGGGTGCAATGGTTTATTGCAGGGATGTAGGGGCCCTGATCATCTATCAACAGTGAATAGAGGAATGCCGATAACTGGCACTTCCTGGTAACTCTGTGATCAGCCGTGATTGGACACAGCTGATCATGCGGTAAAGAGCCTACATCATAGGCTCTTTACTGTGATCGAAGATGCGGTGTGTCAGAGTGTCACACCGCACTATCGATCACTGCATTGCATGCCCCTGGGGGGCCCGCATGAGTGGCTTGTTCTGCTGGATGTCATATGACGTCCAGTCAGAACAGAAGAGCCACCACCTGGTCGTCATTTTGCTATAGGAAGGGTGGGATGTGGTTAATTACCCATAAGAGTTAAACAAGAAACTGCTAATATAAAGCTGTCCCAAAACCATTATACTGCCTCTTAACATTATAAGTTGGCATTTGTTACAGAAAAAAGTGGACCTTTCCTTGAGGATTGGGTAGAGGGAGACAGATGGGTTGGCACTTGCTTATCTTCTTCAATTTACCAATGGTCTGAAACCCTGTTATTGTTCCTCTGCTGATCACCTTACCTTGAATCTTCTGGTGTTTTATCATCACCAGCAAGCTGAACTGTAGGGTGCTGGATGTGGTCTCAGTTCCAGCCATAAAAAGTTCAAAAACAGAAATCAGAAGATTCCCTTGGCAGAATTCGCTGTTCTTCATATTTTTTTCCTGCAATTTAGAAGCATTCTGAGTTTTAGTCTGTGTGAGGCTCGTTCACGGACATTTTTTCCAGCAGTGGTGTGCAGCGCCTCAAAGACTCCCTGCCACAAAATTTTTATAATAAATTTGTTTTATTTATTTAATTGGAAACCAAAACATCCTTCATAGAATAAGCAAAAGAAAACAATTGAAAACCATATGGATTTCATAGACACCACAATAAAGTTATAGTTACAAACATATAATAAAAGGTGTATCCTCTAGAAGCTTATTCTTAAAACCATATACAGTGCCTTGAAAAAGTATTCATACCCCTTGACATTTTCCACATTGTGTCATGTTACAACCAAAAGCGCAAATGCATTTTATTGAGATTTTATGTGATAGACCAACACAAAGTGGCACATAATTGTGAAGGGGAAGGAAAATGATAAATGGTTTACTTTTTTTTACAAATAAATATCTGAAAAGTGTGGAGAGCATTTGTATTCAGCCCCCTTTACTCTGATACCCCTAACTAAAATCTAGTGGAACCAATTGCCTTCAGAAGTCACCTAATTAGTAAATAGAGTCCACCTGTGTGTAATTTAATCTCAGTATAATAACAGCTGTTCTATGAAAACATCAGAGGTTTGTTAGAGAACCTTAGTGAACAAACAGCATCATGAAGGCCAAGGAACACACCAGACAGGTCAGGGATAAAAGTTGTGGACAAGTTTAAAGCAGGGTTAGGTTATAAAAAAAATATCCCAAGCTTTAAACATCTCAAGGAGCACAGTTCAATCCATTATCTGAAAATGGAAAGAGCATGGCACAACTGCAAACCTACCATGACATGTCCGTCCACCTAAACTGACAGGACGAGCAAGGAGAGTATTAATCGGAAAAGCAGCAAAGAGGCCCATGGTAACTCTGGAGGAGCTGCAGTGATCAACAGATCAGGTGGGAGAATCTGTCCACAGGACAACTATTAGTCATGCACTCCACAAATCTGCCCTTTATGGAAGAGTGGCAAAAAGAAAGAAATTGTTGAAAGAAAGCCATAAGAAGTCCCATTTTCAGTTTGCGAGAAACCATGTGGGGGACACAGCAAACATATGGAAGAAGGTGCTCTGGTCAGATGAGATCAAAATGAAACTTTTTGGCCTAAAAGCAAAACGCTGTGTGTGGCAGAAAACTAACACTGCACATCAACTTGAACACACCATCCCCACCGTGAAACATGGTGGTGGCAGCATCATGTTGTTGGAATGCTTTTCTTCAGCAGGGACAGGGAAGCTGGTCAAAGTTGATGGGAAGGTGGATGGAGCCAAATACCAGGCAATCTTAGAAGAAAACCTGTTATGGGCCGTACACACGATATGATTTTCCAACAACAAATGTTGGATTTGAGCTTATAGTACATAGTTACATAGTAGGTGAGGTTGAAAAAAGACACAAGTCCATCAAGTCCAACCTATGTGTGTGATTATGTGTCAGTATTACATTACATATCCCTGTATATTGCGGTCATTCAGGTGATTATCTAATAGTTTCTTGAAGCTATCAATGCTCCCTGCTGAGACCACCGCCTGTGGAAGGGAATTCCACATCCTTGCCGCTCTTACAGTAAAGAACCCTCTACGTAGTTTAAGGTTAAACCTCTTTTCTTCTAATTGTAATGAGTGGCCACGAGTCTTATTAAACTCTCTTCTGCGAAAAAGTTTTATCCCTATTGTGGGGTTACCAGTACAGTATTTGTAAATTGAAATCATATCCCCTCTCAAGCGTCTCTTCTCCAGAGAGAATAAGTTCAGTGCTCGCAACCTTTCCTCATAACTAAGATCCTCCAGACCCTTTATTAGCTTTGTTGCCCTTCTTTGTACTCGCTCCATTTCCAGTACGTCCCTCCTGAGGACTGGTGCCCAGAACTGGACAGCATACTCCAGGTGCGGGCGGACCAGAGTCTTGTAGAGCGGGAGAATTATCGTTTTATCTCTGCAGTTGATCCCCCTTTTAATGCATGCCAATATTCTGTTTGCTTTATTAGCAGCAGCTTGGCATTGCATGCCATTGCTGAGCCTATCATCCACTAGGACCCCCAAGTCCTTTTCCATCCTAGATTCCCCCAGAGGTTCTCCCCCCAGTGTATAGATTGCATTCATATTTTTGCCACCCAAATGCATTATTTTACATTTTTCTACATTGAACCTCATTTGCCATGTAGTCGCCCACCCCATTAATTTGTTCAGGTCTTTTTGCAAGATTTCCACATCCTGCGGAGAAGTTATTGCCCTGCTTAGCTTAGTATCGTCTGCAAATACAGAGATTGAACTGTTTATCCCATCCTCCAGGTCGTTTATGAACAAATTAAATAGGATTGGTCCCAGCACAGAACCCTGGGGAACCCCACTACCCACCCCTGACCATTCTGAGTACTCCCCATTTATCACCACCCTCTGAACACGCCCTTGTAGCCAGTTTTCAATCCATGTACTCACCCTATGGTCCATGCCAACGCACCTTATTTTGTACAGTAAACGTTTATGGGGAACTGTGTCAAATGCTTTTGCAAAATCCAGATACACCACGTCTACGGGCCTTCCTTTATCTAGATGGCAACTCACCTCCTCATAGAAGGTTAATAGATTGGTTTGGCAAGAACAATTCTTCATGAATCCATGCTGATTACTGCTAATGATATCATTCTTATTACTAAAATCTTGTATATAGTCCCTTATCATCCCCTCCAAGAGTTTACATACTATTGATGTTAGGCTAACTGGTCTGTAATTCTCAGGGATGTTTTTTGGGCCCTTTTTAAATATTGGTGCTACATTGGCTTTTCTCCAATCAGCTGGTACCATTCCAGTCAATAGACTGTCTGTAAAAATTAGGAACAACGGTCTGGCAATCACCTGACTGAGTTCCCTAAGTACCCTCGGATGCAAGCCATCTGGTCCCGGTGATTTATTAATGTTAAGTTTCTCAAGTCTAATTTTAATTCCATCCTCTGTTAACCATGTAGGTGCTTCCTGTGTTGTGTCATGAGGATAAACAGTTTTGGTTACTGAAGCCCCCCGATTCACTCGTGAAGACTGAGGAGAAGAATAAATTCAATACCTTTGCCATCTCCCCATCCTTTGTAACCAGATGTCCTTCCTCATTCTTTATGGGGCCAATATGGTCTGTCCTCCCTTTTTTACTGTTTACATACTTAGAATTTCTTGGGATTTTTTTTGCTCTCCTCCGCTATGTGTCTTTCATGTTCTATCTTAGCCATCCTAATTGCACCCTTACATTTCTTATTGCATTCTTTATAAATTCTGAATGCTGTGCATGATCCCTCAACCCTGTATTTTTTGAAGGCCTTCTCCTTTGCTTTTATATGCATTTTTACATTGGAGTTAAGCCATCCAGGATGTTTGTTCGCTCTTTTAAATTTATTACCCAATGGGATACATTGGCTAATGCCCTTATTTAATATGCTCTTAAAGCAAACCCATCTCTCCTCCGTATTCTTTGTTCCTAATATTTTATCCCAATTTATGCCTTTTAGCAAGGTTTGTAGTTTAGGGAAGTTGGCTCTTTTGAAATTCAGTGTCTTTGTGTTCCCTTCATGTTTCCTATTTGTGTGATTTATACTGAAATTAATTGACCTGTGATCGCTGTTACCTAAATTGCCCCGTATTTCCACATCTGTTATCAGGTCTGTATTGTTGGTAATCAGTAGATCTAGTAATGTTTTATTTCTAGTTGGTGCGTCTACCATCTGACCCATAAAATTGTCCTGCAAGACACTAAGGAACTGGCGAGCCTTAAATGAATGCGCAGTTCCCTCCGCTTGTTGTCGGAAAGTCCAACCCTGTGTATGCTCCATAGAACATTTGTTGTCGGAATTTCCGCCAACAAATGTTTGAGAGCAGGTTCTCAAATTTTCCGACAAGACTTGTTGTTGGAAATTCTGAGCATGTGTAAACAATTCCGACGCACAAAAGTCCATGCATACTCGGAATCAAGCAGAAGAGCCGCACTGGCTATTGACCTTCATTTTTCTCGGCTGATCGTACATGTTGTACGTCACCGCTTTCTTGACATTCGGAATTTTCGACAACATTTGTGTGACTGTGTGTATGCAAGACAAGTTTGAGCCAACATCCATCGGCAAAAAACTACGGTTTTGTTGTCGGAAAATCCTATCGTGTGTACATAGCCTTAGAGTCTGCAAAAGACTAGAGACTGGGGCGGAGGTTCACCTACCTGCAGGACAACAACCCTAAACATACAGCCAGATCTACAAAAGAATGGTTTGGTAGTGCGCTTCCCTTTTGATTGGGGGGGGGGATTAGAACTATGAAGAGATAAAATGGTGTTAGAACCTCACCTGGGCTGTGTCATAAAATTATCTTAAAGCAGTTATCTGGCCAGGTACCCACCCTACTAACTTCTATACATGACAATCTAATTGCCCCAGTAATAAAAAAAAAAACAAGAAAAGACAAAATTATTACCTTAGTCCATGATCATGTCTCTTTCTTCTTGACTAGACTGGGAAGGTCTTTCTTCAGGTGCCCACATTACTGTCTGGTGATGTGGATACTTGACACTGGCGACCTATTATTAGGGCCTTTAAAGATTCTTGACAATTGCAGTGGTGGCATTACATCATACCAAGGGGCAGTGATAAAACTAGTCTTCACTATCAGTCTTTGTTCCCAAAAGAGAAGCTGAGGAGGGCCACGTGACAGTGGACTCAGTTAAGTAAATCAGGCCTTTGGATTTAAAAGGTTATGATTGAATTAAGTTTGTGAATGGATGGGAGTGGCATGGGTTGGAGGCATTAAGAGGGACAATAGCATTGATGGATCACCGCATCACTACTTTATCTCTAGCAGTCACTTCTATAGAATGCTTTATGTGTGTATTCTAGGTTTCCCCTGGTACATTTGCAGAGTATTATGGAACTTCAGCACAATGGTCACAAGTAGTAGGTATTGGGTGAGATACTTGACAATTGAGAAATCCAAAAAAAGTCTTGAGGTCAGGCTATAATGTTTAGAAAATTGCTAGAGGGTCAAGCACAGAATAAACAGAACTCAAGTGAGGCCTAAATGGGACCAAGGCTGAGATCTGAAAAATAGCAGGTGAGGCAAGGGTCGACATGAGAAGACCCACAAACTGTCAAAGCAGAAACAAAGAATTGTAGTTGGAAGTAATTTTTTCAGGGCAGGAAAATCATTGAAACTTGGTCACTGTTGGAAAGGAAAAACCAAGAACATGACAGATCCAACTAGTAAAGAATCACACCCACATAAATTGCAGTCTCCTAACATTTTTATAGCTAGCTTTTCTATTCTTGTTTTTTATGCAATCCATTTAAGTTAAGAATTAGTCATAGGTCAAATTGTAGGCACGGCTTGTTTGACATCTACGACTTGTAATAACTGAATTCAGAAAGTGAGTAGAAATAGTTTTAAAATTGTTTGTTTTGTTTGAGTTTGTTTTCTGCAGAGGTCATAAAAGTTGGACTGCTTTCCATAATCTTCTTGAAAAGAGTTTGAAGAGCTAGATAATCTGGCATCTTTTTTATGGCCATACAGAAAGTGATGCCAGACGGGCCAGGCAGCCCGAATGAGGTTTTAACTATTCCTACCTGTCCCCTGTCCTGAATTAGAAACATGTTGGCTGGAGTTTCACTTTAAGTTATTTTCACTTTTAAATTTATAACAGAAAAGATAGTAAGGCCTCAATTATAAATTAGTGAAAAGCTGGTGTAAGTACCATCATCCCGGAATTGTATAGTAAAAGGGGATAAGGGGGTGGAGACGTGACGGCAGTTGCTGCTACTGTCTCTTCACGTGTGCGCCCCCAAAATTGAAAGTTGGGACTATTACGGTACAGGATAATAATATACAGTTACAGACATCTAAAAAAATGTATACATTTTAATAATTGAAAATACAGGATTACAAACAAAATATCTACATACAGTCATAAAATCAAAGAAATATACCACGCTGAATACAGCGAGTATCCTCCTCCTCCCCTCCTCTCCTCCCCCCCTTCCTTCCCTTCCCCCTCCCCCTCCCCTTTCCTTCCCTATTCCCACCTATCCCTGTTTCTATCACCCTTCCCTCTTCCTTCCAACCTGGTTCCCTCCTCCCTTTCCCAATGTCACCATCCCGGGTTCACTTTTCCTTCATTGGAAGTGCACTCCCTTGCACCTTACATCACGTTGTCATTACCCCAACAATTATATTATCTTTATCCATTTTTTACCAAACTAGAGTCTGTTCACAATCCCCCGTGTCAGCCGCGGGGGAATTGTGTTGGGTCCTGCTGTCCCACTGATTCCGCTTGAGCGGGTGAGCTTGTCCTCAATTTTATCTTTTATGTACTGTGATTTGTAATTACCTTTGTGATTAATTATGTTTGCTGCATTTGTCTAATATATATATGTATATATTAAAGTTACCCTAAATTACCTTAAAGATGTGTTCCTCCTGAAGAAGCGGTTCCAACCGCGAAACCGGTCGAGATAAAAGCTTTACATACATCCCCCGTAAACAAATTTGCGGGCTCCACTCGCTGTATTCAGTGTGATATATTTCTTTGATTTTATGACTGTATGTAGATATTTTGTTTGTAATCCTGTATTTTCAATTATTAAAATTTATACATTTTTTTAGATGTCTGTAACTGTATATTATTATCCTGTACTGTAATAGTCCCAACTTTCAATTTTGGGGGCGCACACCTGAAGAGACAGTAGCAGCAACTGCCGTCACGTCTCCACCCCCTTATCCCCTTTTACTTTAAATTTATAACAATGTAATTTAACCAGAGATCCCTACAGTTTGCTGCAGATCATGTGCATTGTACTGCACATTACCTCAAAGTACAAGCTTAAATAAGCCCTCAGCATTAGAATATTTACTGATATTCAATGGTACGGCCTTATGTATACAGCCCATTACCTTGTTCGCCTGAATAAGGAAGCAATCTATGAAGTCTCGGGGGGACTCTGGATCCAGGGATCTCCTGTGGGAGTTAATTTCCTCACTGATGAAATATTTCACATGCTCACAGTCTGCAAACACCTTCTGATGGGGACCCGGAAGATACTTCATTAGATTGTCAAATGTAGCATATGCCTGGGGAGCGAGAAGAGCAAATTTACATTTTATACAGTACAGTATACAAAAGTTCTCTAGCTTACTCTCAAATGCCCTAACTGAGGACAGCAAGGTATTTACATATTTTCACAATCAGTAAAAGAGCTTTAAAACAAGTCCTTGCTGGCCTCTGTAGCTGAAGACGTAGCTGTATAATTTTCTTTGAACCCAGTAAAGCTTTAAATAAGGAAAAAAAAAGCACTGACCACTCCTAGAGGCCTTCGGAGAAAATTTAACAGATTGTTGGTGATGCAGAGAAATTTCAAGAAGTTCTCGTCCTCATAGTCCCATCGCCGCCCAAATACCACCAAGTTAATCACATTGTTTACTGCACGCCCGAGAACTGTGTGCGGATTGAATGCTTTACCTAGGGAGGTAAGGAATAAGCATTAATACAATATGGGACCTTATCGCTTCTCAAACTTTTGGCTAAGATCAAGTATAGTATCTGTTTTTATCGATGTCCAGTAGGGGTACTCCACTGTCATTCTGGTCCTTTGGCAGGAATGGCTGACAGAGGTTGAGCTGGATGGACTGGTGTCCTTATTCAACCTTATCAACTATAGTATCTCTGGTGGTATGATGGGTGTCCTTAGGGACCTTCATCAGAATCCAAATTAGCAGTCCACTGGATAAGGTGGGGGTCGGTATTACTTCCCTAGTGTGTGGAGAGCTCAGGGTCACTTTCTTATTTGAGTGGTGTTTCCTGGTTGGGCTGAGGGCTGGAAATACAAGAGCATGTGCTGGCAAACATCCCCTGAGAGTGGCAACTATGTTACGCTAGAGTAACACTATGGGTTTGGGACCCAAATGTGTGAAACTGCATTAGGTCATGACTCCACTCTATTTTTTTTTTCTGCACTATGTCTCATGACCTAGGTCTTTTGGCTGAGACTGGAGCAATTTTTTTTACCCGGCTGCAAGGCCTAGCCATTATATTATACACTGCCACCATTTGTTTTTCTATCCATGGGTCACTTCACTATTTTTATATGTGAATTTTCCACTACATTACGGATGGTAGGCTGTGGCCCTACCAGACCTAACCTAAAGTCTAGGGGAAGTGGTGTGGTGTCTCCTTTTGGTTTGGGAGAGCCCTTAATACAGCTAGCCATGAGGAGAGGTTTCTGCCAAGCTTTTTGTCTAGATGGTCTAGGGTGCCCTTGTCCCTGCCAGAAACCTTATATCTTGGGTGGGGGGTCAGGGAAGGTCCATATATTTTGGGAGCTTATTTGCCTCCTGGCGAAGATCAAGTGTTGTAGCTGGGATGACTGACTTTATAGTATCCCTGCTGGCATGATGGGGTCCTAAGGGATCTCCTTTATGGGAAGGAATCTTATTTGAGATTACACCATGTAAGGTGTGGATTGGTAGTACTTCCCTAGTGTGGAGTATTCCAATGAGCACTATATTGAATGATGCTGCCTTGTCTGACCAGGGATTGGGAAGGCAGAGAGTCTGTGGTGTTGAGTTCCCCTAGGAGTGGTGATCACTAGTAGTATCACTTTAGGTTTTTTTTAGCACATCATCTCATGGGCTATGCCTTTTGACCAGGACCAGGGCAATTTTTGTTGCCAAGCCTAAAAGTGAATGTAAACCCTCACATATACCCAGTGAGGTGAACAGCCCCAGATGATACACGGGGATCACAGGGGTTTTACATGTATATCTTCTGTCTTCCTATTTATATACTATTTAGAAAGTGCACATCCTGTTAGATTTTTCACTTCCTCAGTCATTTGCAGGAGTGGATTATTGCTAGACACTGTGAGAGAGCTGATTGGAGTAAAGGCACACACCCCCTCCCCACACATGCAGAGGTTGCCTGTGAATAGTTTAGCAGTCAGCTAATCTGTTTATACACACACTTCAGGCTTCCGTCTTGGAGAACTAGTCAAAAGCTATCAGGCTGATAACAGAAGAATGGAGCAGGACACAGCTACGGGACACAGTGCTTTAAAGAGAGATAACAAAACACTACAGATATATGTGCTCAGCTCAAATGTAATGAATTGGGTTTACATTTACTTTAAGGCATTAGCTTTGGTTGACCATAAGGAGCGGGGTCTTCTGGGTCTTTTGGTTAGGTGGACCTTATCCCTGTCAGTAGCCTTGTGGCCTGAGGGCCACAGAAGGGTCTATACGCTTTAGGACCAAAGATACACCCTAGTGCACTTTTTTTGTGTGTGTGTAGGTGGGGTGCATCATGGTGCGGGGAGAATGACACACATATTCCTATATGGCCTATATGTATTCTTCTACATATTTTTGGTAAAAAAAAATCGCAATAAGCGTATATTGATTGGTTTGCGCAAAAGTTATAGCACCTACAAAATCGGTTATTGATTTATGGCATTTTTATTATCTATTTATTTTTTTTCTACTAGTAATGGCGGAGATCTGCGATTTTTATCATGACTGTGACATTGCGGCAGACAGATCGGACACTTTTGACAATATTTTGGGACCATTGACATTTATACAGTGATCAGTGCTATAAATATGCACTGATTACTGTATAAATGTCACTGGCAGGGAAGAAGTTAACACTAGGGGGCGACCGAGGGGTTAAATGTGTTACCCCCTTGGTGACGCGGCACGCGAGCGCGCCAGCCCCTATACCGCCGGGAGGCCGAGGACGTCATATGACGCCTGCCCAGGATGGGAGATTCCATCTGCGGACTTTATATGACTATGGGTGGGATGGGAAGTGGTTAAAGGGGATACCAGCTTAAACCATGCTGTCCAATAAAAGGGTCAAATCTACTGATCTCCCAGCATGAGAAGAGACAACACACAGTGAGTAAAAGCAGCACACAAAAAAACCCCTAGATAGGCACCCCTAGATAGGCACATTTAACCCCCTGATTGCCCCCCCCCTCTCACTCTCCTGTCACAGCATCATTAGGTATAGTGAACAGATTTTTTTACTGATCACTGTATAAGTGTCATTAGTGTTAGATACCAGATAGCGTTAACATTAATCAGCATCAATCCCAGATAGCATCAGATTGCCCCCCACATATTCATTATCATATTTAACCCTTTGATAACCAGTAACACACACACACTATAAACCTCCATTACTGGTATAGTGTCTGAACGGATCAATATCTTCGATCAGTGTAGAACTATACACTATAGACTAGTGCCCCCAATAGTATAGTGTCCCCAAAAATGCAGCGTTAGCAGGATCAGCCATGCCACTTGCTAGCACCTGCATTTAGCCCCTTTGCCTCCCCAACAAGTGCAGTGTCAGTAGATCACTGTCACTTCTGATACACACAAAACCACAGTGTTAGCAAGATCAGGCCTGATCTCTGCTAGCACTAACAGGTACATTTTATTTGTAACAGTTCAACCAGTCCCTGACAGCCAGGTGCTTTTTTACCTGTGAGTTGCACTAGGTATATAGGATACTGATCATGACAGATGAGCGCGATGAGGTGTCCTCACTGTCAGTATCAGGCTCAATAAATGAACCTGCGGCACCCTGACAGATAGCTCTGATGATGGAGTAGAGGTCCCTGCTAAGGTAAGGTGTACCCGACTCCGTGCCCAGGTTGCTGAGGTGTTACAATAGCATGATGATTTCTGTATGCAGCAGAGTGCCAGTACTAGTGCCGCTCTACCTTTTGGTGAATTGGCAAGCACCAGTGGCCTAGTACATCCTGGTCTTAGACACACCAGCATTGCAGTAACACATGGTGACAGGGCAAGTCCCATAAGTGCAGCTCAAGCTAGTGCAGTGGCTAGCACAAGTAGTGTCCCAAAGCCACCAAGAATTTGAACGCTAGCCCGTAGAGCCCACAGTGCCTTTCCTGATCGGCTTGCAAATCTTTATTGGCAGCCCACAGATTCTGCAGCGTCCGTACTTCCCTTATTCACTGGCCACTCCAGAATTCAGGTGGAACCAGCAAATTTAACTCCCCTTGGTTTTTGGAGCTGTTTTTTACGGAATATCTGTATAGATCGATTGTGGACCAAAGCAATTTATATGCCGAGCTACTTATCACAGCAAATACAAACCTTGCCAGACAATACGCATGGAAACATATCATGGTTTCTGAAATTAAGACTTTTTTAGGCCTAACCCTTAGCATTACTAAAAAGAGTTGCACCATACCTCATACTAGTGTCCTACTCACCACAATATGCCATACCAGCATACTGATCAAAAGCCAATATAAAGGAATAATAGTGGTAAAAAAAAGCACTCGTGAGTTTACCTAATTTTTTTGGTTTAATTCTCCTTTAAGGGGGCATGGCAGGGTGCGTGTCCTATGCCTACTTACATTTTCTAATAGATGTCCCTCATTCCCATCTCAAAAAGTTGGAAGGTATGCCCATACTAGCATCCTGATCACTGCCATACACCATACCACTATCCCGATCAATGCCATACCCCATACCAGATTCCTGATTTCCTTCTTACATCATAGCAGTGTCCTGATCACCTCCATACAGGGCCTCCAAAAAAAGTGACAGTCAGGATATTAGATGCATAATTTACACCCCTAGAACACATTAACAGCTTCCTGTCTAGCGACATACAAGTATCAGCGATTCTGAAGACAGTAAAAATAATCAGAGAGGCTAAAGAGCCACTCGGATTACTTTCACAGATAGCGGAAAGGCTGCACTGCCAACACGCTGGGCTCTCCTGAGTGATCGGGGAGCCCGGTAGGGAAACAACCGGCAGCATCTGGCTCCTTGCACACAGTGAGAGGAACTGACGTTGTTCCTCACACTGTGTGATGTCAGTGTAGCACCCTGATGTTTAGGCAGGGTTGCTCCTAAATTTACCTGCCAGGTGTAGTTACCTTGGCTCATTGTTAGGGATCAATTGAATTCACCCTAAGTCTGGAATTGTTGCACTTCTCTCTTCTGCTGCTAGGTGGCCAGGTACCTGGTGACATTAGATAAGACAAGGGCAAAGCAAGGACAGATTAGGGGTATATAGGGTATCTCAGCCAATGGGCAGGGGTTTTCTTAAATCCCTTGCTCTGCTGGGAGAACCTATATATTTGGATGGAGCCAGGTGATCAGTGTTCTGTGCCACCTGGACAGCTGTCTGGGTGGGCGTGTGTTGTACTGCCCAGGCTGCTAGGCCAGAGTTTGGGCATCTCCTGGGCACATCTGGCTGCTAGGCTGTCTAAGGGCCTATCCAGAAGCAAGAGAGCAGTGTAGGGTTGGGACTGCGGCTTGCAGTCCAACCAGAAGTGAAGGTTCTGCCGGCCAGAGAACCTGTCGTGGTTGGAGATAGAGGGGAAGCTGTGGCCACTAAGGGACCAACCACCTTATTACCAGGGACCACAGTGAGTAGCTGAAGCAAGTACCAGAGCAGTATTCTCACCAACCAGGGACGGTGAAGAATTGGGAAACCTTAGTGGGTATCAAGCCAAGCTTGCAAAGCAGTCTTGTGCGCCAAGCCAGGGACCGAGCAGGCCAGTGGGGTGAAGCTTGAGAAGTATTTGGAGTGCCAAGCTAGGGACCCAGCAGAGAAGTGGGGGTGACGCTTGAGGAGGAAACTAAAGTTAGGATTGGAAGAGCTCACAGGATTCAGTGGCAGTGAATCAGCAAGTCTAGAGAGAGAGACTGGGAGCTCAGTGGGTTAAGAACCTGCAACAAGTGACTGTAGAGAAATTAAAGTAATTAGTTACAACTTGTGTTAGGAACTGTTCTAAGACTGTTGCCATAAAAGACAGCATTCCTACTCATGCAGATGTAGTGTCTTGTTGGATGCCTTTCCCTGCATGGCAGTCTACCAGTTGAAGCCTCTGAATCTGCCAATTAACATTGCAACTACCTCTGGCCCTAAACCCTCTCTCCTACAGTTCTGCTAAAGAGAAATAAAATCTCTATGCATTCAAGAAGTGAAGAAGTGTCTGGTGCCCATGAATCTACCTTGCATTACACCCACTATGCCTTACAACCCACTCTACACAGAAGGATGTCATTAACTCTTGGCTCTGGAGGTTCTCATTAAACTAAAGGAGGCCTGGGATCTTGCCACATTTGGCGCCCAACATGGGGCAAAGGCATTATCCTCGCAGCAGTCGCCCATAGCAACTGGCTTCGTCTGGCTCCATGGGAAGGTGGCAAGTAAAATCTGTACTTCTCATAGACTGTGTTATTGTGCATACTAACAACGTGGGGAATAGACACGTGCGGTTCGTTTTGTTCCGAATTAAAATTCAGGCAAATTTTCGTCATTCAAATTTCCAAATTAGAATAGTACTGAATTTAAACAAATCCAAAATAGCGAAATTCTATTTCAGACGAAATTCTAATTTGAATAGTTTTCAAATAGTTTTCGAACACTTTTCGAATTCAAATAGTTTTCACATTCAAACTCAAAAACGTTTCGAATTTGAAATGTTTCAAAATTCGAAAACTTTTCGAATAGTTTTCCAATTTCCAAAGAGAATAAAATAGAATAGAAAATGAAGGAATCGAACAGAAAAAAAAATTCTATTCTATTCCTTTATTTTCTGTTCTATTTTATTCTTTTTGGATATTGGAAAACGATTCAAGTTTGAAAACGTTTCAAATTCGAAAACTTTTCAAACTCGAAAACTTTTCAAATTCGAAAACTTTTCAAATTCAAAACTATTCAAAATTGATTTGAAAAGTTTTCTAATCGATTTGAGAACGAATAACCGAAACGAATCCCGAAAACAAATTAAACAAATGAAACAAATTTAACTAAACAAATTTATGTAAATAACGAACCAAAACAAAACAAATGTTTTCATTCTGCACATGTTTAGTGGTGAAGAACCAACAAGTCTCATTGCTCAATAGAGAGGATCAGCCTGGTCTTTTGACACTTCTTGCCAGCCATGTAAGGGTTAAAACAGACTCCATAATGGACTCCATTAAAGTTTTGGAGCACCGCGTGAACATTTCCAGACAGTATCTGCACCAATCCATTGGCAGGGGAGGAGCTCCCACTCTGCAGAGGAGGAGGATGAGGAAGTGTTGCCACGTGTAACTGGTTGTGGGTTGGAGAGAAAGATGGCGCAGTCAGCGAGATGGCGGATTGGAAAAAGTATGCTCCGGGTGTTTATTTCGGTCTGAGCGATGCAAAACCTGTCCTGACTGACACCGGAGTGCGGTATACACTGAAGGGTAAGTTTGCCCTGTATATGGTTGGAGGCTATGAGGCCTTGGGACTTATCTGTGAGAAACGTTCCAGTCTGGCCAGGCATGGGATGCCTTGGATCGTCTGTGGACGTTGCGGAGAGCACCTGTTTGAAGTTATTATTATTATTATAATTATACAGGATTTATATAGCGCCAATAGTTTACGCAGCACTTTACAACATTAGGGCAGACAGTACAATTACAATACAATTCAATACAGGAGGAATCAGAGAGCCCTGCTCGTTAGAGCTTACAATCTAGGAGGGAGGGTCAAGTTACACAAAAGGGTAATAGCTGTGGGGGATGAGCTAATGGAGAAAATAGTGCGGTTGTTAGATGGAGGCAGGATAGGCTTCTCTGAAGAGGAAAGTTTTCAGGGATCACCTAAAAGTGGATAAATTTGGAGACAGTCTGACAGATTGGGGTAGAGAATTCCAGAGGATGGGCGAGAAGTCCTAGAGGCAGATAAGGGAGGAGGTGAAGAGGGAACTAGAGAGCAGGAGGTCTTGGGAGGAACGGAGAGGGTGATTAGGTTGGTATTTTGAGACTAGGTTAGTGATGTAGCTGGGGGCAGAGTTGTGGATGGCTTTGTAACCTATTGTTAGTATTTTCAATAAAATTTGTTGGGAGAGTGGCAGCCAATGGAGGGATTGGCAGAGAGGGATAGCAGACACTGAGCGGTTTGTAAGGTGGATGAGTCTGGCAGCAGCATTCATGATGGACTGAAGGGGGGATAATCTATTCAAAGGTAAGCCAATGAGGAGGGAGTTGCAGTAGTCAAGGCGAGAGATAACCAGGGAGTGAATCAGGAGCTTTGTGGTTTCATTGGTTAGAAAGGGACGTAGTTTAGGGATGTTGTGGAGGTTGAGGTGGCAAGCTTTGGAAAGTGATTGGATGTGGGGCCAAAAGGAGAGTTCAGAATCCAGGATAACATCTAGCACCCCGACATGTGGGGATGGGTGGATGGTTGTGCCATTGCTCTTGACACACAAGTCAGGGGAAGAGGCACGTGAGGGAGGAAATATTATAAGCTCGGTTTTGGACAAGTTGAGTTTGAGGAAGTGGTGTGTCATCCATACAGATATGTCGGTTAGTAAGTTAGTGATGCGTGAGGAGACTGATGGAGTGAGTTGAGGGGTGGAGAGATAAATTTGTGTGTCATCAGCGTAGAAATGATATTGAAAGCCGTGAGAGGCTATCAGTTGACCCAGGGAAGAGGTGTAGATTGAAAATAAAAGAGGTCCAAGAACATTACCTTGGGGGACCCCGACGGAGAAGGGAAGAGAAGTGGAGGAAGTAGAATTGTAAGTGACACTGAAGGTGCGTTGGGATAGGTAGGATGAGAGCCACCGAAGAGCACAGTCACGTAGAACGAGGGAGTAAAGTTTTTTGAGGAGGAGTGGGTGGTCAACCATGTCAAAGGCAGCTGAAAGGTCCAGAAGTAGGAGTACAGAATAGTGTCCATTGTTTTTTGCAGTTAGTAGGTCATTTGTGAGTTTTAAAAGAGCAGTTTCTGTGGAGTGTTGAGGGCGAAATCCAGATTGAAGGGGATCATGAAGGTTGTTCTTAATGAGGTGGTCACTCAGTTGGTTGTAAACCAGGCGTTCAAGAAGAGGAAAGGGGGAGCAAGGAGATAGGGCGTAGGTTGTTAAGATTGGTAGTGTCCAAGGACGGCTTTTTAAGTATGGGGGTGACCAGTGCATGTTTTAGAGCATTGGGGAAAATGCCAGAGGTGAGGGAGAGATTGAAGATGTGGGTTAGATAGTGTACGATGAAGTCAGAGGGCGACCGTAGCATTTGAGAGGGAATAGGGTCCAGGGGACAGGTGGTTAGGTGGGCGTTAGAAAAGAGTTTAGCAACTTCGTCTGTAGTAGCAGATTTGAATAAGGGGAGTGTCAGTTGTACCTGTTGACATGGGGTCTTAACTGGTGGAGATACCTGTAGAGTGGAGATTTCATCACGGATTGTATCAATCTTGTTTTTGAAGTGATTAGCGATCTCCTGGGCAGTGAGTGAGTTAGTGGGTGGAGGAGGTGGAGGATGAAGTAGAGAGTTAAAGGTAGAGAAGAGTTTACGGGGACTGGATGAGAAGGTGTTAATAAGAGTAAAAAAGGGTTTGCTTGGCAGTGTGGAGGAAAGAAAAATTTTTTTTTAGGAGGGCAGATTTGTATTGGTTGAAGTCTTTGAGAGACTTAGTCTTGTGCCACAGACGCTCAAGAGCGCGTCTACATTTTTTGAGAACTTTAGTGTCATCTGTTTGCCAGGGTTGTAGGGGTCGAGGCTTGATTCTGTTGTCTCCCCAACTCAACCTCCGCGGACACTACAGGTCGATTGGGACAAGAGTGTCGCTATCCAGGCTGGGAGCCCACCTGCCATCATCAAAGTCGTGAAGGAAGTTGCTACCCCTGCCTCAACGACTACCCCAGGACCCAGCGCACCGATCGCTCTTCGACTGCTCGCCTTAATGTTTGAGCCACCGGGGAAAAGAGTACCAGAGTCGGGTAAGCCTGCCAGGAGTGAAAGCAGTGTGCCTGTAGGGGAGGTGATGCCTGTGGCCATTAAGGGGAATAACGCAGTTGAGCCAGTTAAGGCAAGCGCCAAGCGTAATTATATCCCGGCCGAAGAGTGCTCTACTGCAACAAATTCAGACATTCCGTCTGATGGATTATCTGAACTGTTTTTTGGATACTTTGTCTTGTACCAGGAGGTGGAGTGACAGTGATGAGGAACAAATGAGTGATGTGGAAGAGGATGGAGTTCCCTCTACTGCTGCCGCTAATGTTAAAACCAATAAATCCATTTTATTCATCAATAGTCAAATAAATTTCATGATTCAATGGTTTTGGAGGAAACCGGTTTTGGGGGTAATAAAAACTCTAGTTCTATTATTGGTAGCATAGTTAGGACTTTGCTGCAGAGCCCTAAACATACATATCTGAAAAACTCTCAAGACATGTTGGATTTTTTCGATTCCTGATCATAAAGAAACAAATTGATCATTAAGACAGCTCTTTTGACTATATTTCTGGAGCTCCTTAGATATCTCTGAAAAGCCAGAAACTACCAATTTCTGCAAAGCTCAAGCAAACTCAAAGATATTCCAAATGAACAGACAGTCATTGAAAGATTTCCTCCTTAATATCCAGCTCAACACCTTACACATCAAGAATGGCAGGCCATCGAGGCCTGCTTGTTTCATCATGACTTATTAATGACTTTCTTCTGCCTGATCTTACCTCTAGTTGCCTCTATAGCCTTTATTAGGTGTAGGGATTCTTCCTGCACTCGCTCCTCCATTGATCGCTTCCCCATTCCAAAACCCCTCAGTGTGGTCAAAGCAAACCGTCTAACTTGCTGCCAGCGTTCACCATTTGTGGTGACGATACCTAAATATGGAAGAGAATATTAATCTATTGAATTTCATTTGGTATTGTAATATACATCTCACAAAAGTGAATACACCCCTATAATTTATTATATCTTTTCATGTTACAACACTGAAGAAATGACACTTTGCTACAATGTAAAGTAGTGAGTGTATAGCTTGTATAACAGTGTACATTTTCTGTCTCCTCAAAATAACTCAACACACAGCCATTAATGTCTAAACTGTTGGCAACAAAATTGAGTACACCTCTAAGTGATAATGTCCAAATTGGGCCCAAATAGCCAATTTCCCTCCCCAGTGTCATGTGACTTGTTAGTGTTACAAGGTCTCAGGAGTGAATGGGGAGCAGGTGCGTTAAATTTAGTGTTATCGCTCTCACTCTCTCATACTGGTCACTGGAAGTTCAACATGGCACCTCGTGGCAAAGAATACTCTGAGGATCTGAAAAATTTTTGCTCTACATAAAGATGGCCTAGGCCAGTGATGGCGAACCTTGGCACCCCAGATGTTTTAGAACTACATTTCCCATGATACTCATGCACTCTGCAGTGTAGTTGAGCATCATGAGAAATGTAGTTCCAAGGTTCGCCATCACTAGCCTAGGCTATAAGAAGATTGCCAAGACCCTGAACCTGAGCTGCAGCATGGTGGTCAAGACCACACAGAGATTTAAGAGGACAGGTTCCACTCAGAACAGGCCTCGCCATGGACGACCAAAAAAGTTGAGTGCACATGCTCAGCGTCACATCCAGAGGTTGTCTTTGGGAAATAGATGTATGAGTGCTGCCAGCATTGCTGCAGAGGTTGAAGGGGTTGGAAGTCAGCCTGTCAGTGCTCAGACCATATGCCGCACACTGCATCAAATTGGTCTTCATGGCTATTGTCCCAGAAGGAAGCCTCTTCTAAAGATGATGCACAAGGAATCCTGCAAACAGTTTGCTGAAGACAAGCAGACTAAGGACATTGATTACTGGAACCATGTCCTGTGGTCTGATGGGACCAAGATAAACTTTTTTGGTTTAGATGGTGTCAAGCATGTGAGGCGGTAACCAGGTGAGGAGTACAATGACAAGTGTGTCTTTCCTACAGTCAAGCATGGTGGTGGGAGTGTCATGGTCTGGGGCTGCATGAGTGCTTCTGGCAATAGGGAGCTACAGTTCATTAAGGGAACGAAGAATGCCAACATGTACTGTGACATACCGAAGCAGAGCATGATCCCCTCCCTTTGGATACTGGGCCACAGGCAGTATTCCAACATGGTAATGACCCCAAACAGACCTCCAAGATGACCACTGCCTAGCTAAGAAGAAGCTGAGGGTAAAGGTGATGGATGGGCCAAGCATGTCTCCAGACCTAAACCCTATTGAGCATCTGTGGGGCATCCTCAAATGGAAGGTGGAGGAGCGCAAGGTCACTAACATCCACCAGCTCCGTGATGTCATCATGGAGGAGTGGAAGAGGACTCCAGTGATAACCTGTGAATCTCTGGTGAACTCCATGCCAAAGGGGGTTAAGGCATTGCTAGAAAACAATGGTGGCCACTGACCGCACAAAATATTGACACATTGGGCCCAATTTAAACATTTTCACTTAGGGGTGTACTCGCTTTTGTTGCCAGCGGTTTAGACATTAATGGCGGTGTGCAGAGTTATTTTTAGGGGACAGCAAATTTACACTGTTATACAAGCTATACACTCACTACTTTATGTAGCACCCTCCTAGTTAGGTGCTAGAAAAGAGTATAGTTTTTTAACTTTTTGCTTACCAGGAAGATGGTCAGGTAAAAGAGTGCTCTCCGTCTACCAGGGAGCAGGATCTACTGGTTAGGTCTGCTCATTTTACTTAGGTGCAGCTCAGCTTGTTCTGACTGTCCCCCACTGGTCCAATAGGGTGGCAAATTAGACAGTGAGAGTGGACCTGGCAAGTAAGTGCACAGACTTTGTTACAGCCCTGGCAATTGGCAGAAGGAAATTGCTGCATTGCATTTTGGGATACTGTATATAAGGCCAGAGTACATGTGCTCAGAGTTAGTTGAGCCAGGGAACAGTGTCCAGGAGGGAGAGGGGTGGCTGCCCTCTCCTCCATGGAGGAGGCTGTGCAGCCCTGGGTGGTCGACTCGGGGGCCTAGAGAGAGAGGAGCTGAACCCAGAGGTCCTGCAGAGCTGACTGGAAGGATCTGATTCTGCCTACTGTGAGTACAGATCTGTGTCTTTGGGGCCTATTGAGTGAGGGCCACCCCCTTCAGTTAGAAGAGTGGACGGGTGTCAGTAAAGGGATGCTAGAGAGTATCCTGAAGATAATTTAGTGCATCAAGTCTGCTGCTAGGGAGAGCAAGAAGACTTAATCCTTTCATACATGTGGCTGTATGGATCAGGCGGTGAATAGTTCAAGTTGGAGTATCCCACTCATCCCTTCTCCCATCCAAGTTCGAAATAAATACCCTGGACTGGTCTTTGAATAAGGAGCAAGCGGGAGTAAGGGTAAGACTAGTGGGAGCTTCTAGCAAACAAACAGGAGCTCTCAGCAACCAAGCGGGAACCCATAGCAACCTAGTGAGTGATCCTCACCAACCAAGTGGAACCCATAGCAACTTAGTGGGTGATCCTCAGCAACCAAGCGAGAACCCCCGTAGCGGGAGCCCTCAGCAAACCAAAGTGGAAAACCCTCTGCACCTAAGTAGGAACCCTCTGCAGCTAAGTGGGAACTATTGGCAACCAGCAGCAGGTAACCAGGGAGAGACCTATGGAGTCAACATTTAGCAAGGTGCTGGAGTGTCAGTGAAAGAAGGATGTGTTGCACTGTGAAGGAAAGTGATTTCTGCTCAACAGTAATCAGTGCAAGTGTGCTTTCAAGTTGTGTGCAAGAAAGCAGTGACCCAGGACGCAGGGATCGGCACGTCAGGGGTTGTGTCTGTACATGTGCTGGGAGAGGACATGTCTGCTATGCAGCTACCAACAGCGGGACAGTTTCCAGCAGCAGTGAGAGAACCAGGCTGGCATGTAAAGCAGAGAATGCAGCCAGGGCTCAAATGTCGGCAGATGAGTGTGTATCCGTGGCAGGGAACACAGTCTGCATTACAGTACCATTCATGGAAGCTGGGCAGCATGATAGCAGCAGTGAAGGGGTTACTGTACTGCATGGAGAGAGTGCGCCAAAGAGATCTGCCTATCAGGAGAAGCCACCGCCAGAGAGTCAATAAGTCTGTGGCCCTGGGCATAGTTGCCGCTCGCGGGCTGCCAATCAGAGAAGGGGAAGTGAGCTACGATGTCACTTCCGCCACGTGTGTAGCTGCAGAGGAGACACATGTGAGGAGTAGCAAGATGGCGGGTACTGATTGATGCCCAAGGGAGGACTGGCACTGTGCAGCAAAGGAGACACAGAACATCTTGGGCTGGTATGGAAAAAGTGCCTAAATGTATCCGTGAGGCTGCGAGCGTAGAGCCAATGCGAGCACTGCAGTGACATGTTGCTGCAACTGGAGCGAAGTGATTGTAAATCCAGGAGACTGTATGTGACCCGGAACACTGACACCTATACTCCAAAGACATGCTGGTAGCTTAAAAAGCGCCCTGAGGCGATTCAGTTCGCATAGGTAGCGCTGTACAAGTCACTCATTCATTCATTCATTCATTCATAGTGGCTGTTCCCTTTGGGAGAGGACAGGGAATGCCAAGAAAACCACTGGGGCTGGGACCAGTGGTGCATACCCGCACTACCATCTCTCAGAACAGGGAGAACCATATGTCCGAAGTACAAAGTCTGCAGGCCAGGAGGGGCGAGTTGCAGGCAACAGGGTACTTCAGTAACAGCCACAGCAGCTAACAGTTCAGCTCTTAAAGAGGCAGAGGGGCGTCAATGGATCCAGAAGTGGAAGTACTCCAGTTCGGTTAGTGAAGAGACCAAGGAGGCAGGGGCCATTGATGTGGGGTCACCCCTATTTGAGCACCGATTTGGGTTCCTGGAAAGGGGAGTGGGATAGGGGGCCATAGGGAAGAAAAAGCCCCTCAAGCTCCAGTTCCATCAGTGAAGAGACGGAGGCGGCAGTCATTCGCATGAGGTGTGCGAAGAATCTGGGGTTCTGCGAGGCAAATTCCACAAGGGTCCCAGATCTATCCCCACCCCGCACCTATGTTCAGGCTAGAGCACAGAAAAGCTGATCACCAAAGTGGAGACCCTGTATGCCACACCTGGGAGAGGAGACGTTTCTGGCTCTGGGCTTTCCTCCTCGTTACTGCTATCATCACGCACCTGCAGTGTCTCCGCCATGTGTTCTCCCACTGCGCCAAAAAAGAAGGGGCGGGGAATATTCTAGAAAGAATGTCAGGGGTGGGCGACGCGGGCGGAGTTTCACTCATGCGCAATGTATATAAAGCTAACACGCATGTGTCGTACGTACGATCTGTGTGAGGAGGAATGAGGACCGGAAGCACCAAATGTTATAACAAAGGTAACATTTTAACTTGGGACATCAGTGTCCTATACTGATTCTAGATTGAGGCCTATATTGGGATAAGATTAGGAGAGTTTAGCCTGATATTAGTGTTTTGGTCTTGTGTTTTGACTTTCAGAAAATATGAAACAATTCAAAGACCCTGATTTCATGGGCCAGTTCATTGACAGATACAGGGATATGAGAAATTTGTGGGAGGTTAAAAACCCCTTATATCAAAATAAACCAGCTAGGAAGGCATCGCTGGAGAAACTGCTGCAATTTGTGAAGACACAGGTCCCCGACGCAGACATCGAGTTTGTGGAGAAGAAAATTGGTAGCTTGAGAAGCACGTATAGGAAGGAGCTTAATAAGGTCCAGGCTTCCATGAGATCAGGAGCAGCAGCAGAGGATGTGTATGTACCCAGTCTGTGGTATTACAACAGGATGCAGTTTCTGGAAGACCAGATTAAAGCCAGTGAATCGCTTTCTGCACTTCCCTCAACCCTCCCCTCAACCCCAGCTGAGGCTTCCGAGGACCAACCTGGGCCTTCCATCCTGGAAGAAGTGGAAGAGCCAAGCTGGAGCCAGGTATAGTATATTTTTACATATTTATTGTTTGAAAATTAGTGTTGTTAACTACCGTATATACTCGAGTATAAGCCGAGATTTTCAGCCCTTTTTTTTAAGCTGAAAGTGCCCCCCTCAGCTTATACTTGAGTCATCGCCGTCTGCCTACATGATCAGCGTGTCATGCAGACAGACGGCAGCCATTCCACTGTTCAAAAGCCGCGCCTCCTCCTCATCTATGATAGGCAGAACACTCCATTTCCCAGCATTCAGCGTTCAGCTTATCATGGACATCCTCTCATCCTCGTCCGTGGTATGAGGATGAGCGGATGTCCATGATAGGCTGACTGCTGGGAAATTGAGTGTTCCGCCTATCACAGACGAGGAGGAGGCGCGGCTTTTGAACAGTGGAATGGCCGTCGAATTTTATTATCACACGCTAATCAGTGGATGCAGAGCGGCACATGATGCAGATCGTTACAGGGACACATGCACAGGACACAGGTAGGTGACACATGCACAGGACAAAAGTAGGTGACACATGCATAGGACACATGCACAGGTCACAGGTAGGTGACACATGCACAGGACACAGGTAGGTGTCACATGCACAGGACACAGGTTGGTGACACATGCACAGGACACATGCACAGGACACAGGTAGGTGACACATGCACAGGACACATGCACAGGACACAGGTAGGTGACACATGCACAGGACACATGCACAGGACACAGGTAGGTTGCACAGGACACAGGGACACATGCACAGGACACAGGGAGGCATGCAGCTGCAGATGGGCATTGTTGACCCTGTTTTTCCACTTACAGTAGCTGCTGTATTTCTCACCCTCGGCTTATACTCGGGTCAATAAGTTTTTCCCATTTTTTTTGTGGTAAATTAGGGGCCTCGGCTTATATTCAGATCGACCTATACTTGAGTATATACGGTAGATGTTATTATTGATAACAAATGAATGATTGAACAAAAAGTGTTTTACATATCAATAGACAGTAGGGGCCAAAAATGATTGTGACAAGAATGAAAAATGCTGGGCTCAGAATGATAGTCTTTTCTATTTATTAACATTCAATTTGCAACAGTCATGAGCTGAAAATCGTGTGTGATTGATGAACCAAAAACTAAAACTATGTCCCTTTTTCATACATAGGAAGACTTCAGCCAGGACGAGGCTCTGGAATGTGGCAGACAGGAGGAGGTGGGGGTAAGTGTCAGCTAGGAGGAGGCGGGGGTAAGTGTCAGCCAGGAGGTGGCCAGGCCCAGTAGCCTCACCCAATCCCAGGTGCCTCCCCTCCGCCTTACAACAAAAAGGGCCAGGAAGGGGAGTAACGTGGAGGAGGCAGCACTGGGCCTCATTAAGGATGCTAATGCGGCCCTGAAAACACCCCCCGACGCTGAAGAGGCCTATGCCTGCTATGTAGCTGCAAAATTGCAGCAAATGGAGGAGGACCAAAGCTTCATGTGTGACAATCTTATTTTTCAGGCCCTTCAGAAGGGGTTGAGGGGCCAAATTAGTGAGAACATCCACTTATGTGAACAAGATAGTTACCACCGCTCTAGGTGACCGGGTTCAAGCTTCCCGTCCTCCGCTGTGTGGATGATTGTGAGAGCCCCAGGTGCCGGCAATTGCTATTCCAATGGTATGTGTGTGATGGAAAAATCTGCTCATCCTCCTCCTCCTGCCACATGTCCACCTCCAGAGCCACAGCCTCCAAGGAAGGCTGCAGGGAAGGCTGCAGGGAAGCGTGGAGGGAAGGCTGCATGGAAGACAAGAAAGTGATGGCCTGGGTTCACTCTGGTCTGACAGAAGATACAGGCTGTTGTAGTACCACAGCCTGGGGACATACATGTCATCTGCTGCTGTTCCTGATCTCTGGGAGTCCTGGACCAGATTGTTCTCCCTATTATATGGGCTTCTCAGGCTACCAATTTTTATTTACAAAGAGTTGATGTGTGCCCTGGGGTAGAAAGGCTTTGCAAATTCAAGCAGTTTCTCCAGTGTTGCCTTCCTCTTTATTTTGTTATGAGCCAGAATAATTGGAGATTTTTTAATATGAAAATACTTGCCTATGTGTATTTCTTCAAAAAGGACAGTTTGTTTGTGAGTAGGCAGGTACATTTCAAAAATACAATGTCAAATTAACAAGGGACACTAAACACCAACCAACCTCCTTGAGCATTAAAAATACAAGATAATAATGTTCATATCAAAGAACGAGAGATAAAAAACTATGTTCAGTATCCCTCCCACAGCGCACACAGAGAAAATATTGATAAAACAATAGTCAGCAGCTGCTATACTAAAACGTGATGCTTCAAATATATGTCAAAGAAAAATTTCTAAAACATTAGCAGCGCTAGTGCAAAAATAGCAAATATATAAAAAATATCAATGAAATTGCTTAAGAGTCCACTTAAACAAAGTACCAAATGGTGATCCACTCAGTGAAAGTCCAAAAAAAGGCAGGTGAGTATAAACTAGACAATCATGGAAGAAAATATTAGCAGCGATCCCAAGTCTCCATCACCACACCACTTGTGCCACAGCCTTGTAGGAAAGCCACTTACCAGACCCTGCTGATTAACACGCTTATCAATCAAAGGAATAATCGCTGTTCACTGGACACTTTTCATCTGTATTTTGCTCATTGCAAGCAACAGATAAAAAAATTCCACATAGCGTAATCCAGTACAACAATTTTTTATTAATTATCTCACAAAAAAACACTCACAATGTTTGCATAATATAAGGGCATGTAACATCAATACTATGTCAGTCGTGCATTCCCCTTTAACCTCTCACCACTCCCGCAGTGTTCCCGAGAAGGACAGACAAAGATAAGCCGACTCTATAGATATCCATGTCTGTCCTTCCCGGGAACACCGCGGGAGCGGTGAGAGGTTAGAGGGGAATGCACGACTGACATAGTATTGATGTTAGATGCCCTTATATTATGCAAACATTGTGAGTGTTTTTTTAGATAAATAAATATTGTACTGGATTACGCTATGTGGAATTTTTTTATCTATTGCTTGCAATGAGCAAAATACAGATGAAAAGTGTCCAGTGAACAGCGATTATCCCTTTGATTGATAAGCGTGTTAATCAGCAGGGTCTGGTAAGTGGATTACCTACAGGGCTGTGGCACAACTGGTGTGGTGATCTGGGATGAGCTTCGATTGTTCGTCGAATTGCGAACGTTACGGGCCGTTCGCGCCAAATTCGAGTGGCGCGTCACGGCCCATAATTCACTGCGGCATTGCAGTGCATTGCTGGCTGATGATTGGCCAAGCATGCACTATGACCCGCATGCTTGGCCAATCACAGCGTCGTCTGTACAGAGAGACATAATTGGCCAAAGCCAGGCAGGCTTTGGCCAATTATGGCTCAGGGGGTTTAGTACATGCGTGGCGGCCTTGTGTAGTGTGTTGCGGCAGCAGAGAAAGATAGACAGAGAGACAGTGTCATTTGATTTAAGTTAGATTAGTTAGAGTAGGCAGGCGAGTCAGTTAGCTGCACTTACAGTGTATTATGTATATATATGCATCCTAGGTGTTGTGTATATATATATCTATATATATATAGATATATATATATAGATATATATAGATATATAGATATATATACACACTGTATTCGGTTTACCTAGATCCGTTCCTATTATTCTCTTCCTAATATACTGACAGGCAGGTGTTTTTACAGTATTTACAGTTAGTGTACTGTGTCCTCTGCACAGTGTGCACCTAAATATACCTGAAGACAATTGCTGGTGTTCTGATCCTATTAATACCACAGGCAGGCAGCTGCAGTATTTACAGTTAGAGTACTGTGTCCTCTGCACAGTGTGCACCTAGAGCTACCTGAAGACAATTGCTGGTGTTCTTCTGATCCTATTAGTACCACAGGCAGGCAGCTGCAGTATTTACAGTTAGTGTACTGTGTCCTCTGCACAGTGTGCACCTAAAGCTACCTGACGACAATTGCTGGTGTTCTTCTGATCCTATTAGTACCACAGACAGGCATCTGCAGTATTTACAGTTAGTGTACTGTGTCCTCTGCACAGTGTGCACCTAAAGCTACCTGAAGACAATTGCTGGTGTTCTGATCCTATTAATACCACAGGCAGGCAGCTGCACTATTTACAGTTAGTGTACTGTGTCCTCTGCACAGTGTGCACCTAAACCTACCTGAAGACAATTGCTGGTGTTCTGATCCTATGAATACCACAGGCAGGCAGCTGCAGTATTTACAGTTAGTGTACTGTGTCCTCTGCACAGTGTGCACCTAAAGTTACCCGAAGACAATTGCTGGTGTTCTGATCCTATTAATACCACAAGCAGGCAGCTGCAGTATTTACAGTTAGTGTATTGTGTCCTCTGCACAGTGTACACCTAAAGCTACCTGAAGACAATTGCTGGTGTTCTGATCCTATTAATACCACAGGCGGGCAGCTGCAGTATTTACAGTTTGTGTACTGTGTCCTCTGCACAATGTGCACCTAAAGCTACCTGAAGACAATTGCTGATGTTCTGATCCTATTAATACCACAGGCAGGCAGCTGCAGTATTTACAGTTAGTGTACTGTGTCCTCTGCACGGTGTGCACCTAAAGCTACATGAAAACAATTGCTGGTGTTCTTCTGATCCTATTAGTACCACAGGCAGGCAGCTGCAGTATTTACAGTTAGTGTACTGTGTCCTCTGCACAGTGTGCACCTAAATATACCTGAAAACAATTGCTGGTGTTCTTCTGATCCTATTAGTACCACAGGCAGGCAGCTGGAGTATTTACAGTTAGTGTACTGTGTCCTCTGCAAAGTGTGCACCTAAAGCTACCTGAAGACAATTGCTGGTGTTCTTCTGATCCTATTAATACCGCAGGCAGCTGCAGTATTTACAGTTAGTGTACCGTGTCCTTTGCACAGTGTTCACCTAAAGCTACCTGAAGACAATTGCTGGTGTTCTCATACTAATAATACTACAGGCAGGCAGTTGATTCTGCTAGCTGCAGTATAATCAGTATATATATACATCCCAGCTTTGTGCAGCTACATCTCACTGCAGGCCATTAGTATGTCTGGAAGGCCAACAAGGAGAGGCAGACAGTCACAAGCCAATAAAAGAGGGCAAGAAGGCTCTGTGTCTAGAGGCAACAGTGCTGGACGTGGACATGGTGAATCCTCATCATCACGTGGCCATGGGACACGCTCGTCCTTTTTTTCGGCAGCTGGCTGTGTTGAGCCGCAACATGCCGAAGACTTGGTAGAGTGGATGACCAAGCCGTCCTCATCCTCCCCATCCTCTCTCACCCAGGCTCAGGGTACCTTGTTTGGCAAAGCAGCTGCCAACGCGGCCTCTTCCCTCGGCTCAATGGCATCAGTCACTCCTTTCCTAGCCCCACCCCTAGTCCCCCGAACCGTTTGACCACAGTGTTGGGTACATGCTCCAGGAGGATGCCCGGCGTTTTGAAGGCTCCGATGATGGTACCCAGCTAGAGGAAGGCAGTAACGTGAGCCCAGAGAGAGGGGGTGCCCAAGAAGGACAACAATCTGGCAGTCATGTTCCCCCAGCTGCAGCATACTGCCAGGTTTGCTCCAGTGATGAGGAGGGAGGGGGATGATGAGGAAGTCACTGACTCCACGTGGGTGCCTGATAGGAGAGAGGAGGAGGAGGCACATCTCCAATGAGGCAGGATGCCCTCCAGGGGGCAGCTTAAGGGCAGCACACCGACTGCATCACACCACAGAGCTCTGCATGTGCAGGGCGCTGCTGTCTCTGCGCGTTATTCCAAAAGTTCTTTGGTGTGGGCCTTTTTTGAGACGAGTGCATCAGATCGCACCGCTGCTATTTGCAACATATGTCTCAAGAGTATCTCGCATGGCCAAAACATCACCCGCTTGGGCACCACATAATTGTCCACCTGCCATGTAGTTCATTGGCAAGCGTACCTAAAAGACCCACACCAAAGAACAAAGCGGACCTCTCCTTGCTCCTCATCAGCTGGGATCTCCAACCCCAGTATACCTTCAGTCCTCTCTGAAACCTGCACTGAGAGGAATGAAGGTGTAGAATTAGGTGTGTCACAGCCAAGTACTTGCGGGCAATCTGCTATCAGTACACCGACATCAGATTGTACCAGGCAAAATTCCCTGCCCCAGCTGCTGCACCACCGAAAGAAGTTCGCTCCCAGCTATCCACATTCCCAGCGGTTGAATGCTAGCTTGGCTAAATTGCTAGCATTTCAACTGCTGCCTTTTCAGTTGGTAGACTCTGCCCCCTTCTGTGAGTTTGTGGAATGTGCGGTACCTCAGTGGCAGGTTCCCAAACACCACTTTTTCTCACGGAAGGCGATTCCGGCTCTCTACCGGCATGTGGAAGGCAATGTCTTGGCCTCGCTGGACAGGGCGGTCAGCAGTAAGGTGCATATTACTGCTGACTCATGGTCCAGCAGGCCTGGACAGGGACGTTACCTATCTTTCACCGTGCACTGGGTCACTCTTCTGGCAGCTGGGAAGGATGCAGGACAGGGTGCAGTAGTGTTGGAGGTTGTTCCGGAAACACGCCTCCAAAATTCTACTAGTGGTGATTCTGCCACACCTCTCTCCTCCACCCCCTCCTCTTCTTCTTCCTCCATGGCCTCTTCCTGTGCTGATTTGTCCTCAGAACCAGCGGTGCTCCGTAGGCATTCAAGGGGCTACGCAAGCACGCAGGCAGAAAGATGCCATGCGGTGCTTTTTAGCTGGTGGGCTTGGGGTACAGGAGCCACACTGGGGCAGAGATTCTGTCAGCTCTGCAGGGGCAGGTTCAGAGGTGGTTAATGGCACGCCAGCTTAAGCCAGGAATGGTGGTTTGCGACAATGGCACCAACCTCCTCTCCGCCCTCCGACAGGGACAACTGACCCATGTGCCCTTTTTGGCTCAAGTCCTTAACTTGGTGGTGCAGCGGTTTTTGGGCAGGTACCCGGGCTTACAGGATGTCCTGAGGCAGGCCAGGAAAGTCTGTGTGCATTTCCGCCGGTCATATAATGCCAGTGCTCGGCTGGCTGACCTCCAAAAGGAATTTAATCTGCCCAAGAACCGCCTAATCTGTGACATGCCCACCAGGTGGAACTCAACGTTGGCCATGCTGCAGCGGCTGAACACGCAGCAGAGGGCCATCAATGAGTACCTATGTGACTATGGCACCAGGACAGGGTCAGGGGAGCTTGTTTTTTTTTCCCCACACCAGTGTGCTATGATCAGGGATGCCTGCACTGTCCTGTCACCATTTGAGGAGGCCACGAGGATGGTGAGCAGTGACAGTGCATGCATCAGTGACACTGTCCCTCTTGTCCATCTGTTGGAGCACACGCTGCGTGGAATAATGGACAGGGCACTTGAGGCAGAACAGAGGGAGGAAGAGAAGCATTTCCTTACCTCTCAAGGCCCTCTTTATCCAGACAGTGTTCCTGCGTGCCCGCCGATCACCCAGGAAGAGGAGGAGGAGGAGGCGGATTGTGTCAGCATGGAGGTGGAGCCTGACCAAATTAGATACAAAGAGGCTTGATTAACCATGTAACTATATATGTAGTATTACCATAACAGCGTGATTGCCATTCAGCCCCTGAAAACCTGCAAACCAAAAATTGTCCCAAACAGAGAGGGGACCAAGAAAAAGTGGGGCTCATAGAAAGGCAACACGAAATGTGGATGTGATATCAAAAAGTATTTATTGTGGTACAAAAATATGGTACATGTACATAAAAGAGTATAGACCAATGGCTATACTGCCCTGGGTAAAAGGATCGACCGGTCACATGGGGTCGACCAATGCAGACATGGACTGGGGGGACACTACAACGTAACAAAAGACAAACAAACAAATGTCCGGAGGTGGAGCCTGGCACTCAGCATCAGCAGCAGTCTTCAAGGGATCATTTACAGTCCGAAGAAACCCATGGACTTGTATGTGGCTGGGAGGAGGTGGCTGCGGATCATGTCGTCCTTAGTGACCCAGAGGACTCTGGACAGAATGCCTCAGCAAACCTACGCTGCATGGCCTTCCTGATCCTGCAAAGCCTGCGGAAGGATCCTCGTATTCGTGGTATCAAGGGTAGGGATCATTACTGGCTGGCATCCCTCCTTGATCCACGTTACAAGGGTAAGGTGGTGAACCTTATCTTGCGGTCACAGAGGGAGCAGAGGATGAAACATCTTCGGGAGGCCTTGCAGAAAGGTCCAGAGCCTGGGAGGTTACAATTTCCTGGTCCTCCTGGACAACGTGTTGCTGAGGCTTCGGTCAGTTACAGAAGGAGCGGTGGAGAAGGTGGCTGTCTGACCGATGCGTTCAGACAATTTTTTAGTCCGCAGCCCCAAGGTATGATCGGTTCCAGCAACCATCGCCAGCGTCTGATTCACATGGTGCAGGAATACCTAGGGGCAAGATCAGACTTGGACACCTTTCCCACTGAAAATCCTCTGGGTTCCTGGGTCTTGAGGATGGATCACTGGCCAGAGCTTGCACAGTATGCAATTGAGCTACTGGCCTGTCCTGCATCCAGCGTTCTTTCGGAACGTACATTCAGTGCTGCTGGAGGCTTTGTAACCGATCACAGGGTGCGTCTGTCCACCGAATCGGTCGATCGGCTGACCTTCATAAAAATGAATCAGTCTTGGATCACCACCAGCTACCAAGCACCTGATGCTGATGTAACCGAATATTTTTTTTTTTAATGTGAGATCCCTTCAAGACTGCCTATGCTGATGCTGAGTGACTATCCTGTTATACTGAGTGGCAATCCTCTTCCTCCTCAATTTTCAGGCTGATAGCTTGTAAGAACATTTTTGGTTCTGGGCACCGCCACCAGTGGCTAAGGCCCAATTTTTCTGCGCCTGTTTAACAGGGGTGTGTAATTACTCTTTTTGATGCAATACTTTGCAGCTGGGCTCATTCCTGCACTCCAACTATAGTATCTGTGAGGGGTTGCAGTGTTGTGGCACCAGCACCAGTGTCCAAGGCCCAATTTTTCAGCCCCTGTTTAACAGGGGCGTATAATTACAATTTTTGATGCAATACTTTGCAGCAGGGCTAATACCTGCGCTCCAACTGTAGTATCTGTGAGGGGTTGCAGTGTTGTGGCAGCAGTGGCTAAGGCCCAATTTTTCTGCCCCTGTTTAACAGGGGCGTGTAATTACAATTTTTGATGCAATACTTTGCAGCAGGGCTCATTCCTGTGCTCCAACTAGAGTATCTGTGAGGTGTTGCAGTGTTGTGGCACCAGCACCAGTGCCCAAGGCCCAATTTTTCAGCCCCTGTTTAACAGGGGCGTATAATTACAATTTTTGATGCAATACTTTGCAGAAGGGCTCATTCCTGCGCTCCAACTATAGCATCTGTGAGGGGTTGCAGTGTTGTGGCACCAGTGCATAAGGCCCAATTTTTCTGCTCCTGTTCAACAGGGACATGTAATTACAATTCTTGATCTAATATTTCACAGCAGGGCCCATTCTTGCGCCCACCAAGAGTAACTGTGAAGGCTTATAGGGCGTACACACGGTCGGACTTTGTTCGGACATTCCGACAACAAAATCCTAGGATTTTTTCCGACGGATGTTGGCTCAAACTTTTTTTGTCTACACACGGTCGCACAAAGTTGTCGGAAAATCCGATCGTTCTGAACGCAGTGATGTAAAACACGTACGTCGGGACTATGAACGGGGCAGTGGCCAATAGCTTTCATCTCTTTATTTATTCTGAGCATGCGTGGCACTTTGTCCGTCGGATTTGTGTACACACGATCGGAATTTCCGACAATGGATTTTGTTGTCGGAAAATTTTATCTCCTGCTCTCCAACTTTGTGTGTCGGAAAATCTGATGGAAAATGTCCGATGGAGCCCACACACGGTCAGAATTTCCGACAACACGCTCCGATCGGACATTTTCCATCAGAAAATCCAACCATGTGTGTACGGGGCATTACAGTGTTGTGGCAACACCACCACCACCACCAAAGGCCCAATTTTTCTGCCCATGTTCAACAGGTGCATGTAATTATAATTCTTGATATAATATTTCACAGCAGGGCCCGTTTCAGCTCCCACCAAGTGTAACTGTGAGGGCTTACAGTGTTGTGGCAACACCAACACCTAAGGCCACAATTTATGCAGAGTATATATATATACTTGCAAACGGAAGGAGACAACAGGAAGTGAGATGAAATCTACTCCTATAAGAGTTAATATGGGAAAAATGTGTCTCCTCTCCACTGATGCTTTATCACCAATCTTTGTTTCACTAAAAACCCCAAATTTTCAAAAAACATTTGTCATTGGGACAGAAAGTGAGGTGTAATCTTCTGAAGAGGTGCACAGACAGCAAAACAAATGTTACAGGGGTGATAACCCTTCCCTATGTTTTCCAAAAAGCTTAAAAATAGATTTTTTGGCTGGAGCTACACTTTAAAAATGTACCAGTTCAAAATTACAAACAGATTCTACTTAACAACAAACCTACAGTTCGTGTCTTGTTTGCACCACCTGTATACTGCTGTTCAGAGTATATAGAGCCTGGGGGCCCCACGCCTTTCCTTTTTTTAATTTGGGTGCGGGGTTCCCCTTAATATCCATACAAGACCCAAAGGGCCTGTCTCACTGATTTTCATCCATATTGCCGAGACCCGACATTACATTAAAGCCGCAAGCAGTTTTAAATTACTTTTATTCCTTTACAAATTTAATTTTGTGCAGTGACTGTTCTAAGCACGGGAAACATGCGCCACTTTACAGGCATACTATAGACACCCCCCGGGTACGATATTTAAAGGAATATTTCACTTTTTTTTTTCACTTTAAGCATTATTAAAATCACTGGTCCCAAAAAAACGGCCGTTTTTAAACTTTTCTTTGCATTGATCCATGTCCCCTGGGGCAGGACCCGGGTCCCCAAACCCTTTTTAGGACAATAACTTGCATATCAGTCTTTAAAATTAGCACTTTTGATTTTGAACGTTTGAGTCCCATAGACTTTAACGGGGTTCTAAAGTTTGTGCAAACTTTTGGTCTGTTCACAGGTTCTGGTGCGAACCGAGGGGTGTTCGGCTCATCCCTAGTGGTGATGGAGACTTGGGGTTGCTGCTCATATTTTCTTCCATGATCATCTAGTTTATACTCACCTGCCTTTTTTTTTGGACTTTCACTGAGTGGATCACCATTTGATACTTTGTTTAAGTGGACTCTTAAGCAATTTCATTGATATTTTTTATATATTTGCTATTGTTGCACTAGCGCTGTTAATGTTTTAGAAATTTTTCTTTTTCTTTTCTTTCTATTTGATGCAAGATAATAATGTTGTTGTGGAAACTTGACACACAAAAAAAATAAAAATTATGTGGATCACTAGAAAAAAAATTTAAAATAATCAAAAAAACAGGAGATCTTGATTAAAAACAAAAAAATAATTCTAAACATTATTATGGAGATCTGGCTTTAAAAACAAAAACAATTATTCAGGAGATCACGAGAAATAATAGAGAAATAAGTTTGTCATAACTCTGTGTGAATATCAGCAGCAAAACAAATTCATTCTTTCAGCATTATAAAGAACAAAAGAATGCGCTGCATTAAAAGATCCAATAATTTGCAGCATGATGAATATGCTATCTCCCTTACGAACGCTAGTCTTACCAGACCGATCGCTTCCGTCTCGTACTTGATTCTGAGCATGAGTTATTTTGTGCGCGTCCGAATTGCATACAGACGATCGCAAAAATAGAGAACCTGCTCTCAATCTTTTGCTGGTTTGAATTCCGCCAGCAAAAGTCTGATGGAGCATACACATGGTCGCATTTTCCGACCAAAAGCTCACATCGGTCTTTTGCTGGCGGCATTTCCGATCGTGTGTACCCGGCATAAGGGTTTTGTGAGTTTATACTCACCATTGCGGTAGTCTCATCCTAGTCTCATCCTAGTACCTGAGTGAACGAGTTTTGCCAGGTCACTTGAAGAATAGATTCTGCCTGACTTTGCCTAAGTGGACCAAGATTGACTGCCTTTGTCTGTAGCATTGCACCTGGGGGTTCAAGGATATTTGAGCCCATTTTCTTTAGTGAAGGACCAAAGGTAAACCCTGTGCACTTTTTTTGCATTTACTTTGTGTTCACTTTTTGCAAATCACACTGTGAGCTCTTACACAAAAATTGTAAAAGAAACCCTTTAGAATATATGTAAACCCTGGTTTTCTCCTGGTCCCATGTCAAAATCCAGCTTTTAACATCTGGTATGTGTATCTGGATATATATATATATATATATATATATATATATATATATATATACAGATTTTCCTTACCATAGCCATCTGCCAGTCTTTCTGATATTGGTAAGTGTCCACGGCTGCCAAATTGATAAGAATTATTGATCAGGGCCTCTTTAATAGCTGCATATCCACAAAGCACAACCACTGGTTTAGAACCAAACCAGATGGTGAAGATGGGTCCATACTGCTCGACCATCTGTAAGAGAACACACATATAGAACCGTCAATCCTTCTATGTCTAATTTCTTTTTCCTCCCTTCACTGCCCTATCTGAGTATAAGTAACTGCTAAAGTATAAGTAACTGCTTGTAGATTGTCATTACTACCATTACTAAATATTTCTAAAGGAGCAATTGTTGTAATGTTCAAGATAAAGGTAACGTTTCTATTTAAGTGACTGAAAGGGGGCTTCAGGTGGGCAACTAAATAGGCGTCCTTATAAAAGGCTGGAATGTGACATTTTGAATATTTGATATTACAGACAAGGTTTTGATTTGTAAAGGGTATGCATAGACATTCATCTGGTGAAAATACATGTAGATTCGTTCTGTGGGAATTGAGCAAAAAAAAAAAAACAAACAAATGTAAATAGGCTATATCCTGTGCTGTGAAAATGTCAATCATTTATTTTAAACAGAATATACCATATTTGGCCACTAGATGGAACTATTAACTTTCAAGTATTATAGGAAATTACTATGACACTTAGCTACATCTAGTGGTCAAATGTGGTATGTTCCATTTTAAATCAATAATTTACATTTGAACAGCACGATATAGCCTATTTACATACGTTTTGTCCCATTCACACAGAATCAATGTAAATGCACTTTCACTGAGTGAATACAAATTCTTCACAAATCAACCCCTTGTCTGTAAATTTAATTTAATTTTAAAAATTCAAAATGCCAAATCTCAGCCTTTTTTAAGGATGTCTTTTTAGTTCTCCAGCTGCAGCTATGCACCGACTCCAAGTCCTGATTCTCAACATTATTACAGTGTAAGTGCAGGCATATGGGTAAATAAACAATTGAAATGGTATATATAAATTGCCTTAGCTGATAAAAATGTAATTCTGTTCAGCAGGTTTTCTAATCCACATACCTTTGCCAGACCCCACATCCAGGTACTGGCCATTTATGTTTCTTTGTCTCTTCTAGTCAAAGCAAAACAGCTTCATCTAGACTGTGAATGAATGGTGAAGGAGCAACAGCTCACTGAGAAGATCATCTCTGTGCTCTCTCCTCCAATCAGCTAGCTCCATTTGTTAGTTTCACAGCACGGTGCCATGCAGTAAAGACTAGTCGACTAACAAAAATGCTTTTTTTTTCTAAGTATAAATGCTCTATTCATTTTATTTTTCGCTTTATTTTTCCTTACCTTTTATAATGTATCTCATTGGGGGGGGGGGGGTGCACTGATTCCTTACCTTATAGCTTTGAGCATTTCTGGGACTTTATCCAGATCCCCGGAGCTATTTAACATGGAACTGAAGCCTTTACATTTCTCATCTTCATGCTGGGAGTGGAGCAATATGGCGCAAGATGGCACAAAGCCTCATGAAGCTTCTGCGGTCAGCCAAGTAGTACTTTAGCACCTGACAACTTACATGTAAACGTAAGTACCTTCTTTTCTTCACAAAAGAGGATTTAGATGCTGGACTTACCCCCATATGTGGGAAACTGGCTCAGAAGTTCCATACAGAGCTGCATAAAACCACAAGCACCCTTACACAGGAACTGGCAGCTTTAGGTAGCTGCACAGACAGGCTTCAGATCAAACATGACAGATTAGGGCTGGTTTACATGATCTCAGTAAAAAGCATAAAGCATTAACAGAGAACTTTCTACAAGTTCAGGCACATGTAGAGGATCTCGATAACAGAAACTGGTGCAATAATCTTGGGGTCTGTGGCAACCCCAAGACGGTTACAGAGCTAATGCCAGCAGTCTCCAAATTGTTTCATTCTCTTCTACCAGATATTCCTTGTTCCTCTTTATGTGTGATAAAATCCATAGGGCACTTCGGCCAAAACCACCTCCAGACAAGCCCCCTATGAATATAATCCTATGCCTAAAGGACTTCCTAAATAAAGAAGAACTCCTGAGGGCTTCTAAAAATGTGGTTAACATTGAATTGAATGCAGTTAATATACAGCTATTTTCAAATGTGGCCACTGCACAGAGGATTTCCTTTCAAATTAATAGTGCCATATAATAGCACAACTTATTTGGTCTATACTGTGGAAGAAGGCAAAGAGCTGTTCGAAAATCTGGGCCTTCTGGACTTGAAAGCAGTCCTTCGGATGTCTTCTACTACTTGCCCCTCCCAAATCTGGGCTACCCCTCCAACCCGTCGTGATAACAGACATGGTCATCAAGATATGACAGACTTAGTAACTTGACGTTCTGTCTGTAAGTTTCTCCACCCTGGAGTTCTCAACAGTTAGTTCACCTGCAAGGAACATTGCTTGGTCATGCTCTGACCTAAGCCGGTGTTTATGGCCAAACGAGTCTTAGGCCTTTTTTTTTCAGGCCATTTTTTTGAAAAACTGGAAAGATATCAATCTCCCCGCTTGATTATACAGAGAGACTTTAACTTAACTGCTCACCCAATGTTGGGCAGAGGTAGAGTTCTGGGCACCATAAAAGCATTTCCCAGATTTTTTACGAAGTATCTTTGTTTGTTTGAACTTGTAGATACCTGGAGAACTCATTGGGGCTAGGGTGTATACCTTTTTTCCCACCCTCACAATTGTTATGCCCAGTTGGACTATACCTTTAGTTCTCCAATTCTTTTGTCAAATTCCATATCTTCATCTATACATGTATGCCCCTGGTCTGATCTCCATGTTGTTTCATCTAAGTTTGCTCATATAATGTAGGTTTATCCATGACTCCGTACTCGTGGATAATTAATGAATTTATTTTATCAGACCCTGAAATCCTTTAAACGCTATATAGTCAGCTGGAAGAATACTTTTCGCTAAATGATCATGGTAATGTGTGAATATCAGAGATTTGTTAATTGTGTAAATCACACATTAACAACAAACCATTGCTGCAGCTACACAAATATATTATCAAAATGAAGAATGCATAATAAAGTTTACATCAAAAGTACTCTGTGCTGTGTATAGAACAAATCCAAACTGAAAGTTGTGTAATCTTTTTCTAAACAAAAGTTTGTGACTTACACTGCACATTCGTGAACTTTGTGCATTTCCTGGGTACCCTCAGCTTCTCCCCGCACTCACCAAATATAAACAACAAATGAGCCAAACCACGTTTAGTAGATCTGCTGTATTCCTGGTACAATATGTACCTGGGAACCTGGTTTCTCAAACCATCAAAGAAAAGGTAACAAGCAGATACAAAGAACGTTAGGAGTGCCTCCATAGAGTAGAATCAATTATAAATTTCAAAACCAATGCACTTACATTTCATAATAGGAATATGCAGTATCTTTCCTAATAAGACCAGCAAGTGGCGCTGGGCTGCTATCTCAGCATGTACTCCAAAGAGCGAGACTCCCAGGGCAAGACTTTTGGGTGATGTCATTTCCACTCTTTGGAGCAGATGCTGAGATACTAACACACATTGGTTTACCCAATATATGGCACTATTTGGTAGCAGCTAGACTAGCACAATTGGCACAGTGGCATGCTCCAATGGAGAATATCCCTTGACTTTGTTTTGAAGCTTCTTCAATTCTACCATATCACCTTCCTGGGATTCTTTGGTCCATTTGAATTTGCCCCAAGCATTTGGCACACCTAAATAATATTGTGAGTCACTAACTACGCCCAGGGCGAAGATGCCAAACTGTGCCCCCCCCAAGATGTATGATCATTATGTGTCAGCAAACCTGCCCCCCATTAAAAAAAATTGCTTACCTAAGCATACATTTCCTTTGCAGGTGAAAATGTTCCCCAAATAAACCCCCCATCCTCCCAGTTCAACTCCTTTCTCCCCAAATCCCCCCTCATAGCATAATTACCCCCTAATCACCCCTATTAGCACAAATTCCTCACTGGAAAAAAAAATCCCCCTTCTAGCGTAAATCCTTTCCCCTCTCCTAAATCACCCCTTCTAGCACAACACCTACAAATCCCCTTTCCTAGCTCAAAACCTCTTTCCCCCATTCCCCAGCACAAATTTCAGCAAATAACCACTCCTAGCACATGCCACCCAAATTTCCCATTTTAGAACAAATTTTACTCCCTGCTGCCCCCCAAATTCTTCCACCCAGCACAAATCCCCTCCCTCTAATCCCCCATGCACTAATCCCCCCAATCCCGCCTTTTAGCACAAATCATTTTCCATTTTCAAATCCCCCCTCCCATAACAAATCCCTTCAATTCTCCCAGCACAAATACCCCCTTCTTCTTCCAGGTTGCCTCCCGGGTTCTTCCTCAGCTTGCAGTCTGCCTCCCGTGGTCCTTCTCAGGTTGTAGGCTGCCTCCCTCTCCTGACATGTCACAGTTGAGGAGAAGCCTAGGGGAAGCAGCATTGCACTACTTTTGACAGGCACTGAATCTCAGCACCGGGGACCCACACTAGCGATGGCATTGACTGTCAGATCAGGACTTTATAGGGTTTGCTTACCCGCCCCTATCCATATTCTTTGCTGGGATGGGATTGGGGCATAAACAAAGCCTGCACAGTCCTGATCTGGCACCCAATCAGGAGCACTGCAGTGGCACAAGTGTGGAGCTGGAGGGGAGAGAGAGCACAACCCACTTCCGGCTCTCTCCTCCTATTTAGATTTTCCCTGTCACTTTTTGCACTAGACTGACAGGAGTAGTGAGGTTGCTGTCATCTACTCCTGTCAACTTGTAGCATCAGGAACAGCGCAATAAATACAAGTTTTCATCCTTGGTACCCCCTTTGGCCTCATTTTAGGAGAGCCCAGATTTTCATCGGCATTTTCCTCTAGAAGGTATTTAGGTGGCGGTGGTGGTGGTGGTGGTGGGGGGGCTAAGACAGAGGCAGCGGTGGTGGTGGTGGGGGGGGTTCAGACGGAGGCAGCAGTGGTGGGGATGGGATCAATGGCACTGGCACTGGCACTTACTTGCTCTCAGTGTCAGTCGTGCCTCTAGTGATGCCTCTTCCAACATGGTGTCTCCACGCACAGCAGAAAACTCCCCCCCTTCACCCTGTTTGCCATCAGCTCCTCAGCTGACTTTCTCCTGCAGTTTCCGCCTCCTGTCCTGACATGGCATCTGTCTACAGCAATGGGGGGAGCCGCGGAGAGGATGAGCGAGAGGTCCACTGTGTGGGTATGGCAGCGAGTGCTATGCCGACTCCCGTCATTACCTCTAACAGCAGTGGCGCCAGGTCCCCTCACAGTGGGATAAGCGGCAGTCCCCTCACAGTAATATAATCAGCTAAGCAGCGCTGGCGGATAGAGTGGAGTGGGCGGGCGGGAGTTCCGCAACTGTCTTGGGCATCAATTTGCCACCCCTCTGAAAGTCCTGCCCGGGTCCAATGGACCCACCGGGACCCATGGTAGGGCCGGCCCTGCCTGGAGCCATCTCTATCCAGTAATGTTGCACAAGTGCCTTAGCCGTCCAGGATTCTCCCTCCTGATTGGCTGAGACACATCAGTGGCGCCATTGGCTCCCGCTGCTGCCAATCAAAGTCAATTAGCCAATCAGGAGATATGGGGGTGGGGCCAACCCACAGCTTTATGTTTGAATGGACACATAGAGCTGCAGCTCGGCTTGGGTGACCCCATAGCAAGCTGCTTGCTGTAGGGGCACTCGAGAGGGGGGAGGGCCCAGGAGCTCCAGCCAGGGGCCCGAAAAGAAGGAGGATCTGGGCGGCTCTGTGCACAGGGCAGTTAAGTATAATATGTTTGTCAATTTTATACAAAAAAATTAGATTTTACAATCATTTTAAGGGTCAGCCCGCTCAGGCTATCAAAGCTCAATGAGTTGCATGCTGCTGACCAGTGAATGTGCAGGCTGAGGGGAGGTCAGTCCAGACCTAAAGCACACAGAATGAGATAGCTCAGCCACTGCACACCTCGCCCGAACCGAATTGTTAGCAGGTAAAAGCAGCCTCAGCTCAATTCATCCAAGCCATGTGGCCTGGATGAATAGACCTAAGGCTGCTTTTATCTGCTGACCACTTGGGCCAGGTGAGGTGTGCAGCAGCCAAGCTATTGCTTCCCATCTCCTGTATCATGGCTGCAGTCTCTGATCATCTTCTGTATTGTGTTTGCAGTCTCTGACTATCTCCTGTATCGTGTCTGCAGTCTCTGAACATCTCCTGTATCATGTCTTTAGTCTCTGACCATCTCCTGTATCGTGTCTGCAGTCTCTGACCATCTCCTGTATCATATCTGCAGTCTCTGACCATCTCCTTTATCATGTCTGCAGTCTCTGACCATCCCTTGTATCATATCTGCAGTCTCTGACCATCTCCTGTATTGTGCCTGCAGTCTCTGACCATCTCCTGTATCATATCTGCAGTCTCTGACCATCTCCTGTATCATGCCTGCAGTCTCTGACCATCTCCTGTATCATGTCTGCAGTCTCTGACCATCTCCTGTATCATGTCTGCAGTCTCTGACCATCTCCTGTATCGTGTCTGCAGTCTCTGACCATCTCCTGTATCATATCTGCAGTCTCCGACCATCTCCTGTATCGTGTCTGAAGTCTCTGACCATCTCCTGTATCGTATCTGCAGTCTCTGACCATCTCCTGTATCATGTCTGCAGTCTCTGACCATCTCCTGTATCGTGTCTGCAGTCTCTGACCATCTCCTGTATCATATCTGCAGTCTCCGACCATCTCCTGTATCGTGTCTGAAGTCTCTGACCATCTCCTGTATCGTATCTGCAGTCTCTGACCATCTCCTGTATCGTGTCTGCAGTCTCTGACTATCTCCTGTATCGTGTCTGCAGTCTCTGACCATCTCCTGTATCATGTCTGCAGTCTCTGCCCATCTCCTGTATCATATCTGCAGTCTCTGACCATCTCCTGTATCGTGTCTGCAGTCTCTGACCATCTCCTGTATCATGTCTGCAGTCTCTGACCATCTCCTGTAGTATGTCTGCAATCTCTGACCATCTCCTGTACAGTGTATGTAGTCTCTCTCAGTCTCTGACCATCTCCTGCACCATGTCTGCAGTCTATAATCATTTCCTATAGTATTATTATTATACAGGATTTATATAGCGCCAACAGTTTACGCAGCGCTTTGTCTACAGTCTCTAACTATCTTCTGTAAAGTGCATGCAGTCATTGACGAAAGACGCATTTGTGAGGTCAGGTACTAATATTGGATGATAGGACACTGCTCACAATCAGTGATCCAATCAGGGCTCTGTGCAGTCCATACAAATTCCTCTACACCAAAATGATTAAACCATCTCCCTATGAAGCTGGTTTGTGCACAGAGGTACAGTCATACGGGAACAGAAAAGGTCTTTCTCAAACTGATTCCAAAGATGGGAAGAAGTGAATACCGTATTTATCGGCGTATAACGCGCACCGGCGTATAACACGCACCCCAATTTAGGAGGGAATTTTAAGGAGAAAAAAACTTTTAGGAGGGAAGTTGAAGGAAAAAAAACTTACATTTAAATGCCCATCATTGCAGCCTTCTCAGTGCAGCCTTGCCCCTGTGCAGCCATGTCAGTGCAGCCTTGTCAGTGCAGCCTTGTCAGTGCAGCCATGTCAGTGCAGCCTTCCCCAGTGCAGCCTTCCCCAGTGCAGCCATGTCAGTGCAGCCATGTCAGTGCAGCCTTCCCCAGTGCAGCCTTCCCCAGTGCAGCCATGTCAGTGCAGCCTTGTCAGTGCAGCCTTCCCCAGTGCAGCCATGTCAGTGCAGCCTTGTCAGTGCAGCCTTCCCCAGTGCAGCCTTGTCAGTGCAGCCTTGTCAGTGCAGCCTTCCCCAGTGCAGCCTTCCCCAGTGCAGCCATGTCAGTGCAGCCTTGTCAGTGCAGCCTTCCCCAGTGCAGCCTTGTCAGTGCAGCCTTCCCCAGTGCAGCCTTCCCCAGTGCAGCCTTGTCAGTGCAGCCTTGTCAGTGCAGCCTTCCCCAGTACAGCCTTCCCCAGTGCAGCCATGTCAGTGCAGCCTTCCCCAGTGCAGCCTTGTCAGTGCAGCCTTCCCCAGTGCAGCCTTGTCAGTGCAGCCTTCCCCAGTGCAGCCTCGCATCCTGTGATCCCGGACCCCTGCCATCCTGTCTTTCAAAATCGCCGACCGCGATTTGAAAATGGCGCCGCCGGCCCTGAAATACACAGAGCCGGTCCTCGGCTCTTCTCGGCGGCTCTCGTTTACTTTCGGCTCCACTCGTAGTCCTGAGCGGAGCTATCCGAACCTAGCCGAGTACACTCAGCTAGGTTCGGGCGGCGCTCGAGTGAAGACGAAAGTGGCCGAGAAGAGCCGAGGACTGGCACTGTGTATTTCGGCGCCGGCGGCGCCATTTTCAAATCGCGGTCGGCGATTTTGAAAATCTGGCAGCTCCGGATCGCAGGGGATCGGCGTATAACACGCACCCGCGATTTTTCCCCTGATTTTAAGGGGAAAAAAGTGCGTGTTATACGCCGATAAATACGGTAATTGCCTAAAATGTATAATAATATAACAATAATAATTCCCTTCACTGGAATCACCTGAAATCATTAATTTATAGGGTCATCTACATACCTTTAGCCATGTAGTTGGTGTGAAGTTTATATGTTCAAAAATCTTTTGGCCATATTTTACATAAAAAGATTACCTTTTCGATCAGACTCCACCTATATTATCACTTTTGGCAACTGACTGATCCTTTAAAGTTCAAACTTCACTATCCCAATCAACATTAATTATTTTTAATCTTCATGCTACTGACATTATGTTAATAGATAGGACAGTATATTATATTTACTTGTTTTAAACTTTTTTTTTTTACATTTCTTTAGTTACTTCCTGGTTTCTTGCTTAGGCAAATGATTTCATACATCCTAGGAGTCTTCAGGAGGGGAGGAGGAGGGGTTTCCTGGCTAAGCAAACTCTCCCGCATGCATGCTTGAGCTAAGGGCAGATGGATTCCAGGAATTAAATGCTACACAAAACATTTGCCCTTACTCAAGATTGCCACAGCCAAAAAATGCTTGTTTTTCAAAGTGATTTCTTAACAAAAAAAAAAAAGCATAGAGATATGGATGGGGGAGTTAGCTTTGAATATTAAAGATTAATTAAATAGTGTTTTGATTTGTGGTGCTCAGATGCAGCGAAGACCTACTTTTTACTCTGCATAGAATCAAATGATAAAGTATAATGCATTTAGAAATAAATAAATATCAGATAATTGTTTCTTCATGCAGGATTTTTAGTAGCAAAGGGGAGCTCAGCAGTCTTTAGAAGACCACGCTTTTGGACGAACTTCTATCCTTTTCAACAAAAGAGCAGCCAACCTTTAACCACTTGCCCACCTGCCGCTGTCATTCTACTGCGGCAGGTTGGCTCTATTACGCAAATTGCCGTCGCTGTACGTCGGTTTGTGTAATAGATACAGTGGGCGATGCACATGACCGGCGGTCGTGGTGTCCGCCAGCCACCCGCGATCACTCCACAGAGAGCCGGAATGGGGATCTGTCAATGTAAACAAACAGATCAGGGAAGTAGAGAGAGATCATCTGTTTCTAGTGATCAGGAACAGCGATCTCTCTCCTCCTCCAGTCAGTCCCATCCCCCCCCCAGTTAGAAACACCTCCCAAGGAACACATTTAACCCCTTGATCGCCCCCTAGTGTTAACCCCTTCCCTGCCAGTGACATTTATACAGTAATCAGTGCATTTTTATAGCACTGATCCTTATATAAATGTCACTGGTCCCAAAAAAGTGTCAAAAGTGTTCGATCTGTCCGCCACAATGTTGCAGTCCCGCTAAAAATCGCTGATCACCGCCATTACTATTAAAAAAATAATAATAATAATAAAAATGCCATAAATCTATCCCCTATTTTGTAGATGCTATATTTTTTGCGCAAACCAATAAAAATACGCTTATTGTGATTTTTGATTTTTTTACCAAAAATGTGTAGAAGAATACATATTGGTCTAAACTGAGGAAGAATTTTTTTATATATATATATTTTTGGGAGATATTTATTATAGCAAAAAGTAAAAAATATTGCTTTCTATTTTCCTATTATTTATTCAATATTGTGTTTTTTTTTGTTTATAGCGCAAAAAATAAAAACCACAGAGGTGATCAAATACCACCAAAAGAAAGCTCTATTTGTGGGGAAAAAAGGACATCAATCTTGTTTGCACGATTGTCAGTCAAAGCGACGGAGTGCCGTATCGCAAAAAATGGCCTGGACGTTAAGGGGGTAAATCCTTCCGGTCTTCAAGTGGTTAAATCATGTTTTATTGGTCTCTGCTAGGGATGTGCAAAATTACCAATTTCGGTACTGGCAACATTTTGGCAAAGCAAAACTTTAAAACTCTCGGGGGTTCATTTACTAAAGCTGGAGAGTGCAAAATCAGGCTCACTTCTGCATAGAAACCAATCAGCTTCTAACCCCAGCTTGTTCAATTAAGCTTTGCCAATAAAACCTGGAAGCTGATTGGTTTCTAGGCAGAAATGAACCTGATTCTTCATGGGATAGAAACTAGCTGGCACTTTTTAATAAATTCAATCCAGAAAAGCAATTAAGTTTGAAATAACATTTTTATTGGATAAATATATTGGTTTAATGGTATAATAATAATTTCAAACGTCTAAATCTATAAATATTTACTAAATCCATATTAAAACGCCTTATATAACATCACTTACAAATACAACCCTGCCACTACGGCTCGGGCTGAATGATATTTTATTTTCCTAATAAGCAAAACCAATTTACCCCATATAAGAAAGGTTGCACTACATAAAAAGCCGTGACAAGGGAGTGGGGGAGCGGGGAGCTGTCCTCTTCAATTTCTTTCTGGCAACTGTCAACTGTCCATTATTATTAGCCCTTATTTATAGGGGTACCCTGCTGTTCCAGCGCGCTTATTGGTGGGGAATACTTGACATAACTGACCTATCCTACCCTAACTTTACTTTTTTTATTTTAATTGGCTTTCTTTTTGACAAATGAAATTAACCCAATTTCAAAACTTTTGGGATAGATTTAACCGCTTCCCGACCGCCTCGCGTAGATATACTGCGGCAGAAGGGCACGTACAGGCAGATTAACGTACCTGTATGTTGCCCTTTAAGAGGTGGCTTGCGGGCGAGCGCATGCCCGCCGGGAGTTCCGTGACTGTGATCGCGGGTCCTGCGGACTCAATGTCTGAGGGGATACCCGCGATCGTCTCACGGTGAGGAAGAACGGGGAGATGCTAATGTAAACAAGCATTTCCCCGTTCTGCCTAATGACAGTCACTGATCACCGCTCCCTGTAATCGGAAGCGGTGATCAGTGTCGTGTCACACACAGCCCCTCCCCCCCACAGTTAGAATCACTTCCTAGGACTCACTTAACCCCTACAGCGCCACCTAGTGGTTAACCCCTTCACTGCCAGTCAAATTTACACAGTAATCAAAGCATTTTTAATTGCACTGATTGCTGTATAAATGTGAATGGTCCCAAAATCGCGCCAAAAGTGTCCGATCTGTCTGCCATAATGTCGCAGTCACGATAAAAATCGCTGATCACTGCCATTACTAGTAAAAAAAAAAAGTGATCAAAAATGCCATAAAACTATCCCCTATTTTGTAGACGCTATAACTTTTGCGCAAACCAATCAATAAACGCCATTTTTTTTACCAAAAATATGTAGAAGAATACGTAACGGCTTAAACTGAGGAAAAAAATGTTTTTTTATATATATATTGGGGAGATTTATTATAGCAAAAAGTAAAATATAATGCTTTTTTTCAAAATTGTCGTTATTTTTTGTTTATAGCACAAAAAATAAAAACCGCAAAGGTTATCAAGTACCACCAAAAGAAAGCTCTATTTGTGGGAAAAAAAGGACGTCACTTTTGTTTGGGAGCAGCATCGCACGACCGCGTAATTGTCAGTTAAAGAGACGCAGTGCTGATTCGCAAAAAAGTGCTCTGGTCTTTGGCCAGCCAAATGGTCCGGGGCTGAAGTGGTTAAACAACTGCCGCTGCCTCAGATCCTATGAGGAAAGGGGGGGCCTACAACAGGCTTTTTCCCCCCTTTTCCTTACATTCTTCATCTTTAGTAAATAAACCCCTTAGTTTCACTAGATATCTCTTCTACACCTGGGTATTTGACTCACCTTGGGATAAAACTGATACAATGCGAAGCTCACTTGAAGCAGATTACCGATAAACGGCAGTGGGGTCGGTCCTGGAGGAAGTCGGAGGCGCATTTTCTGTAGTCTCCATACTGAGATAATGAAGTAGAGGAGCAGAAACGAGCAGAGAGACAGAGTGAGGACATCCATTTCTGACAAACAGAATCACAGAAATAGTCTATGCGTGTTTTTTTTTTGCCAATAATTAACATGTTGATGATGATATAAATTATGTTGTTGTAGATGTTTTTCAAAGCTTAGCACTCCCCAACAGATCAAGTTCCAAATCTCTCTTTTGTGGAAAAATAGGAGGCAGGAGATCAACAGGAGGAACAATTTCTGACAAATGTAGAAGATTATCTGGCATCTGATTTTCCAGTTTTTCAAGTATGGCACCAACCTCCCTGTAACATTAGATATAGAAGGAAGGATAATATTACAGATACAGTAGGTGACCGCGATATTGTGTCATTTCTCGGCGAGATTTGACACCTGCGAGCCCCGTCGCGGGAGCCAGCGCCGAGATGGCTCACTCATCGGGAAAGGAAAACTGACAGCTGTCTGGTATGAATCCTGAGGGGGAACGCCGCGCCAAATTTTAAATGAAAAAAAACGGTGTGGGTTTCCCCCCCAGGGGCATACCAGGCCCTTAGGTCTGGTATGGATTGTAAGGGGAACCCCCTACGCCGATAAATCGGCTTGGGGGTCCCCCCAAAATCCATACCAGACCCTTATCCGAGCACGCAGCCCGGCCGGCCAGGAAAGGGGGTGGGGACGAGCGAGCGCCCCCCTCCTGAGCCGTACCAAGCCGCATGCCCTCAACATGAGGGGGTGGGTGCCTTGGGGGAGGGGGGCGCCCTGCACGGCCCCCCCAACCCAAAGCACCTTGTCCCCATGTTGACGAGGACAAGGGCCTCTTCCCGACAATCCTGGCCGTTGGTTGTCGGGGTCTGCGGGCGGGGGGCTTATTGGAATCCGGGAGCCCCCTTTAATAAGGGGGCCCCCAGATTCCGGCCCCCCACCCAGTGTGAATGAGTATTGGGTACATGGTACCCCTACCCATTTACCTAGGGAAAAGTGTCAATAAAAAAAAAAACACAGTACACAGGTTTTAAGAGTAATTTATTAGGCAGCTCCGGGGTCTTCTTCCGACTTCGGGGGGTCTCCTTCTGACTTCTCCCAGTGTTCGGCCTTTTCTTCCGGAGTTCCGCCTCTTCTCCCGGGCCCCGCCGCTATCTTCTTCCAGCTCTTTTGCTAGCGAGGGGCCCGGTCTGCTGCCGCTGTCTTGTCGCCGCTGTCTTGCCGCCGCTGTCTTGCCGCCGCTGTCTCGCCGCCGCTGTCTCGTCGCTTCTTCTCTTCTTCCGATGTTGACACGACGCTCTCTCCGGCTGGAATGCTTTGTGCGAGCTGCGGAGCCATTTATATAGGCGGTGACCCCGCCCCCTTGTGACGTCATGGTCCCAGCATGCGCAGGGACTCTGGCATCATAAGGGGGTGTGACCCCAGAATCCCTGTGCATGCTGGGACCATGACGTCACAAGGGGGCGGGGTCATCGCCTATATAAATGGCTCCGCAGTTCGCAGTGAATACACCACTCCTCCACCACTCCTGCCCATTGAAAACAATGCGGCACCGCTGCTATACCGCCGCCAAAACACCGATGCAGCGGCGTTTTACGGGCTGATTTAACCCCTTTTCGGCTGCTAGCGGGGGTTAAAACCGCCCTGCTAGTGGCCGAATAGCGCAGCTAAAACGACGGTAAAGCGGCGCTAAAGCTTTTTAGCGCCGCTTTACCGCTGATGCCCGGGGCGGCTCAGTGTGAAAGGAGTCTTAGGACTAGTCACACACTCTTGTGGGATATCCAAAAACTCATGAGAATTTGGCCTTGGTGCAACACGCAAGATCCTGCTAAAATACTCAAGTTAAGCTCTCAGGGGAATGGAATTTCAGAAAGCTCCCAAGATTCACAGGTGACTTGACAGCACTAAGAACACCACACGCAGTACACAAAAGCACACATTTAACCCTTTGATCGCCCTAGATGTTTAAGCCCTTCCCAGCCAGTGTCATTAGCACAGTGATAGTGCATATTGTTTGCACTCATCACTGTATTAGTGTCACTGGTTCCCACAAACCGTCAGTTAGTGTCAGATTGTCTACTGCAATATTGCAGTCCCTCTATAAGTCACCGATCGCTGCCATTATTAGTATAAAAAAATAAAATTCCAGTGTATATCCCATAGTTTGTAGACCCCATAACTTTTGCACAAGCCAATCAATATATGCCTATTGGAATTTTTTTTTACCAAAAATAATGTAGCAGAATACATATTGGCCTACATTTATGAAAACATTTAATTTTAAATATATATATATATATATATATATATATATATATATATATATATATTGGGTATGTTTTATAGCAGAAAATAAAAAAATATAGTTTTTTCTTTTTTTTTTTCTTTTTTTCACAATTGTTCAAATTTTTTCAATATGTCAGGTTTTTTTGTTTATAGCGCAAACAATAAAAAATGCAGTGGTGATCAAATACCACCAAAAGAAAGCGCTATTTGTGTGGAAAAAGTGACATTAATTTTTTTTTGGGGGGTACACTGTTACATGACTGCGCAATTGTCAGTTAAAGCAACACAGTGCCATATCGCAAAAAAATGGCCTGGGCCTGGTCTTGAAGGGGGGTAAATATTCCAGGGATCATATGATTAGTTAGACTGTTATTTCAATACGATCAGCGCCACCCATTTTAAATCAAGAAAGAAATATTACAATGTATTTATTTTGCTGAAAATATTGTAGTACACATGCACACTGTATTTATTCACAGTGACTAGTCACATTTGGAACATGATCACACCAGTCAATTTGAAATCAAGAAATCAATAGATCAAATAGATCAAATAAAATCAATTTATTTTACTGAGAAAAACTTTGAAAATATCGCAGTGACTGCACAGTCTTTAAACATTTTCACTAGACTGATTTATTAACAGGACTGACACCAGCCAACTTTAAATAAAAAAAAAAAAAAATAACATTAGTGTGTATTTATTTCTCTGAATAAAACTTAATATTAAGTTCATAATCTTTAAAGCTGAACTTTGAACTGGAACAAAAAATTTGCCTTGCAGTAGGGCTCCATCACACTGCAGGACTTCAAATCTCATTATGTCTGGGGGTGCTGATACATGGAGAAATGCTTATCTTTCTATGTATTCCAGTAGGCTCCCTCTCTTCAAATCTTCAAAGGAATCTTCAAACTACGGCTATCCAGCTGTTGTGGAACTACACATCCCATGAGGCATTGTAAAACTCTGACATTCACAGACATGACTAGGCATTATGGGAATTGTAGTTCCTGAACAACTGGAGGGCCATAGTTTGAAGACCCCTGATCTACACCATACCTGGCAAACCATGTCTTTTTGGGGCTGTCTTTGTGCATTGGGACACAGGCATACTGGAACAATAATGGGTATTCCTCAACTGCAAAAGGGTTAGAAGCACACTGCTGTTTCAAATTTCCTTGAATTCTGTAACATTAACAGTGTCCTTTATGTGAAACACTAGAATTCAGTTATGTAGACTACAGGTGCATCTCATAAAATTAGAATATCATCAAAAAGTTAATTTATTTCAGCAATTCAAAAAGTGAAACTCATATATTTTATATAGATGCATTACACAGAGAGATATATTTCATATCATCACGGATTGTGAAAGATTTTTAATTTCATTTGCACATCAAGATCCCAGTGTCTGGAGGAAGAGTGGAGAGGTGCAGAATCAAAGGGGCATGAGGTCCAGTGTGAAGTTTCCACAGTCAGTAATAATTGTGGGAGCCATGTCATCTGCTGGTGTTGGTCCACTGTGTTTTAAGTCCAAAGTCAGCACAGCCCTCTAGCAGGAAATTCTAGAGCACTTCATACTTCCCTCTGCTGACCAGCTTTATGGAGATGCTGGTCTCATTTTTCCAGCAGGACTTGGTACCTGCCCACACTGCCAAAAGTACCAATACCTGGTATAATGATCATGGTTTAATTGTGCTTGATTGGCTAGCAAACTCGCCTGACCTAAACCTCTAAACCCCATAGAGAATCTGTGGGGTATTGTCAAGAGAAAGATGAGAGACACCAGACCCAACATTGCAGACGAGCTGAAGGCCGCTATCAAAGCAACCTGGGCTTCCATAACACCTCAGCAGTGCCACAGGCTGATTGCCTCCATGCCACGCCGCATTGATGCAGTAATTCATGCAAAAGGAGCTCAGACCAAGTATTGAGAGCATACTGTACATGGACATACTTTTCAGAGGCCAATATTTCTGTATAAAAAATACTTTTTCTTTATTGGTCTTATGTAATATTCAAATTTTCTGAAATTTGGGTTTTCACTAGCTGTTAGCCATAATCATCAAAATTAAAAGAAAGAAGTACTTGATATATATCACTTCGTGTGTAACGCACCAATATAAAATATATACGTTTCCCATTTTGAATTGAATTACTGAAATAAATTAACTTTTTGATGATATTCTAATTTTATGAGATGCACCTGTACATGCTTTTTCCTTTATCATGAAAATAAATATATTTAAAATGGTAATACTAATTTCTGACCACCCAACCTGATTTGATCTTATCAATCTCTTATGCAGCGTACACACGGTCGGACTTTTCGACCGGACTGGTCCGCCGGACCGAGTCCGGCGGACAATCCAAACGTGTGTGGGCTTCATCGGACCTGCAGCGGACTTTTCCAGTTGAAAACACCCATTGGGAGACCAGGCGTCCCACAAACCTGGAAATGTGTTAGATGTTCAAGAATTTCTGGTGGTCTTCAGTAGGGATGAGCTGAACACCCCACTGTTCGGTTCGCATCAGAACATGCGAACAGGAAAAAAGTTGGTTCGAACACGCGAACACCGTTAAAGTCTATGGGACACGAACATGAATAATCAAAAGTGCTAATTTTAAAGGCTTATATGCAAGTTATTGTCATAAAAAGTGTTTGGGGACCTGGGTCCTGCCCCAGGGGACATGGATCAATGCAAAAAAAAGTTTTAAAAACGGCTGTTTTTCAGGAGCAGTGATTTTAATAATGCCTAAAGTCAAACAATAAAAGTGTAATATTCCTTTAAATTTCATAGCTGGGGGGTGTCTATAGTATGCCTGTAAAGGGGCGCATGTTTTCTGTGTTTAGAACAGTATGACAGCAAAATGACATTTCGAAGGAAAAAACCCATTTAAAACTACTCGCGGCTATTGCATTGCCGACAATACACATAGAAGTTCATTGATAAAAACGGCATGGGAATTCCCCACAGGGGAACCCCGGACCAAAATTAAAAAAAAAAAATTACGTGGGGGTCCCCCTAAATTCCACACCAGGCCCTTCAGGTCTGGTATGGATATTAAGGGGAACCCCGGCCAAAATTTAAAAAAAAATGACGTGGGGGTCCCCCTAAATTCCATACCAGACCCTTCAGGTCTGGTATGGATTTTAAGGGGAACCCCGTGCAAAAAAAAAAAAAAAACGGCGTGGGGCCCCCCAAAAATCCATGCCAGACCCTTATCCGAGCACGCAACCTGGAAGGCCTCAGGAAAAGAGGGGGGGACGAGAGTGCGCCCCCCCCCTCCTGAACCGTACCAGGCCACATGCCATCAACATTGGGAGGGTGCTTTGGGGTAGCCCCCCAAAACACCTTGTCCCCATGTTGATGACCCTGGCCGGTGGTTGTGGGGGTCTGCAGGCGGGGGGCTTATCGGAATCTGGAAGCCCCCTTTAGCAAGGGGACCCCCAGATCCCGCCCCCCCCTGTGTGAAATGGTAAGGGGGTACTTACCCCTACCATTTCACTAAAAAACTGTCAAAAATGTTAAAAATGACAAGAGACAGTTTTTGACAATTCCTTTATTTAAATGCTTCTTCTTTCTTCTATCTTCCTTCATCTTCTTCTTCTGGTTCTTCTGGCTCTTCTGGTTCTTCCTCCGGCGTTCTCGTCCAGCATCTCCTCCGCGGCGTCTTCTATCTTCTTCTCCTCGGGCCGCTCCGCACCCATGGCATGGGGGGAGGCTCCCGCTCTTCTCTTCATCTTCTTCTCTTCTTCTCTTCTTCATTTTCTTCTCCGGGCATGGAGGGAGGCTCCCGCTATGTGACGGCGTCTCCTCGTCTGACGGTTCTTAAATAATGGGGGGCGGGGCCACCCGGTGACCCTGTGGCATTCCCCGTGACATCACAGGGAAGTCCCGTCAAGTCACTGTGCGTCAGAGGGGGGCGGGGTCTTTTTTTAAAATTTTTGACAGTTTTTTAGTGAAATGGTAGGGGTAAGTACCCCCTTACCATTTCATACGAGGGGGCCGGGATCTGGGGGTCCCCTTGTTAAAGGGGGCTTCCAGATTCCGATAAGCCCCCCGCCCGCAGACCCCCACAACCACCGGCCAGGGTTGTGGGCATGAGGCCCTTGTCCTCATCAACATGGGGACAAGGTGTTTTGGGGGGCTACCCCAAAGCACCCTCCCAATGTTGAGGGCATGTGGCCTGGTACGGTTCAGGGGGGGCCGCACTCTCGTCCCCCCCCTCTTTTCCTGCGGCCTGCCAGGTTGCGTGCTCGGATAAGGGTCTGGTATGGATTTTTGGGGGGACTCCACGTCATTTTTTAAAAAAATTTTGGCCGGGGTTCCCCTTAATATCCATACCAGACCTGAAGGGCCTGGTATGGAATTTAGGGGGACCCCACGTCATTTTTTTTTTTAAATTTTGGTTCGGGGTTCCCCTGTGGGGAATTCCCATGCCGTTTTTATCAATGAACTTCTATGTGTATTGTCGGACCGGCAATGCAATAGCCGCGAGTAGTTTTAAATGGGTTTTTTCCTTCGAAATGTAATTTTGCTGTCAGACTGTTCTAAACACAGGAAACATGCGCCCCTTTACAGGCATACTATAGACACCCCCCAGCTACAAAATTTAAAGGGATATTACACTTTTATTGTTTGACTTTAAGCATTATTAAAATCACTGCTCCTGAAAAAACGGCCGTTTTTAAAATTTTTTTTTGCATTGATCCATGTCCCCTGGGGCAGGACCCAGGTCCCCAAACACTTTTTATGACAATAACTTGCATATAAGCCTATAAAATTAGCACTTTTGATTTCTCCCATAGACTTTTAAAGGGTGTTCCGCGGCATTCGAATTTGCCGCGAACACCCCAAATTGTTCGCTGTTCGGCGAACTTGCGAACAGCCAATGTTCGAGTCAAACATGAGTTCGACTCGAACTCGAAGCTCATCCCTAGTCTTCAGCAAAAGGAATATTTATGTCAGCACCCTCCAGAGAGGTAAGAATACATACTCTTTTCATAGTGACACAATGCAGTTGATTTACTAATAGGCTGTGCACTTTGCAAGTTGCTCCAGAGCTTAGTAAATAAGATAAAGCTTCACTTTACAAAAAATACCCAATTACATGCAAGGAAAATAGAAAAAAAGCATGTTTGTATGCAGAGGTTCCTAACCTCTGGAGTGACTGCACTTGCAAAGTGCATTCTATTTGCCTTAAATCCATCCCAATGCTTTAAAAAAATAGTGATAGGGCCTCTGTCAGGTCACCTGTATCCAGGTGACAGATGCACCCCGTTGGGGTCAGGAGTGCACTGCTATGATAGTGGACCCTAAGGCTGACTGCTGCAGATGGAACTCAGGGTGGTTCAGGAAGGCAGGTTGCCTGGAGCACCAACACGGATCCCACAGTGAGTTAGAGCATAGATTCCCCAGGGCGCGGAGTCTAAGAGCCAGTTGGTGTTCACCAGAGCCTCTAGTGGTGAGGATGGACTGGGCTGCAACTGGCTCCAGGTCGCGGCCCCCAGGGTCTCCCAGCTCACGCTCACGGTAGGCTACAGGAGGATGGAGAGGAAACAGCAGCCCAGGACAGCAAGGAATAGTAAGGAGGTAGCCAAATGTCGGGGCGACTAGCAGACAAGGATAACAGAGAACATGGCAAAAGTCAGGGTCGCAGGCAAACAGGGATAGTCGAGAATGCGCCAAAGGTCAGAGTCACAAGCAGACAGGAATAGTTGGGAACACGTCAAGATCGGTAACAGAGACAGAGACAAACTCAAGCACATGGCAAACAGGAAGCCAAACACACAATATTGCACGGCAAGGCAGGCTTGGAGAATACGGTGTTAAATAGTGGTTCCTGTTGAGGCTAGGGTGGAGCCACACAGAGGGAAGATTACTTGCAGGTGTGAGAGCACAAGCCTCAAGGCTGATACACAGACCAGGTAAGAGACAGACAGGTCATGAATGTATTACTGCAAGGTCATGACAGTACCCCCCCTCTTACTCCCCCTCCCCCGCTTTGGACCAGGCTTGGAGGGGAACTTCAAATGGAACTTCCTCAGAAGATGAGGTGCGAAGACTTCAGATGCAGAAATCCAAGATCTCTCCTCAGGACCGAAACCTTTCCAATCCACGACATATTGAAGGACACCTTTATAGAAGCGAGAATCCAAAATTTGACTAACCTCGATCATCTTCAGAGACTGGAGCCAAGGTAGGGAGAGGTCGAGAGAACTTATTAAAAACTAAAGGTTTCAGAAGGGATACATGAAAGGAGTTTGAGATTCTGAGGCTTTTAGGGATCTGGAGTTTAAAACAAACAGGATTCAGCTTAGAAATTATATTGTAAGGACCAATGAATCTTGGGGCAAACTTGAGAGAAGGAACCCGGAGTCTGATGTTCCTGGTAGAAAGCCAGACTTTGTCTCCTGGCTGTAGAGAAGGCAGCTTACGCCTGTGACGGTCAGCAAAACTTTTGAACTTGTTGGCAGCTTTCTGGAGGGAATCATGAACGTCAGCCCACAAGGAATTGAATGATTCCTGAACAGTAGCCAAAGCTGGGATGTCAGAAGAACAGGTCATAGGAAGAGGGAGCAGAGTATGTCTTCCATAAACAGTGACAAAGGTTGTCTTCTGAGAACTGACGTTGACATGATTGTTGTGGAAGAACTCTGCCCACGGAAGTAATGAGACCCAATCATCGTGATGAGCCGAGACCAAGGTACGGCGAAAGACCTCCAACTCCTGATTAACCCTTTCAGTCTGGCCATTGGATTGGGGATGGTAAGAAGAGGTAAAATCCAAGG